>NC_134093.1:113456049-114056049 GCF_000715075.1 Nicotiana tabacum
CGGATAAGTGAAACATGAAAACCAATAAATCAAAGTTAATCAAAAATTAATTCAAGTCATTTTTAGTCAATAAAGCGACCGAGCTACAACCACAAGACTAGGGGAATGCCTTACACCTTCTCCCCGGTCAACAGAATTCCTTACCAGGACTTTGTTGTTGTAGACCAAAAAGAAAAGAGTCAAATCTTCCTTTGAATAGGGATTTAAATAAAAGGTGACTTGAAACACCCAAAAAGCAAATTCCAAGTGGCGACTCTGAATAATAAAATAATCCCTATTTCAAAAATATCACTTTAATTGGAGAAACCTTTTAACCCACAGAAATACATAACACATATTATTTTGGGGGTAAACAGGGGTGTGACACCGAGGAATTCGGCTCGCTCCACAAGAAAGGAGGATATTTTCTTATGAACCTCCGGAATGAGATATATATATTTATATATATATATATATATATATATATATATATATATATATATATATATATTCTGAACAAAATTTCTACAACAATTAAATATTCTGAACAAAATTTCAAGTATGTGAGATTTCAATCTTTTACCATTTCCCCTAACAATTTACAACATAATTCTATTTCTTTAATTAATTAAGGATACAATTATCACAAGTAATTCATGATTTGAGTCCTAAACTACACGGACTTTAGCAATATTAGTAGCTAAGCACGGACTCTCGTCACCTCGTGCGTGCGTAGCCCCCACAATTAGCAACAATTATTATTGTGAATCACCTATGGTCAATTCCGTCTTACAAGGTTAGGCAAGAGACTTACCTTGTCTCAAAGCCCACTTCCTGATCATAATGTCGCGTAAAATCTCAATTCGATGCCGAAAAATCCGAAACTATCCAAAAGTTATATAAAATAATTAATACATGCTCAATAATTCAAAATTAGACTATTAAATTAATTACTCAACCCAAAATGGTAAAATTTCCAAAATTCATCCCGGACCCATGTGCCCGGATTCCGAAATCTTTTGGAGGAAACCGTTACCCATAATCTCAAGAACTCAAATATACAATTTCCATCCAATTCCATAACCATTTTCGTGGTTAAAATCTCATTTTTTTAATAAAAATCTAGGTCTTTCCTCTAACCCTTGATTTTCATAATTTACAGGTTATAATCTACCCATAATTTATGTATTTAACTCAAAGTGTGTAGAATCAACTTACCTTAAGATGCTAGTTGAAATCCTGTCTCAAAAAGCTCAAAAATAGCCCAAGAATGGAAGAAATTGAATTAAAATGGTGAAATCCCGTTTTTAAGACATTCTGTCCAGTACTGCTGACCCCTTCTTCGCGAACGCGGTTAGTGCTTTGCTAACACGGTCAGTGCCTTGCGTTCGTGAAGGCATAATTCACTGCCTTAATTTGCCCTTCACGAATGTGGCAGGGATCTCGCGAACGTGAAGGCTTACTGGCCTGGCCTGCCCTTCGCGAACACGTGAGCTCCCTCGCGAACGCGTAGGGTAATTTCACCCCGACTCTAGTCCTCCATCGCGAACGCATAGGCAAAAAATCTTGGGCTTTGTGAACACGTCACTCTCCATGCGAACATGAAGGGAAATTGCCCAGTTCCCACTTTTCCTACTTCGCAAACGCGAGGGTCCTTCCGCGTTTGCGAAGAAGGAAACTAGAACTGAAAATTCTGGTTTTTTCAACTTAGCTCCGGGTGGTTCAAAACTCACCTGAACCCCCCGGGACCCCATCCAAATGCACTAACAAGTCTGAAAACATAACACGGACTTGCTCGAACTCTCTAAACACGTAAATCAATAACGAAACTAAGAATCGCACCCCAAAACTGAATTAGATCAAAATATAAACTTTAAGTTTCTAAATTCCTCCGAACGCGACGAATCATACATATACTACCTGGAATGACATCAAATTTTTACGTGCAAGTCTTAAATCACCATACGGGGCTATTCCCAGGCTCAGAATTCCAAACGGACTTCAATTACTCTAAAACCTATTTCCAAACCAAATTTAAAGAACCTTAAACCTTTAAATAGTTAATTTTCCCTATTAAGCGCTGAAACATTACTGGGTTTTCCAAAACCAGATTCGAACATACGCCCAAGTCCAAAATAATCATACGAACCTAGTGGAACCGTCAAATCCTGATTCCGGAGTCGTTTTCTCAAAATATTGAGCGAAGTCAAACATGGCCTTTTAAAGCCGGATTAAAGAACTAAGTTTTCCGATTTCAACTCGAACACTTCCAAATTTCGAACCAACCATCCCCGCAAGTCATAAATTAGTAAAAGCACATACGGGGAGTTTAATTTAGGGAAACGGGGGTTCTAAGAGTCAAAATAACCGGTTGGGTCATTACAGGCGGAGGAGCGATAAGGATGGATATAGGAGAGATAAGAGTGGCTATAAGAGCGATAAGGGTGTCTATTGATATTGTCAGGGCGGAGGGATAAGGGAGGCTATTATAGGAGTGATAAGGTTGGCTATAAGAGGGATAAGAGTGGCTATTGTCAGGGATGATATGTGATGACGTGGAGTTATTGTGTTAGTAATTTTTATGTGATGATGTGGGGTTATTGCGTTGGTAATTTTTATGTGATGTTGTGATTTTTCTTGTGTTTATTTTTATATCTTGTGCAACTTGTTTTGTTGTTTTGGTAAACTTGATAATAGTCTGATCTATGTTGAAAGTGAAAGCTTTTGGCTATTGCCAGGCGGATTATGTTATATGGGATCGGGTTACACGTTCCAACATATATGATTAATGTTACATGGGATCGGGTTGCACGCTGCAACAGATATGAAATATGGGCATGACGTGCCGGGGAAAATAATGATGATATTAGCACGTGAATTGTCCGTGCAGTTGTCATATGAAATGTGGGCACGAGGTGCCGTAGTTAAATGATGATGATATTTGGCACTTGAGTTGTCCGTGCGGTTTTGATAGAGAAATAGGCATGAGGAGCCGTAAAAATATGAAAGTGGACTGAAACCCATATTTTATGATTTTGAAATGTTGTGTCCTAGTGTGACTTTTATTCGAAAGATATTTATTTAAAAAAAAATTATTTGAAAGATATTTATTTGAAGGAATTATATTTGAAAGAGGTTTATTTGAAAGTATTATATCTTGAAGATTTCTATTTGAAAAATATATAGGCGAATGATTTATATTGGAAAGACTTGATTAATTGGTTATACTTGTATTTATTATTTATTGCGCAATATTTATGGTGTTTTTGTTACCATGCTGTGTATATCACTAGTTGATTATTATTGCCATAATTGTTATTTGTTTCCTATTATATTTGTATACTATATTGCATAAGTTATTAGACTAGTGAGTGTCTCGAATGTACCTCGTCACTACTTCACTGAGGTTAGTCTTGATACTTACTGGGTACCGACCGTGGTGTACTCATACTACACTTCTGCACTTTTTTATGCAGAGCCAGGTATTGGAGCTATCGGACTCGGACAAAGTTAAAGTGTGATCGCAAGGATTTAAGGTAGAGCTGCTTGGTCGTCGTAGTCCCTTGAAGTCTTTTCATTTTATTGTATTGTTAATTATTAATAAAATAGTATTGAGTATTCGATCCTTGAGATCATTTCATGTATTCAGTTAGAGTTTATGACTCAGTATTACCAGTCTTGGGAGGTTGTTATATTTGTAATTATTTCCGTTGTTGGTTTATATATAAAAAATTGGCTCGAATTGTTATAAAATCGGCTTACCTAGTCTTAGAGACTAAGTGTCATCACGACGTCTGTGGCGGTATTTTAGGTCGTGACAAGTTGGTATCAGAGCTCTAGGTTCATAGGTTGTACTAGTCACAAACGAGTTTAGTAGAGTCTTGTGGATCGGTGCGGAGACGTTTGTACTTATCTTCGAGAGGCTACAGAGCTAGTAGAAAAATTTCCACTTCTTTCATTCCTTATCATGCGATATTTATTCAGCTTGAAGCATATATCTTATGTTCTTTTGCATCCACTCGTGTATGAAATTGCGCACTCGATATCAACTATGCACCAACGGTTCGTGATACTACAGAGGGGTTATACGGGAGCCAGGTTGCTCAACCATTATTACCACATGTCGTCCAGATCGAGGATGCGGAAGTATTGAGAGATCATTCAGTTGTGCACATGGGGGTGCAGTAGGTTCTGACATCTGGTTAATAAGTATGATCTTAAGAAGGTTTAATTAACTGCCTAATTATCACAATCGTGGTAGGGTCACTAGGTGGATGTAGATCTGAAGATAGTTAGTGGTATTAGAGACTATGTAGTTCATATGGGATTTCCATTTAGTGAAAGGTACATACTAGTAGTCAAGGCACTCGAGTAAGCAATTTTTACTGTCACTGGGATGACATGCGCCCAATAAATGGCTTGATGTGTCTTTTGACTGGTGACATACGAGCTGTGAAGGTTAGTATTGTGGATCATCAGACTGTGTCCTATGACTTCGTGCCAAGTGAGGGGAGTCCACTATTAACGATCAGATTGCGGGGTCATGTGTTATATAAGTTTTGGCCTGCGATGTATTTATGTGGTATTGAAAGGTTCTCCGAAACTTGTATGTGATTAAGAGCTAAGCTTTGTATGTGATGATGCTGGTACTTGCAGTATTCCCGTATCCTTAATAATTCTACAATTCAGTATCAGCGGGGTCATGAAAACAATTTCAGAATACTCGGAGTGCTCCAGTAAGTTCTTTTAATGCACCACCAACATAGGGTTCCTATAATGGTTATTCTAGTTATCTGGTACAGACTCAGTATGAGCAGTGAAACCTTCAGAGGGTTTGTTATCAGTGTGGTGATACTAGGCACATCAGGAGAGATTGCCCCAAACTTGGGAGAGGCATATTTCATGAGAATACTCAGGCTAAAGCTCTATTCCAGTTATTACTCCACATGCACAGTCAGTTAGGGGTAGAGGACAGGCAAGTAGAGGGCGCCCTAAAGGGGGAGGCTCGACCCATTGATATAATTGATATGGTGGCTCAGTCTTCTGCACTACATGGTATCGTTACAGGTACGATCCTGATTTGCTATAAATGAATATTTTCCTTAGTTTGATTCGATTCTGAGTATCGAGGCGAGTCCTCCTATTATGCTCCACTGATGGGTGAGCTTTGTAATTCCGAAACCTATTTATGTTTTTATCCCTGTTGGGAGATTTTATGGTGTTAGCCCGTGTTTATCATTTTATTTTGTACACTACTGAGAGCCATGAGTCCAAAAGTGACTTTCTATTACTCATTATAGTGGGTTTTGATGTGATTTCGGAATAATTGAGTTCAATTTTATGAATTACATGCCCTATTGGTATTGGGGTTCATTATATGTTGTGAAAATTGTTTACAGAATTGATTAAAAGAAAGAAAGAAAGGAAATGGAAAAATTTCAGCTGGCACAATGTGCAAAATACTTGTGATTCAGAGTTGAGGACGAGATCCTAACATTTTTATATGATGTGAAATATTTAAACTGGGCTACAAGCCGCGATGGAAGTTATATAAGGACGAGGTCCTTGTGGTGAAAATTTTATGATTACCTTTGTGAAAATAAATTTGAACTATAGTATTAATGGGGAGTTATGCCTGTTAGGCTTATTTGATAATTCTTTTATATGTTTTTATTCATATTTAGCCATATTCGTGTTGTAAACATTGCGTTTTAGCCTATAAGGTGAGTGCCCAGGTGGTGTTAAATGCGACTCGTTGATTCGGATAAATAATTATGAGGTCTTCATGCCTCGCGTGTTGCTGCTAGTGTTGCAAAATTTTGAAATGAGATTTTAGTTAATATGAGATTAATTGAGGATGCTGGAATTAATTATAAAAAACTATTATGACCAGAGATGTGGTTATAGGCATACATTGATGTGTGCGTAAGAACGAGTTGCTATAGCGGGTTGAAACTAATACCGTGTGTTGATGTGATAATAAGGCCTTTTGAAATTAATTGGAGTGTAAGAAGTTGGCTTTAAAGTTTATAAATGAGGATAAAAGAAATAATATCAATTGAGATGGTGCTGTCGGACCCATGCTAAATTGTGGTGACGTAGAATCACCCGCGAGTATGTGTGTAATAATACACTCAGAAATTTAATGTCCTCAGAATAATTCTTGGCACGTTCGAGGACTAACGTATGTTTTAAGAGGGGGAGGATGTAAAGACCCAACTTGTCATTTTAAGAATTTACATTCCGTTTAGTGGCTTAAGGTCTCGAGCAACTTTGAAATGTGTATTATGACTTGCGAGGGTGGTCAAGTTTGGTTTTCGGATGATTCAGGATTTAATTGAAAGAACAATTCTTGTTTTGGAAGCTTAAGTTGAAATAATTGATCGACTGGTGAATTATGTGTACATGACCCCCAAATGAATTTTTGACGATTCCAATAGTTCCGTATGGTGATTGGAATTAGGAGCATGTTCGGAAAAGTTTTTGGAAGTCCGTAGTGAAATTTTCTTGAAATGGTGAAAGTTGAATTTTTGGGAAGTTTGACCGGGGAATTGACTTTTTGATATTGGAGTCGGAATCGAGTTCTGAAAATTTTCATAAATCTGTTATGTCATTTATGACTTGTGTGCAAAATTTAAGGTTAATCGGAATTGAATTGATAGGTTTCTACATCGAATGTAGAAGTTGGAAATTCTTAAGTTCCTTAAGCTTGAATTGGGGTATGATTCATGGTTTTAGCATTGTTTTATGTGATTTGAGGTTCCAACGAAGTTCGTATGATGTTTGTGAACTTTTTGGTGTATTGGGTTGAGGTCCGAGGGTCTCAGATGAGTTTCAGAGTGGTTTCGGATCAATTTTAATTGTTGATTTGTTTTACAGCAATGTGCGAAATTTCTGATGCGCAGAGTTGACTTTGGAAGCTTATATCTCGAAATCTATAAGGAATCTGGAAATAATCAAAACATGAAAGTTGTAGCCCTTTGATTCTAGTGTCCATAATGATAAACCATTTATTATTCGGACATTTGTATAAAAGGTTATGATCGATTGACTGAAGGCGGTACTGCAGATTTTGGCTACAGCAGTGTGCATCGCCAGAAATTTCTGTTGCACATGGTTGACTTTGGGAGCTTATATCTCGCAATCTATAAGGAGTTGGGCGATGAGCAAAGCATGAAATTTGTATCTCTTTGTATCTAGTTTGCCTAAATTTAAATTGTTTGGCAGTTGGATTTGAGTACAACAAGATATGGTTGATACACTATAGACTGTCGGGGAAGAGTTTTGGAAGAATTTGATATTTTCAGCATAAGCATGTAATGATCCAAAGGTCTATTTTTAGTTATAGAGATAGAAATTTGATTTCGAGACTTCCAAAATTTTGACAATGAATTATAGGAGTGATCTAGAAAGTTTGGTCTAATTCCATCAAGTCGCGGTTGGGTTTTAGCGCGAAACATGAGTTAATTGTTTAACGAGCGAAATTGGTATCGCATTGAGCAAATGTGCTCCGAATTGAGTTTTGATTGAACAGGTATATTCGTATTATTATTTGTGACTCATAGAAATAAGAATCGTCAAATTCCAAGTTCATATGATGGAGTTAGAGCCTTTTAGTGAAAACAAAACTGTTGGGGTAAATAATTCTGGTGCGCACCTCTAGCGACCAGATTTGACACTTGTAGCGACGGGATTGGACTTTTAGCGACCAGAATAGTGTTTAAATGGTCATTTCCTTCATTTCATTTTGGATTTTTGGAGCATGGTTCTTGGGCGATTTTGAGGATTTCTTCAAGACTTCAACTTGGATAAGTGTCCTATATCCAAAAGTGATTATATCTCATAAATCCATGGTTATATTCATCATTTAATTCGGATTTAAATAGAAGAAATTGGGATTTTTGCAAAATCTTTCAAAAAATGGAAATTTTAGATTTGGAGGCCAAGTTGTTATCGGAATTTGATAAAATTAGTATGGGTGGACTCGTAATTGAATGGGTTGTCGTATTTTGTGAGTTTCGTTGGATTTCGAGACGTTTTGAATTAAATTTCAGATTTTGTTGGAAAATTTGTATTTTCATATGGAATTAATTCCTACAATTAGTATTGACTGAATTAAATTAATTTGGATAGATTTGAGTTGTCCTGAGGTCAATTCAATCAAGAAGGCAATTTTGGAATATCAGCCTAGCTTCAAAAAAAGTAAGTATCTTGCCTAACCTTGAGTGGGGGAATTACCCCTTAGGCATCGAGTCTTGTGTGCCATTTGTGAAATGTGAAAAACCGTGTACGCAAGGTGACAAGTACGTACTCGGGCTTATATGTGCAAATTATATTGGGTTAAAGTCTTAGAAATTATTGTGTAGTAAATTGGATAATTGTTGGCATTTATTAAATCATCTATTTGACATGCCTCAATCCTTGTTTGTTGAATTTATTTTTATATGACAATTTAATGTGATTATTACTTGAATATTTATGTAAATTCCGTGAGTTTGGTGATTTGATATTTCCTAAAAATAATTATATTATGGATTTTCTATCTGTAAATAATTAATGAAATAAGTTTAAACTGAGACGTTATATAATTATCAAGAATTTGGATTAATGAAGGTGTTGCCATATACTGAGTATTTTCTATCTCTGTTGTTATTTTGAGGTGTTATACATATTGTGTGGAGCCTTGGGCTATTTGTTGTAAAATTAATTGATTTTGTTATATATTTGGAATTGGTTATGGCCATTGGGCAAATTGTGATATGAATTGATTTTGTTATGTTGCCGTGATAATATTACGTGTAAATTGCTGTGTTATTTGAGTTATTATTTTGAGGATATAAGGGTGGAATTTCACTATTAATATTTTGTGGGTATAAGGGTGGCATTTCACTGTTGTTATGTGTGTTGGGATATTGTCTGGGTGGAGCGATAAGGTTGGCTATAGGAGAGATAAGGGTGGTTATAGGAGCGATAAGGGTGTCTATTGATATTGTTAGGGCGGATGAATAAGGAAGGCTATTATAGGAGTGATAAGGGTGGTTATAGGAGAGATAACGGTGGATATTGTCAGGTATGATATGTGATGTTGTGGAGTTATTGTATTGGTAATTTTTATGTGATGATGTGGGGTTATTGCATTGATAATTTTCATGTGAGGTTGTGATTTTCCTTGTGTTTATTTTTATATCTTGTGCAACTTGTCTTGTTATTTCGGTAAACTTAATAATAGTCTGATCTATGTTGAAAGTGAGAGCCTGTGGCTATTGCCAGGCGGATTATGTTATATGGGATCAGGTTGCATGCCGCAACATGTATGATTAATGCTATATGGGATCGGGTTGCACGCTGTAACAAATATGAAATGTGGGCACGAGGTGCCGGGGAAAGTAATGATGATATTGGCACGTGAATTGCCTGTGCAGTTGTGATATGAAATGTGGGCACGAGGTACCGTGGTTAATTGATGATGATATTTGGCACGTGAGTTGTCCGTGCGGTTTTGATAGAGAAATTGGCATGAGGAGCCGTGGAAATATGAAAGTTGGCTGAGACCCGTATTTTATGATTTAGAAATGTTGTGTCACGTGGTGACTTTTATTCGAAAGAGATTTATTTGAAAGAATTTTATTTGAAAGATATTTATTTGAAGGAATTATATTTGAAAGAGGTTTATATGAAAGTATTTTATCATGAAGATTTCTATTTGAAAAACATATAGGAGAAAGATTTATATTGGAAAGACTTGATTAATTGGTTGTACTTGTATTCATTATTTATTGCGTAATATTTATGGTATTTTTGTTGCCATGCTGTGTATATCATTGGTTGATTATTGTTGCCATCATTGTTATTTGTTTTCTATTATATTTGTATACTATATTGCATAAGTTATTAGACTAGTGAGTGTCTCGACTGTACCTCGTCACTACTCCACTAAGGTTAGTCTTGATACTTACTGGGTACCGATCGTGGTGTACTCATACTACACTTCTGCATATTTTTGTGCAGAGCCGAGTATTGGAGCTATCGGACTCGGACAAAGTTAAAGTGTGATCGCTAGGATTCAAGGTAGATCTGTTTGGTCATCGTAGTCCCTTGAAGTCTTTTCATTTTATTGTACTGTTAATTATTAATCAAACATTATTGAGTATTCGATCCTTGAGATCATTTCATGTATTCAGTTAGAGTTCGTGACTCAGTATTACCAATCTTGAGAGGTTGTTATATTTTTAATTATTTCCGTTGTTGGTTTATATATAAAAAACAATGGCTTGAATTATTATAAAATCGCCTTACCTAGTTTTAGAGAGTAAATGTCATCACGACGCCTGTGGCGAGATTTTGGGTCATGACACATGTAGCTTTTGCCCGATATATCTAGGGATACAAATTCAAGTTTATAAATATTTGCCATTATTTAGAAAAAGAAAGTTCGTATCTTTGATACTTTCAAAGTATTTGCTCGAGATGACAGAGTCTCGTTCTGATAACCTGTTATAAAATAAAAACTATAAAGTAAAGACAAGTATAGAGAGAAACTGATATATTATTCAACTTCAAACTTATGTACATAATGAACTGAAATCTACTCTATTTATAGAAGAAAGGAAGTTGTTGTGTAAGCTGCTACTGCAAGTTGTTGTGTAAGTTGCTATTATACCAAATATAGATAATCTTCTACCATATGTAATATTTATCCATAACAGAGTACCGAAAGGATAAGCTTCTTCGGGAGGCTTATTTCCAATAGAGTACTAAATAGATAAATATATTTACGGCGGAGTCCCATATGGATAAGCTTCTTCATGAAACTTATTTACAACGGAGTACTAAATGAACATCCATAATATAATATATTTATAACTCTAATATCTTTTTAATGTAATTTATATATCACATTTTTGTTTTCAATATGTAGTTGGTGATTTAGTATGTTGTTGTGTGTGTGTGTGTATATATATATATATATATATATATATATATATATATATATATATATATATATATATATATATATATATATCCTTTTACATAGATATTATTCTGAGCATTTCCACATTTGAATTGTAAAATTTATAATGCATCTCCATTTTCTTGTAGTATTTATTTATTTCTTAATATTTTTTGATTGAAACATATAGAAGTTTCTATTTTCATTAATAACATATTTAACCAACCCGACAATCAGATACTTAGACCTGCATTAAGTGAATGCTGGGCCACTTCTTGAAGACAAAGGTATAGCTAACTGTAACGACACGACCGGTCTTTTCATGAGTTATAGCCCCGTTCTCCTCATTTCTATTTTTTATGCTCTTAAGCTATATTATGATATACCGAGTTAGTTGGTTCGGGTCCGGAGTGGTTTCGTAGTGGAATGAGACACTTAGTCTCTAAAGTAGAAGCTTAAGTTGGAAAAGTCAACCGGATATTGACCTATGTGTAAACAGTCTCGGAATTTAATTATGATGGTTCCATTAGCTTTGTTAGGTGATTTTGGACTTAGGATTGCGTCCTGATTGTAATTTGGAGGTTCGTGGTAGAATTAGGCATGAATTGGCGAAATTGGAAATTTGGCGATTTTCGGTCGGCAATGAAAAATTTGATATCGGGGTTGGAATAGAATTCCGCAAGTTGGAGTAGGTTTGCAGTGTCATTTTTGTGACGTGTGTGCAAAATTTGAGGTCGTTCGGACGTGGTTTAGTTGGTTTCGGCATCTGTTGCAGAATTTGGAAATTTAGAAGTTCTTAGGCTTGAATCCCAGGGTAATTTGGTGTTTCGATGTTGTGTTGAGTGATTCGAAGGTACGACTAAGTTCATATGATGTTTTGGGACTTGTTAGTATTTTTGGTTGAGGTCCCGAGGCAGGGTGATTCCGGGTGGTAAACGGATTTGTCGAAGTTGGAAGATGCAGCTGAAGCTACTGCTTCTGCTATTTTCGCACCTGCGGAAAAAAGGATCGCAAGTGCGGGGCCGCTGGTGCACATGGGGGTTCGCAGGTGCGGGCAATGCAAGGCTAGGCAGGATGCACAAGTGTGAGAAGGCTATCGCATTTGCGAGTTTGCATGTGCGAGACCTTGGGCGTAGATGCGGAAGGGAGGAAGAAAGCTAGCTTCGCAGATGCGGCGTACCACGCGCAGGTGCGACAGGCTTGCCACAGATGCGGAACCTGGGCGTTTAAGTGACTTGTGTAGGTGCGGTTTTTGGGACCGCAGGTGCGGTCGCGCGGGTGCGAGTATAAGGCCGCAGGTGGGAGAAGCCTGGGCAGAAGGTACATATTGCACACTTCGCAAATTTTGGTGCATTCTTCACCATTTCTATTCTGTTTTGGAGCTTTTGGGAGAGATTTGAAGAGGGAATCAAGGGGATTTTCATTGAGGTAAGTTACTTGAGCCCTACTACTCGTATATATGGTTATTTCCTGTTGTTTAATCATGTAATTAGTGAAAATGGGGGGTTATTACTTGGGATTTTGGAGAAGTAATTTAAGGATTGGAAGGACCAAACGATGTCAGATTTTGATAAATTTGGTATGGTTAGACTCGTAAGTGAATGGACTTTCTAGTTTTGTAAATTTTGTCGGATTCGAGACGTGGACCCAGGGGCCGGGTTTGAGCCAATTTCGGGTTTTGGTCTAACTTTGTAGTTTTTCATGTGGAATTCATCCATTAGCGCGTATTGATGGTATTGTAATGATTGTGAATAGATTCGGAGCATTTGGAGGCCGGGTCCAGAGGCAAGAGCATTGCGGGGTAGAGATTTAACCGGTTTGAGGTAAGTAACGATTGTAAATCTAGTCCTGAGGGTATGAAACCCCAGATTTCGTATCATTCTACTCTTTTGAAGTGACGCACATACTAGGTGACGGGCGTGTGGGCGTGCACTGTTGAGGATTGTGACTTGGTCCGTCCCGTAAAAACTGTAAAGTTGCATATTTTATGGAAATTATATGATACTTATGTGTTTTTAGAAAGAGTTTATGTTAATTGGGCTGAATGCCATGTTTGGGCCTTCTGCCAGTGCTGTTTGGACCCTTAGGGGCCTTTTCTTATTATCCTCTCACTGTTTACGATTAAAAATCTATACTCAGTCATGGTTATACCTGTTTACTACATAACCCAGTTTTATTACTCGATTTTCATGCATATAAATGTTGTTTTGGGTTGAGCACCCTGTTTTTACTGAAATGACCGAGTGGATTGAGAGATTTATGACTGAGTGAGGCCGAGAGCGTGATTTGTGAGGATATTTATGGGATCGGGCTACATATCGCAGCATGTTGCATATTTATGGGATCGGGCTACACGCCGCAACAAGTTTGATATAGGTCGAGGGCCTGAGTGATTATGCCATGATTTGGCTTGATATAGCGCTTGGGCTGAAAGAGCCCCTCCGGAGTCTGTACACACCCCCCAGTGAGTGAAGGTACCTACTCAATGCGAGTGTTGAGTGACTGTGAGGCATGAGTGATTGTGAGGTATGCCCGAGTGGCAAGAGTGATGGTGAGGTATGCCCGAGTGGCAAGAGTGATTGTGAGGTATGCCCGAGTGGCACGAGTGACTGTGAGGTTTGCCCGAGGGGCTGTTTATGATTTCATCATTTTGCTTACCTTTGCATTGAGCCTTTGTTTGAAAAACTGTTGAAAAATATCTTTAAATGAGTTTTACTGGAACCGGGTTTAAACGAGATGATTTGATTCAAACACTGATTTTTAAAGCATGCTGTACTTTACTGGATTTTGTGATATGAACTTGATATGCTTTATTTATTGTTGTTACTTAATGAGTTAGCGTACTCACGTAACTCCCTGCACCTTGTATACAGATCTAGGTGTAGCTGGACACAATAGCGGTTGTTAATTATTCTGGTTGCAGATTTTCTCGGGGATAGCAAGGTAGCTGTTCGGCAACCGCAGGCCCTGCTCTTCTCCCTCTTATCTTCCTTTAGTTGTATTTAGCAATTTTCCAGACTTAGTTAGTCTTGATATTGTTAGACAAATTTTAGTAGATGCTCATGACTAGTAACACCCCGATGTCGGGCTTTTCTTTTTCGTACTTTTGTTTGATTGAACTCCTTTACGAAAGCTTTTACACTAAATAGCCTTGAAATTA
The DNA here is from genome assembly GCF_000715075.1 of Nicotiana tabacum. NCBI lineage: Eukaryota > Viridiplantae > Streptophyta > Magnoliopsida > Solanales > Solanaceae > Nicotiana > Nicotiana tabacum. The sequence goes on from NC_134093.1 coordinate 113,470,140, forward strand.
TCCTTGGAATGGAGATATCGGTTTGTTTTGGAATGAGTCGGCTTGCCTAGTTCCACGATAGGCGCCATCACGACATGTTTGGTTTTGGGTCGTGACATATTGGTATTAGTGCCTAGTTTACATAGGTCTCACGAGTCATGAGCGGGTTTAGTAGAGTCTTGTGGATCAGTACGGAGACATCTGTACTTATATTCGAGAGGCTGCAAAACCTTTAGGAAGATTCTACATTCTTGAATTCTTGTCGTGCGAATCTGTTGATTCTAGTAACTAAACATCTGTTGTTTCATTATCTCACATATGGTGAGGACTTGTGCTACTAGTCAGGAGGGCCAGCCACCAGTACCACCAGCCAGGGCCGCGAGAGGCCGAGGCCGTGGTAGAGGTCGTGGTAGGGGCAGAGGTGCATCCCGTACAGCAGTTGGGGCAATACCTGCAGATCCACCAGTTGTCCCAGATCAGGACCAGGTTCCATTTGTTGATGCACCGGCTCAGGTTCCATGTGTGCCTATTATGATTCCAGGCCTTCAGGAGGACTTAGCTCAGATTCTGACAGCATGTACCGGCCTTGCTCAGGAGGTCTCTATTTCGACGGTCACAACCACTTCTCAGGCCAGGGGAGGCACTCAGACTCCCGTCGCTCGCACACCCGAGCAGGTTGTTCAAGGACTTCAGACACCGGAGGCACCACCAGCCCAGCCGGTTATAGTTTCTCAAGATTATGTGGTTCCTTCTATGCCTGAGGATGATCAGCGTAGGTTGGAGAGGTTTGGGAGACTCCATCCACCACCTTTCAGTGGCACAGAGAGAGAGGATGCTCAGGACTTTTTGGACAAGTGTCAGAGGATACTCCGTACTGCTGGTATTCTGGAGACTTGTGGGGTCTCATTCACTATCTTTCAGTTTTCTGGGGCTGTAATCAAATGGTGGGAGATTTACGAGAGGCGTAGGCCTGTTGGGGCAGCAGTTCTTCGTAGTCTTTTTGGAGAAGTTCGTGCCTCGATCCCACAGAGAGGAGCTGCGCAGACAGTTTGAGCGACTTCGCCAGGGTGATATATCTGTGACACCGTACAATATGCGGTTCTCCGAGTTGGCCCGGCATGCGATCTAGTTGGTTCCCACGGACAAGGAGAGAATCGTGAGGTTTACTGATGGTCTCACTTATCAGCTAGAGTTGCTCATGACCAGAAAGAGGGTTTCGGGTACTACTTTTGATGAGGTTGTCGACATTGCTCGGCAGATTGAAATGGTTCGTGGTCAGGAGAGGGTTGAGAGGGAGGCCAAGAGGCCTCGTGGTCAGGGTGGATTCTGCGGTGCTCCTTTTGGGGGTCAGTTCCAGCACGGTATAGGTCGTCATTTCAGACAGGCTCAGTCAACTTGGCCATTTTACCGTGGTGCATCATTTGGCCATGGTTCTCACAGTTCTCATCAGGGCCACTCATCACTCGGTGCCCTTCCAGCTCAGAGTTCGTCCTGTGCTCCACCTGTTCAGGGCTCTTCCATGTCAGGTTCTTCTACCAGTTATCTCGATGCTAGGCGTTCCCTTCAGTTCCCGCCACCAGCACTAGGGAGTTGTTTTAAGTGTGAGGAGTTTGGGCATGTGTGGAGCCATTGTCCTCATCATCATGGAGGTCTATCTCAGCAGAGAAGTCAACCTTCGACGTGAGTACCAGTTACCTCACCACCCGCCCAGACAGCTCGGGGTAGAGGTCAGTCGGCAAGGGGTCGCCCCAGAGGGTGAGGAAGATCAGGGGGTGGCCAGGCCCGTTTCTATGCCCTCTCTACCAGACCAGATGCTATTGCTTCAGATGCTGTGATTACAGGTATTGTCTCAGTTTGTCACCGAGATGCCTCAGTATTATTTGACCCTCGTTCCATGTATTCATATGTTTCCTCGTATTTCGCCCATTTTCTGGATTTTCCTCATGAGTCTTTAGTTTCATTTGTTCATGTGTCTACTCCTGTGGGAGATACTATTGTTGTGGACCGCGTATATCGGTCATATGTGGTGACTATTGGGGGTTTGGAGACCCAAGTGGACCTTTTGCTGCTCAGTATGGTTGACTTTTATGTGATATTGGGTATGGATTGGTTATCTCCATGTCATGCTGTTCTAGATTGTCATGCTAAGACGGTGACGTTTGCTATGCCGGGATTTTCGAGGGTTCGGTGGAGCGGTTCTAAAGATTATGCACCAAGTAGGGTGATTTCATATTTGAAGGCTCAGCGTATGGTTGAGAAGGGTTGCCTATCTTATTTGGCTTTTGTGAGGGATGTTAGTGCAGAGACTCCTGCCATTTATTATGTTCCGGTGGTACGTGATTTTCCGGATGTGTTTCTTGCAGACCTGCCGGGCATGCCGCCTGACAGGGATATTAAACTTGGTATTGATTTGGTGCCGGGAACTCAGCCCATTTCTATTCCACCGTTTCGTATGGCACCGGCGGAGTTGGAAGAATTGAAAGAATAACTTCAGGAACTCCTTGATAAGGGGTTTATTCGGCCTAGTGTGTCACCTTGGGGTGCACCGATTCTATTTGTGAAGAAGAAGGATGGTTCTATGACAATGTGTATTGATTACAATCAGTTGAACAAGGTCACAGTCAAGAACAAGTATCCTTTGCCTTGTATTGATGATCTATTTGACCAGCTTCAGGGAGCGAGGGTGTTCTCCAAGATTGATTTGAGGTCCGGTTATCACCAGCTGAAGATTCAGGATTTAGATATTCTTAAGACAGCTTTCAGGACCCGATATGACCATTATGAGTTCTTAGTGATGTCTTTTGGGCTGACCAATGCCCCAGCAGCGTTCATGTATTTGATGAACAATGTATTCCAGCCCTATTTGGACTCATTCGTTGTTGTGTTCATTGACGATATCCTGGTGTACTCTCGTAGCCAGGAGGAGCATGCTCAGCATTTGAGGATTGTATTACAGAGATTGAGGGAGGAGAAGCTTTATGCAAAGTTCTCCAAGTGTGAGTTTTGGCTCAGTTCAGTAGCATTCTTGGGACATGTAGTGTCCAGCAAGGGTATTCAGGTGGATCCGAAGAAGATGGAGGCGGTGCAGAGTTGGCCTAGACCGTACTCAACCACAGAGATTAGGAGCTTTCTTGGTTTGGCGGGTTACTACCGTCGCTTTGTGGAGGGATTTTCATCTATTGCTTCGCCCTTGACCATATTGACCCAAAAGGGTGCTCCATTCAGATGGTCGGACGAGTGTGAGGAGAGCTTTCAGAAGCTCAAGACTGCCTTGACCACAGCTCCAGTGTTAGTTCTGCCATCAGATTCAGGTTCTTACACCGTGTATTGTGATGCCTCAAGGATAGGCATTGGTTGTGTTTTGATGTTGGAGGGTAGGGTGATTGCATATGCCTCGTGCCAGTTGAAGACCCATGAGAAGAATTATCCTGTCCATGATCTTGAGTTAGCAGCCATTGTTCACGCCTTGAAGATTTGGCGTCATTATTTGTATGAGGTTCATTATGAGATCTATACTGATTACCAGAGTCTTCAGCATTTGTTCAAGCAGAAGGATCTTAATTTGCGTCAGTGAAGATGGTTGGAGCTTCTTAAGGACTATGATATCACTATTTTGTACCATCCGGGGAAGGCCGATGTGATGGCCGATGCTTTGAGTCGCCGGGCAAAAAGTTTGGGGAGTTTAGCATATCTTCCAGCAGCAGAGAGACCTTTGGCATTGGATGTTCAGGCCTTAGCATGCCAGCTTGTGATATTGGATATTTTGGAGCCGAGTCGGGTGTTGGCTTGCGTGGTCTCCAAGTCTTCTCTTTATGAACGTATTAGGGAGCGTCAGCATGATGACCCCAGTTACTCATTCTTTAGGACAGGGTTCGGAGAGATGATGCTAGGGATGTGACTATTGGTGATGACGGCGTATTGAGGATGCAGGGCCGGATATGTGTGCCTAATGCAGATGAGCTTCGGGAGTTGATTCTTGAGGAGGCCCATAGTTCGCGGTATTCCATCCATCCGGGTGTCGCAAAGATGTACCGGGATTTGAGGCAAAACTATTGGTGGAGGCGGATGAAGAAGGATATAATTAGGTTTGTAGCTCGGTGTCTCAACTGTCAGCAGGTTAAGTATGAGCATCAGAGAACAGGTAGCTTGCTTCAGAGATTAGAGATCTTAGAGTGGAAATGGGAGCGGATCACCATGGACTTTGTAGTTGGGCTCCCACGGGCTTCGAGGAAGTTTGATGTTATTTTGGGTTATTGTGGATCGGCTAACCAAGTCTGTGTACTTCATTCCAGTTGGTACTACTTACCCTTCATAGATGTTGGCTGATATTTACATCCGAGTAATTGTTCGCCTGTATGGTGTCCCAGTTTCCATTATCTCAGATAGGGGCACTCAGTTTACATCGCAATTTTGGAGGGAAGTGCAGCGAGAGTTGGGTACTCAGGTTGAGTTGAGCACAGTTTTTCATCCTCATACGGACGGGCAGTCCGAGCGCACTATTCAGATATTAGAGGACATATCGCACACTTGCATCATTGACTTTGGGGGTTCATGGGACCAGTTTCTGCCACTCGCGGAGTTCAAAATTTACAACACTTATCAGTCGAGTATTCAGATGGCTCCGTACGAGGCTTTATATGAGAGGAGGTGTAGATCTTCGGTTGGATAGTTTGGGCCGGGTGAGGCTAGGTTCTTGGGTACAGACTTAGTCCAGGATGCATTAGTTAAGGTAAAATTGATTCAGGAGCGGCTTCGCACGGCGTAGTCTAGGCAGAAGATCTATGCGGACAGGAGGATCCGTGATGTATCTTTCATGGTTGGGGAGAAGGGTTTTCTGAAGGTATCACCCATGAAGGGTGTTATGAGGTTTGGTAAGAGGGGAAAGTTGAGCCCTCGGTTCATTGGGCCTTTTGAGGTGCTTCAGAGGATAGGGGAAGTGGCTTATAAGCTTGACTTGCCACACAATTTGTCGAGTGTGCATCCAGTGTTTCATGTTTCCATGCTCCGGAAGTATGTTGGCGATCTGTCCCATGTTTTGGACTTCAGCACGGTTCAGTTGGAGGGTGATATGACTTATGATGCGGAGCCGGTGGCTATTTGGAGCGGCAAGTTCGAAGGTTGAAGTCAAAGGATATAACTTCAGTGAAGGTGCAGTGGAAAGGCCAGCCTATACAGGAGGCCACATGGGAGACTGAGTGAGAGATGCGGAGCAGATATCCACACCTATTCGAGACTCCAAGTATGTTTCTAGACCCATTCAAGGACAAACGATTGTGTAAGAGGGGGAGGATGTAACGACCCGGCCAGTCGTTTTATGAGTTATAGCCCCGTTCTCCCCATTTCTGTTTTATTTATGCTCTTAAGCTATATTATGATATACCAGGTTAGTTGATTCGGGTCCGGAGTGGTTTCGGAGTGGAATGAGACACTTAGTCTCTAAAGTAGAAGCTTAAATTAGAAAAGTCAACCGGATGTTGACCTATGTGTAAACAGTCTCGGAATTTAATTCTGATGGTTCCATTAGCTCCGTTAGGTGATTTTTGACTTGGGAGTGAGTCTGGAATGTAATTTGGAGGTTCGTGGTAGAATTAGGCTTGAATTGGCAAAATTGAAAATTTGGTGATTTTCGGTCAGCAGTGAAAATTTTGATATCGGGGTCGGAATGGAATTACGGAAGTTGGAGTAGGTTTGTAGTGTCATTTGTGACGTGTGTGCAAACTTAGAGGTCGTTCAGACGTGGTTTGGTTGGTTTCGGCATCGGTTGCCGAATTTGAAAATTTAGAAGTTCTTAGGCTTGAATTAGAGGGTAATTTGTTATTTTGAAGGTGCGACGAAGTTCATATGATATTTTGGGACTTGTTGGTATTTTTGGTTGAGGTCCCGAGGGCCTCGGAGTGATTCCGGGTGGCTAACGGATTTGTCAAAGTTGGAAGATGCAGCTGAAGCTGCTGCTTCTGCTATTTCCGCACCTGCGGAATTAAGGATCACAGGTGCGGGGCCGCTGGTGCGCATGGGGGTTCGCAGGTGTGGGCAATGCAGGGCTAGGCAGGATGCGCAGGTGCGAGAAGGCTATCGCATTTGCGAGCCCGCAGGTTGCGAAACCTTGGGCACAGATGCGGAAGGGAGGAAGAAGGCTGGCTTCGCAGATGCGGCACACCACGCGCAGGTGCAACAGGTTTGCCCCAAATGCGAAACCTGGGCGTTTAAGTGACTTGCGCAGGTGTGGTTGTTGGGACCGCAAGTGCGGTCGCATGTGTAAAACGCAGCAGGTGCGAGAAGCCTGGTAGAAGGTACATATTGCACACTTCGCGAATTTTGGTGCATTCTTCACCATTTCTATTTGGTTTTGCAGCTTTTGGAAGAGATTTGAAGAGAGAATCAGGGGGGTTTTCATTAAGGTAAGTTACTTGAGCCCTAAACTCGTATATATGGTGATTTCCCATTGTTTAATCATGTAATTAGTGAAAATGAGGGGTTAGGTCTTGGGATTTTTTGAGAAGTAATTTAAGGATTTGAAGGACCAAACGATGTTGGATTTTGATGAATTTGGTATGAATAGACTCGTAAGTGAATGGGCTTTCTAGTTTTGTAAATTTTGTCGGATTTGAGACGTGGGCCCGGGGGCCGGGTTTGAGCCAATTTCGGATTTAGGTCTAATTTTGTAGCTTTTCTTATGGAATTTATTCCATTAGCGCATATTGATGGTATTGTAATGATTGTGAATAGATTCAGAGCATTTGGAGGCCGAGTCCAGAGGCAAGAGCATTGCAGGGTAGAGATTTGACTGGTTTGAGGTAAGTAAAGATTGTAAATCTAGTCCTGAGGGTATGAAACCCCGTATTTCGTATCATTCTACTATTTTGAAGTGATGCACATGCTAGGTGACGGGCATGTGGGCGTGTACTGTTGGAGATTGTGACTTGGTTCGTCCTGTAACAACTGTAAAGTTGCATGTTTTGTGGAAATTATATGATACTTATGTGTTTTTAGAAAGAGTTTATGTTAATTGGGCTGAATGCCATGTTTGGGCCATGTGCCAGTGTTGTTTGGACCCTTAGGGGCCTTTTCTTATTATCCTCTCACTGTTTACGATTAAAAATCTATACTCAGCCATGGTTATACCCGTTTACTGCATAACTCAGTTTTATTACTCGATTTTGATGCATATAAATGTTGTTTTGGGTTGATCACCCTGTTTTTACTAAAATGCCTGAATGGCTTGAGAGGTTTATGACTGAATGAGGCCGAGGGCCTGATTTGTGAGGATATTTACGGGATCGGGCTGCACGCTACAGCATGTTACATATTTATGGGATCGGGCTGCATGCCGCAGCATGTTTGATATAGGCCGAGGGCCTGAGTGATTATGCCATGATTTGGCTTGATATATCGCTTGGGCTGAAGGAGCCCCTCCGGAGTCTGTACACTCCCCTAGTGAGCGCAGGTACCTACTGAGTGTGAGTGTCGAGTACTGAGTGCTGAGTGACTGTGAGGCATGAGTGATTGTGAGGTATGCCCGAGTGGCAAGAGTGATGGTGAGGTATGCCTTAGTGGCAAGAGTGATTGTGAGGTATGCCCGAGTGGCACGAGTGACTGTGAGGTTTGCCCGACAGGCTGTTTATGATTTCATCATTTTGCTCACCTTTGCATTGAGCCTTTATTTGAAAAATATCTTTAAATGATTTTTACTGGAACCGAGTTTAAACGAGATGATTTGAGTCAAACACTGATTTTTAAAGCATGTTGTACTTTACTGGATTTTGTGATATGAACTTGATATGCTTTATTGCTCGTCACTACTGCTCAGTCTATATTTATTGTTATTACTTACTGAGTTGGCATACTCACGTTACTTCCTGCACCTTGTGTGCAGATCCAGCTGTCGCTGGACACAGTAGTGGTTGTTGATTATTGTGGTTGCAGATTTTCTCGGGGATAGCAAGGTAGTTGCTCGGTGACCGCAGCCCCTGCTCTTCTCCCTCTTATCTTCCTTTAATTGTATTTAGCTATTTTCCAGACTGAGTTAGCCCTGATATTGTTAGATAGATTATAGTAGATGCTCATGACTAGTGACACCCCGATGTGAGGCTTTTCTTTTCTGCACTTTTTATTGAACTCCTTTACGAAGGTTTTTACACTAAATAGCCTTGAAATTATCCTTGGAATGGAGATATCGGTTTGTTTTGGAATGAGTCGGATTGCCTAGTTCCACGATAGGCACCATCACGATATGTTAGGTTTTGGGTCGTGCCACTAACCATATGAAGTTTTATCATTAGGAAATTGTACAAAATTGTATCAACTGAGAAAATATATGTGTGTACGGTCGAAATAAGGCATGTCTGATTTCATAGGCACGGGGAGCTGCCTCCAGAGTAAGCTCGTAATAGACTAGGCTTGAGCCCAATGGCAGAATACATAGTATGAAGATCGAAGTGCTCGCTGAAGATCGAGATCGAGCATGACCGACTTCGAGTAATGCATAACAACGGAATGTGAAGATATTAGCAACCGACCGAAGATCTCGGTGAAAATCCCGGAACAGATCGAATCAAGCGGTTATTGACGCCAATCATGGGATTTGTTTCCGTTATTAGAATTGTACCTTATTTAGGATTCCTCTACTATAAAAAGAGGGACCCCATTAATTTGTAAAGGGTGGATTCATTGAAAAAACATATACACATACACTGTTTTCTCTATTTCACTTACTATCTACTACTGCTCATCACTGTTTATTTTCTATTCTTTATCATTCTTGTTACCCAACCTCAAGATCACCTCAAATCGAAGTCGAAAGCACTGCCAGAACATTGGTTTGATTTATTTTATTATTCAAATTTTCTATTTAATTCCTTGTTTATCAATTGGTATTGGATCAAATCACGTATCCTTAAAATCACTAAATAAGTTTAATTATTACTCGAACTTTTAGGGTAAACAGTTTGGCGTCCGCCATGGGGCTAAGGATAATAGTGATTGTTCAGTAATGATTCTAGTAAAACATACTATTTTACGCTTGTTCCTTTCAAGTATCTTTGTTTTCAGGTTAAAACATGTCAAACTCACAAATATCATCCACACACGGTGACGATGGCCTAGTATTCTACGGTAAAAATGAAAATGTGATTGCTATGGGGGTTGAAATGCCACAGGCTAATATCGGGGGAGCACTGGTTGTCAACCCAGTCGATGTTAGTTCGCACGCTGCTCTAAACGCTGACCTAGGTGCAGACCTCGACGGAAGTGTACGCAGGGAAGGCCGATCTAATGGCTAAGGAGCACAGGGTAGAGGAGACGAAGGAGTCAGTCTCCAAGTGACATTCGAGATGCTTCAGGCTCAGCAAGCCGTTATTGCTCAGTTACAAAATCAACATAGAGCTCCGAATAGGGTCGAGCCAGAGACTACTCGCCGTACCGAGCCAGTACCGGAAAGGTCGAATGGTAATGAATCGGGGACTGATCCTGCGGTAATGAAAATGCTCGAGGAGCTCACCAAAAGAATTGAATCAAGGGAGAAGAGAATCGAAGCCAACGATAAAAAAGTGGAGACATACAACTCTCGAGTTGATCAGATACAGGGGGCACCGCCAATTTTGAAAGGTATGGATTTGAAGAAGTTTGTACTAAAGTCGTTTCCTCTAAGTGCGGCTCCGCAGCCTATTCCAAAGAAATTTTGTATGACAAACATACCTAAGTATAATGGGACCACCGATCCCAACGAGCATGTTACTTCATATACATGCGCCATCAAGGGTAAAAATTTAGAAGATGATGAAATCGAACTGTGTTGTTGAAAAAGTTCAGAGAGACCCTTTCGAAGGGAGCAATGAATTGGCATCACAATTTGCCACCAAATTCCATCGACTCATTTGCCATGTTAGCAGATTCGTTCGTAAAGGCACACGCCGGGGCCACAAAAGTCGTAACGAGAAAATCAGACCTTTTCAAGGTAAGACAAAGAGATAACGAAATACTGAGGGAATTTGTGTCCCGATTTCAAATGGAACGCATGGAGTTTCCACTGGTCACGGATGATTGGGACGTTCAAGCTTTCACCCAAGGGTTGAACGAGCGGAGTTCGATAGCATCACGTCAGTTGAAATAAAATTTGATCGAGTATCCATTTGTAACTTGGGCAGATGTGCACAATCTATATCAATCGAAGATCAGAGTCGAGGACGACCAATTAGGAGCCCCTTCTGGTTCAGTACATCCAAATAGATCGGCAGTTAAAAACCAGAGGGACACTGATAGGGAGCCAAGGTCGAACATAGACCGATATCAACCATATGTCGCAGATCGAAGGAACAATGGTTCAGGACGCAATTCCGCCCGGAACGATCGAAGAAGTGATTGAGGACAGAATTCTCAGGGACTTATGAGCAAAAGTGGTTTTGATAAGTATGCCGACCTCACAGAGGCACCTCGATTATCGGAATATGACTTTAGCATTAATGCATCAAGCATTGTATCGGCAATCGGAAGGATCAAAGATACTAGGTGGCCCAAACCCATACAAACCGATCCTTCCCAAAGGAACCCAAATTTAATGTGCAAGTATCATGGCACGCATGGTCACAAGACCGAGGATTGCAGGCAATTAAGGGAGGAGGTAGCCCGTCTATTCAATGAAGGCTATCTTTGAGAGTTCCTCAGCGATCGAGCCAAGAATCATTTCAGAGAAAGGGACGCCAATAGGAAAAATGGACAGGAGGAACCCCAACATGTCATTCATATGATCGTCGGTGGGATCGACATCCCACAGGGCCCCATATTCAAACGCACTAAGGTATCAATCACTAGGGAAAAACGGGCTTGATATCATGTGCCTGAAGGTACTTTATCATTTAACGATGAAGAGGCAGAAGGAATTTCTCAGCCTCACAATGACGCTATGGTAATTTCTATCTTATTAAATAAAGTTCAAGTTAAGCGTGCTTTAGTAGATCTAGGTAGCTCGGCGAATACCATCCGATCGAGGGTCGTGGAGCAGCTCGTCCTACAAAATCAAATCGTGCCCGCGGCTCGGGTCCTAAACGGCTTCAATATGGCTAGTGAAATAAATAAAGGGGAGATTATTCTACCGGTGAATGTAGATGGAACCATTCAAGATACTAAGTTCCACGTGATCGAGGGCGACATGAGGTACTATACCCTACTCGGAAGGCCTTAGATCCACAATATGAGAGCAGTCCCTTCGACTCTCCACCAAATGATAAACTTTTTAACATCGGACGGTGTAAAAACAGTATACGGGGAGAAGCATGCTGCAAAGGAAATGTTTGTGGTCGATGAGGTAACACCGATATCGACGCTATCAACCTCGGAAAGGTCGAACATCAAAAATAAACAGGAAGTCAAATAGCAATCACAGCCACCAGCCTCGACCAAATTGGGAAATGGGAGATAGAAGGAGAAGGGGAGGATTTTCTGACCCCTCGAACTTTTGTTGTTCCCGAAGATACTGACGCTACCAAATCAACGGTCGAAGAGATGGAACAGGTTGTATTGATCAAATACTTGCCCGAGCGAAAGGTATACATGGGAACAGGATTAACCCCCGAACTCAGGAAAAAACTTATTCAATTTCTTACTGATAACATAGATTGTTTTGCTTGGTCCCATTTAGACATGACAAGGATTCCACCAGAGGTAATGACACATCGGCTAAGCCTGGACCCTAGTTCAAAGTAAAGCACTCATTCATAAAGGATGAAGTAACTAAACTTCTCAAAATAGGATCCATTCGGGAGGTGAAATATCCCGAATGGTTAGCCAATGTAGTTGTAGTCCCTAAAAAAGGGATAAACTTAGAATGTGTGTAGATTATAAGGATTTAAACAAGGCGTGACCCAAAGATTCTTTTCCAGTGCCTAGCATCGATCGCATGATCGATGCCACGGCCGGCCACGAGATCCTTACTTTTCTCGATGCCTATTCCGGGTACAATCAAATCCAACTGAACCCGGAAGACCAAGAAAAGACTTCATTTATCACCAAATATGGAACATATTGTTATAATGTAATGCCCTTCGGGCTAAAACATGCAGGAGCTACTTACCAACGCCTAGTGAATAAAATATTTGAAAAACAAATAGGTAAATCAATAGAGATTTATATTGATGATATGCTAGTTAAGTCCCTGCGCAGAGGACCATTTGGCTCATTTGCAGGAAACGTTCAAAATTTTAAGGAAATACAACATGAAGCTCAACCCCGAGAAATGTGCTTTCGGGGTCAGTTCGGGCAAGCTAAGTGGCTTCATGGTATCGAATCGGGGAATCGAGATTAACCCCGATAAAATCAAGGCCATCGAAGATATCACCGTCGTGGACAATGTAAAAGCCTTACGGAGGCTAACTGGATGGATAGCTTACTTAGGCCGATTTATTTCGAGGTCGTCGGATCGAAGCCACAGATTTTTCTCTCTGCTAAAAAAGAATATAGATATTTCCTGGATCCCGAAATGCCAACAAGCATTAGAGGGATTTGATAATATCCTTTTTATTTTATGGTCTTCGAGAAATTTCGCCACTTTACTACCGATAAATTGTTTACCATTGCCGCAAACTATTTCTGCGGGTATCCCAAACCGACACACGATGTGATCCCAGATGAAGTCTATAACCTCTTTTTCTCTCACTTTCTCGAACGCTTGTGCTTCAACCCATTTAGAGAAATAGTCAGTCATAAATAAAATGAACTTAGCTTTACCTGGGGCCGATGGAAGAGGGCCGACGATGTCCATTCCCATTTCATGAACGGCCATGGGGATAGGACTGAATGAAGTTGTTCTCCGGGCTGATGGATCATCGGCGCAAACCTTTGACATTTATCACATTTTCGAACAAACTCCTTAGTGTATTTTTCCATGCTATCCCAGTAGTATCCTGCTCTGATGATTTTGTGAATCAATGATTCATCGTCGGAATGGTTCCCACAAGTGCCTTCATAGACTTCTCGTAGAATGTAATCGGTGTCTCCTGGTCCTAGGCACACTACAAATAGTCCCTCGAATGTCCTTCTGTATAATGTTCCATCTTCAGCCAATGTGAATCGAGCATCTTTGGTTCATAGGGCCCTCGATTCTTTAGGGGTCGATGGGAGCTTTCCGTTCTTCAAGTATTTAATATATTTATTCCTCCAATTCCAGGTTAAGCTTGTAGAGTTTATCTCAGCATGACCTTTCTCGATCACAGATCTCGAGAGCTGAACGACAGTCCCCGAGCTGATCTCATCTTCCTCGACTGATGACCCTAAACTTGCAAGTGCATCGGCCTCACTGTTTTGTTCTCGAGGTACATGCTGTAAAGTCCATTCCTTGAAACGGTGCAAGGTTACATGCAGCTTGTCCAAATACCTTTGCATTCTATCCTCTCGAACTTCGAAGGTTTTGTTTACTTGGTTCACCACCAGTAAAGAGTCACACTTGGCTTCAATGACCTCTACTCCCAAGCTTTTAGCTAGCTCGAGACCGTAATCATGGCCTCATACTCGACCTCATTGTTAGTCAACTTAGAAGTTTTGATAGATTGCCTAATAGTGCTACCCGTGGGTGGTTTCAAAATGATGCCTAGCCCGAACCCCTTCACATTCGAAGAACCGTCTATGAAAAAGGTCCATACCCCCGTTGATATACCCGATTTTAATAAGATTTTCTTTTCGATTTCGAGTATGAGGGTTGGCGTGAAGTCGGCCACGAAGTTTGCTGAAATTTGAGACTTGATGGTCGTCCGGGGTTGATATTCGATATCGTACCCACTGAGTTCGACGGCGTGGGTAGGTGGTTCGGGCTTGTGCAAAATACTACGAAGTGGGTAGGTGGTTAATACGCATACGGAGTGACATTGAAAGTATGGTCTTAACTTTCTAGAGGCGCTTATCAGTGCAAGTGCCAATTTATCCAAATGTGGATATCTAGTTTCTGCTTCTCCTAAGGTTTGACTTACATAATAAACGGGAAATTACGTACCTTTCTCTTCTCGAACTAGGACACCACTTACCGCGATTTCCGATACCACCAAGTACAAGTAAAGCTTCTCATCTGCCCTTGGAGTGTGAAGCAGTGGTGGGCTCGATACCTAGTGGGAATGGACAGGCCGAATCTACAAACAAGTCTATAATCCAAAACCTGAAGAAGAGGTTGAACGAAGCTAAAGGGAAGTGGAGAGAAATTCTACCCGAAGTCCTCTGGGCATATCGAACAACATCGAAGTCCAGTACAGGGGCAACTCCATTTTTCTTAGTATATGGCTCTGAAGCTTTAATTCCAGTCGGATAACCCAGCGCCAGGTATCGACATGCAATGGAAGAATCGAACCACGAGGCTATGGATACTAGCCTAGAATTATTAGATGAAAAACGAGAAACGACACTCGTTCGAATGGTTGCACAAAAGCAACGAATCGAAAGGTACTACAATAGAAGAACCAACCTTCGCCACTTCAGGGTTGGGGATTTAGTTCTAAGGAAGGTCACCGTCAACACTCGAGATTCTAACGAAGGGAAGCTCATCCAGTGTGTAAAATATTCAAAGAAGCATTCTCTCTTCATTCAAACATTTTGTGTCTCGAAGAAAATCCTCTACTATACAAACCTCATAGTTGTAATATTGTGAGAAACGGCCCAAGAACCAAAGCACAAATATACACTCGGGGACTAATATCGATAATAGGCATATTTGAGTCATCTAAACTCAAATTCATAAGACCTCAAAGAGGCACCCTCGATCTATAGGCCGAGGCCACCATTCTCGGGGACTGACATTTCAAACAAGTTCGAAATATTATTGGGAAATAAGCCCAAAATACACACCCGAAGGCTACATCCAAATTAAAGGCTACGACCTAAATAACGCGGCTCGGAGATGTCTGAATTCCGCAATGACGATAGGCCTTCAAATTCTCTGAAAAATCGGTTAAGAAAGGCTACCCTCGGCAAATAATCAAAAGAGCTACGATAAAATCAGCCCTCGAAAAAACTTAAGAGGTATCAAATTATCTTTAACGCAAACGTGCTAAGGCACAAAAAGCAAAAGGGTTCCAACCGACATCAGACCTTCAAAATACCCAATGGGTAAAAAAAATACATGCTAAGGCATAAAGAAATTTTCACAAAGTCTTTTAAGCTGAAGGGGAAAATAATAGCTGTCGTTTAGAGGCCATATGGGCCCAACTTAAAAGAGCCTAAGGACCAATATATTTAGAGTTCGAGACTTTGTTCTCACTCAACTCGAACCTAAGGGTTACACTATTTCGAGTTCAAATAAAGTTGACTTGAATATAGCTCAAGGATCCGCCATAAAACCTTAAGGGGTATGTTACTATAAGTACGAAAATTGCCCATTATTTGGTAAAAAAACTAAGGGTCTGTTCTATTCTAAGTTCGAAACATGCTCGAACTTAGTTTAAAACAAATAGTGCAGTCATGACAACAATCAAGTCATTCGAAATCTCGAACATATTATTGAGCTCGGGTTTGTTCTAAAGTTCAAATTAGTGTCCACTCGATTACAGAGGCTGCAATAACAAAATTTTCACAAGGCAAAAGCCCAAAACACATCTGAACATAAAACTGAGAAGACATTCAAAAGAAGTTTTTGTATTATATATTGGTTATGTATAAGAGACCGATCAAGATCGTACAAAAAGAGAAACTAAGTCATAACTACGGTCGGTTTCGACCTCTTCTCCAGGAGCAACTTCTCCTTCAGGCCCCTCATTGGATTCGCCTCGACTGCCTTCTTCATCATCACCAATTTCGTCATCGAAGGAGGCAAGCTGCCTGGCTTCAGCTTCAAGCACCTTGGCTCGGGCTATCTCCTCGGAGAGGTCACAGCCTCGAATATGGATTTCCTCGAGGTTTCCCTCCGGGATTGACACTTTGCTGAGTCAATGATCTAATGCTCTCGGCCAGAAGTCTCTCTTAGCTGCATTTGAGCAGCCTCAGCATCAGCCTGGTACACGGCGATGAACTTGTCTGCTATGACCTTTGTCTTCTCAATCTCTGCCTTGGCCTCAGCAAGCCCGGTTTCAAGCTCCTCAATTCGCTTGGCTTGGGCCGAACTATTATATTTGATGCCCCGAAGTTGAACCTCGGCCGATGACAGTTTGGCCAAAGTAGTTTCTTTTTCCGCAGCCAGGCGGTCCATATTCTCCTTCCATCGATCACAATTGGCCTTGACCTGCTCGGCTTCTCCCTGAAGCAGCTCGATCCTTTCAACCTTTTGCTGCAGCTGAGATAATGAAGTATTATCCTTCACAGTTGGGTCGAGTCCATACTTTATCAAAAAGATCCTCACCTGCTTATCTAGCTCGCCCTCTTCCTCACAAGCCTTGGCCATATCCGCTTGAAGGTCCTTTATAGTTTTGTCTTTTTGGCCGCAAAGAAACTTCAGAGCGTTCCTCTCCTCCGAGACCTTTTGGAGCTCGGTTTCTCATTGGCTAAGGTCAACTCGAAATTTGGAAAAGGCATGTACAAGGAAAACACAAGTCAGATTTAAAGAAAAAAGAGTAAAGAAAGAAGTGCAGTAAACTGATTCTTACCCGAGATAAGAGGCATTGGGCCTCTTCTAAGAAAATAGAAGCGTCGCTGATATCAGAGGCGTCATCGACTCCAGTAAAGCAATCCCGAAAGGGATCCCCTACACTAGAGCATCCGCCCATATCAGGGGTCTTCAACTCTCGAGCTTCCCTTAGTGCCTCCTCAGAAAAAGTCGGAAGAGAAGGCAAGTGACCTGCTATCATGGTCCCGAGCAAGTCGCTCGGGATGCCCTGATCGATCTTCGGGGTCTCAGAACCAGCCCCGTCTGATGTAGTTGCAGATAGCCGAGAAAATATATCGACCTCTGGTAATTTGGGATCCTCACCCGATTTCTTTTTGGAAGCCTCCTCGACACGAGTCTTGATTTTAGCTGCCGTCGTCGGCTCAAGAGGTTTGTGACCTCGACGGCTTTCCTAGGTTGAACTGTCAGTGCAGAGGCATTTTCCTCTTTTTCCTCTTCTTCCTCTTATTCATCTCTTAGTTTTTGGACCGAGTCCATCATGAGAGCGATTACTTTCCTCCTCACCCTTCGAGGTTTGGGCTTGGGGTCCTCGGACTGCAAGGCAGGTTTCCTCTTCTTGTCTTCCCCCGGCTTTGGAACCAGGGACTTAGTTTCTTCCTCGTCACTTGAAGGCCTCAAAATGGCATCCTTGGTCAGGCCTGCATGAAAGAAAATTAGTGATGAATGAAGTATAAAAAGTGTTTCAGAACGTGAAAAAGGAGATCCTTACCATGGTTCTTGACCTCCTATCTGCCCTTTGCCAAATCACGCCATGTGCGCTCGGCATAAGTGAAAGTTGAGGCTAACTTCCGAACCCAATCTTCGAGGTCAGGTACAGCTTGAGGCATCCAAGGAATAACTGCATGTCGAGGGAGGAAATCAGGAGATGTCGAAGAAGGTAAAAAGAACAAAGTTTAAGAGATCATTTACGGTCGAAGTTCCACTCCTCGGGGAACGTCATCTTCTCTTCCGGGATAATATCGTGGGTCCTCACCCGTACAAAACGGCTCATCCAACCCCGATCCTTGTCCTCGTCGATGCTTGAGATCAAGGACTTTGTTGTCCGGCGTTGGAGCCTGATTAGTCCTCGATAGATTCGGGGCCGGTACAACCGCATGAGATGATTTAGAGTAAACTCTAGCCCCTCGGCCTTGCTAGAGAAGAAGCGCACCATGGTTACTATGCGCCATAGGGAGGGGTGGATTTGGCCGATGGTGACCTGATATCTTTTACAAAGATCAATAATCACTGGGTCGAGGGGACCCAATGTGAAGGGGTAAGTGTAAACACTTAGGAACCCCTCCACATAAACGGTGATGCCCTCTTCGGGAGCAAGAATTTGCACCACGACCTCGGGACCCCAATTACATTCCTTCGTCACGGCCTCGAGATAGCCCTTTGTAATCGAGCACATGTACATCGACACATGCTCACATCGGCCTGGGATCGATGAAGGATTTTCGACCTTGAAGTCGGATTTTAGAGTACACGGGCCGGGAACATACTCGTGGGGAAGAGGCTCCACCGGCACCTTGTCGCCGGACGGACGGGAAGAGGAGCAAGAAACTTTCTCCTTTTGCGATACAGTCTTTGAGGTTTTTGCCATTTGTATAATTAAAGAAGAGCGAAGGAAGGTGAAAAACTGGTGGTTTCAGTGCTAACGACGGTGCTCTACAGACTGCGAAAAAAAGGAGACAAAAAGAGTGAGAAGACTTAGAGGTTTGATTAGAGCAAAAGTAAAGTTTGATTCTCTAAAAGAACGGGTATTTATAGAATTACGGTGAGGGTTCGGTGGCGCTAGTGGCCGACCGCAAACTGACAGGCATTAATGATTTGGGGAACTGAACCGACGGGATGTTTCGATCACATCCGTCACGTACGTCATGAGGACGATGTCATGATCGAGGTTTCGGAAAATCAAGGCTCAAACCGTTTCTTACCATTTTATTCCAAGAAACGCAGGGACTATCTGTGTACGGTCGAAATCGGGCATGCCGATTTCATAGGAACGAGGAGCTGCCTCGAGAGTAAGCTCGTAATAGACCAGGCTCGAGCCCAATGGCAGAATACGGAGTATGAAGATCGAAGTGCTCGCTGAAGATCGAGATCGAGCATGACCAACTTCGAGTAAGGCATAACAACGGAATGGCAAGATATTAGCAACGACCGAAGATCTCGGCGAAAATTCCGGAACAGATCGAATCAAGCGGTTATTGACGCTAATCATAGGATTTGTTTCTATTATTAGAATTGTACCTTATTTAGGATTCATCTACTATAAAAAGAGGGACCTCATTCATTTATAAGGGATGGATTCACTGAAAAAACATATACACATATACTGCTTTCTCTATTTCACTTACTATCTACTACTGCTCATCACTGTTTATTTTCTGTTTTTTATCATTCTTGTTACCCAACCTCGAGATCACCTCAAATCGAAGTCGAAAGCACTGCCAGAACACTGGTTCGATTTATTTTACTATTCAGATTATCTATTTAATTCATTATTTAACAATTGGTATTGGATCAAATCACGTATCCTTAAAACCACTAAATAAATTTAATTGTTACTTGAAATTTTAGGGTAAACAATATGTTTTCTTACGTTATCTTTAACATTGAAATTCTTTTGAAAGTGAATAACTTAAAGTATAGTCGAAATGTCAATTATATGGATTAGATAATGCAATATAATTAAGAAGTTAAAGTCAAATTAGAATCAAATTTTCGTATCAAATCAAATAAGGCATATCCAGCGAATGAAACAGCCGTGCAGACTGCTAAGCAGTCACATCATGTACTTAAGGTGGATAGAGATGTACGTTACATATATAGATAGTTGACTTTCGTTTGTCTATATTTTATTTTTGAGTGAGAAGATAACTTATTAAATTGGTTAACCTTTCTTATTTCGTAGGCGTTTGGATATAAAATTGTAATTTTTGAAAAAAAAAGTAGTATTTGGAGTTAAGTTGAAAAATAATATTTGAAATTTGAAATTATGTTTGGACATACATTTCACTTGAAAAAATATTGTAATTTTGTGAGTAAGGAACAAAACAAATTGAAAAAGTTGTCGAAACCACTTTTAAAATTTTCAAAAACGCATTTTCAATTTGTTTTCAAAAACTTGCAAAATTTCATGAACAAATACATTTTTGAAAAAAAAAACCAAAAAAATAAATTTTTTGTTATGAGCAAACGGATCCTTAATTAATTATATAAAAAAAAATTGCACATAGAAAACTATGGATATTTTCCTTTATTTGTTTATTGAATAAAAAAGGAAGAGAAATAAAGAGGAGAAAATGTTCTTTCCAGAAAGCCGTACTGAGCAAATTGGAAAGCATTAACTGATTTATTTCCAAACTATATTTTTCTTTAGTGGAGTATCTAAATTCTAAAATAAGGATAAACTAATTTAGTATTTTTTTTTATTTTACGAATTTATTTAAAATAAGGTACTCTGTTTTTGTCTCATTTTATATGAAGGTGTATTGTTTATAAATACAACGTATACCTTTTTATGACAAACTAAAATGGAAAGTGTATCGGATATAGAGGTGGATGTATCATGTTTGTAACATGTCAGTCGAACCAACACATATCGTATATATTTTCATGTAAAAATAACTACAATTTAAACAAGTTAAAATTAAATTTCGAAAACATAATTCTAAATGTCCAATATATTCAAACTCATTACGTTTAAATTCTGTATTCAAACACTTTAAAACTCAAACTCATTACGTTTAAATTCTGTATTCGTCTTTTATCACGTCAAATTGGACATAGATAGTATATATTTGACTTACAAAATGCTTAATGCTTACATGGCATACGCGACATAATTACCCGTCTTTATTATTTTCTTCCTGCTAGAAATATATATGTGATTTTGATGAGAAATTTTGTTTGGATACAGTCAATCCAAGATATTTGTCAACTAGGCCATGAGTAATATCTACCAAAGCATTAAGTAGAATCTAAATACATAAATATTTAGCCAAAAAGAATAAAGAAAATGATGTATCGGAGTAACCTAACGGCAATAATTCATCATTTTATTATTTTATAAGTAATGTAATTAATTGTTGATTGATAAGTACGATAGCATGCCTTGATAAGCGAGCCAAGTACCAATGGTTAATGTTGTTTTTGTTTTGTTACTTATTTGTTTTGCTTTTGTTAAGGTTCGTTTGGTTAAACTACTAAAATTGTTTTATGCGGTGATTAATAATGAACTAATCATTATAAAAAATTAGAATTAGCTACGAACCTCGTCACTAATCAATGCGCGTATCTTATAATTTGTTTTGATAATGTGTCGTTGATATGTCGCTAACTAGTATTAGCTATGAATTTTTCTGATTAGCTACAAAATTTGTCTATCGCTAATTCTTATTTTTTAGTAGTTAGTATCCAGTGACTAATAATGAAGTGATTGTAATATATGAATTGCTTATTTTAAATGTACACTTCTGTCTTTAAATAGTTAATTCCTTCGTTGCTAATACACATCTTTTTATTCACATTTCATTCCGCGTAGAGTAATACATAAATATCCTGAATATGAATTTATGTTGAGATTAATTGCTCAAACTAAAGCGTACTATCGATCAAGTATCAATACAAGCGTGATGTAACTTCGCTTATAAACATTTAGGTGGAGACTTCTCCTAAGGTTGTAGTTGGGATCCGAATCTTGATTATCAAAGATTTTTTCTTTTATTTTAAAAATACAAGGGAACTTGCGGTCACTACTCTTCGGGTGCGCATAAAATAAATATTGTTATTGTGTAATAGCTTGCAAACCACACATGAGGGTAAACAACGCTAGGCAAGTCCCGTGCGATACTGCGATGGGCTCGGCCAAGGAGATATGCAAGTGGTTTGATTTCAAACCCTAAACTTCCCACTAAAGTCCCATGCTCAACATACTCGGCCACCCCAAAGGGTCTTGATTATCAATATTTTTTTTAAAATAAGAGAACATGCGGTCACTACTCTTCGGATGCGCATAAAATAAATTCCGCTATTGTGTAATAGCCTGCAAATCACACAGGAGGGTGAACAACTCTAGGCAAGTCCCGTGCGATATTGCGATGGGCTTGGTCGGAGAGATATGTAAGTGGTTTAATTTCGAACCCTAAACTTCCCATTAAAGTTCCCTGCTCAACATACTCAGCCACCCCAAAGGTCTTGATTATCAAAGTTGACACTCTAACTTTTCAAACATTTTGATTATCTTAATTAGTGTCAAACATAAAATGCCTTCACATATGTATGAAAGGTTTCCATTTTGTTTAGCTGAGATTTTAAGAAGGGTTGGTAAACATTTGCATATGTAGCAACTTGTTATTAAGTTTTTCTATATACAACTTGTATTTATTTTAGAATAGTAATAAATATTCTTAATTTATTGTACATATTGTTGTTGTATAGCGTGTTTGTGGTACTGCAACATTCTTATAAATATTACTCAAAGCAACGGCCAACGTCAAAGCAACGGCCAATTGTACTTGTGTTGAAGATATAATTAATCAAATAAATTAAGATATGTCTCTCTAACAACTTAAACTTTTAAATGATATGATCATATACATCAACAAAATATTAGAGCAGGCAGAGATCATAGGTTCGAGTTTTACTGTCATCCATTATCAAAAGAATTTTCACCCGCTATGTCCTTGTCAGGACTATTACAGTCCTAAATTGGTTAAACGTTAAGATCGACATGTGTTGTACTTTTCGTATATGGTGTTGAACAATTAACACAATTTGAGTTTTGATTGCATTAGGTCGAAGATTCATTTTTCACATTTTCTTTTTGGCAATCCGCATGTTATTACTCGTACTATTTTGTTGGCTCCAATTAGAAGTGGCAAATGTGCAGATTAGAGGGGAAATTTTAAAAGTCTTTCGTTATCTTACATTTTGTGTCCAATCAACACTATCACGCAAATTGCATCGCCACTTGTAATTTGCGTGACATTGTGAGATGTTTGTTTCCCCATAACTATATCAATATCACTCTCTCCACATGCAAATGCTAGCTGCGCACGCCAATGCAAACACTTACATATTGTCAATTACCTTAATCGCTTTTCAAGCATCTGACTTTGATCATTAAATTAATATAATACTAATACTAGCCAAGAAAGAGATTGAACAGTTGAAAATATGATAATATAAGCCGTCTTTTTCCTTTTATTTTCCTACAGGTAATCTTTAATTAGATAGTTTACAAACCTGCAGATCAGAGGCGGACCCAAGATTTGAGCGCGACGGGGGCACCACTAATCTTAAATATGCCAATAATTAACGATAAAATTTTGGGTGCAGTTCTTTAAGAAACTAATAAGTATGACAACTTATCCGTAATATATAAACAATCAGAAATTTTTAAAGAAAGAAAAAGCACTAAGCAAAGAGTGAAAGATTACTTTGCAAAATAGGTGCTATAGAAAGCAATATTGATAGAAGCGGTGTCGCCCGGCACTACTTCTTTAATTTTTCTTATTTTATATATATATATATATATATATATATATATATATATATATGCAAAAATAAACATTGTTATTAGTGTTTTGTTATAAAATATTTTGACAAAATTGATTTTCTAGGTCTGTAATGAAGCCTTCAATTTTGAAGTAAGAGGCCAAGGTTTCGAAACCTGCAAGGTTAAAAGGATAGAAACTATTATCGAATCCAAAAATGTAAAAGAAAATAAAAGAAGAAGAAAAAAATGCTAATTTTGCTTGAACTAGGTCTCGAACACTAGACCGAATGGTAAGGAAAGCTGGAAGGATGCTTAAACTAGCAGCACAACTACTGCTGCCATCCAGCTTTTGTTTTTCAGGGGCCCAAGTAAATTATTTAAGGGGTCCTATCTGGATATGCATTACACATAAAATCTATATATACACAGTTTTTGTCGAAGCTAACGGGTTCCGGTGACCCCTCTAATGACCATGTAGGTCCGCCTCTGCTGTAGATAAGCTAGCAGCTCTCAATCATGACATACAGTGGCGAATCCAGAAAAATCTTTAAGGGTGTTCAGACTTGAAAGAAGTAAAAAATATCCTGACAAAAATTGTTCAATCTTTAAGGGGTTGCTCTGATGGTAAGCAACCTCCACTTCCGACCAAGAGGTTGTGAGTTCGAGTCACCCCAAGAGTAAGGTGAGGAGTTCTTGGAGGGAAGGATGTCGAGGGTCTATTGGAAACAGCCTCTCTACTTCATGGTAGGGGTAAGGTCTGCGTACACATTACCCTCCCCAAACCCCACTAGTGAGATTATACTGGGTTGTTATTGTTATATATATATATATAGTGTAATGTTTCGTAATATTTCGATGAAAGGTAGTCAAATATTGACCACCCTTGTTAAAAGGTGGCTTCACCCCTGATGATATGGATGGAATCCATGTCTTCAATTCCTTTGAACTCCGCATACATGTTAGAGGCCTCGTAAATATGGACAAATGGAATTTACCATTGGGGTAGCTCGGTACACAAAGCATTTCGCGTGCACGCACTCGAGGAGGGCCGCACCCCAAGGGTGTGATGTAAACAGTCTACCCTAATGCAAGCATTAATTAGTGGTTGCTTCCATGATCATGATCTATATGTCACGCAGAAACAACTTTAGCGTTGCTCCAAGACTCTCTTTCAAATGGAATCTACCATCATCTTGGAATAAGCAAACAAAACCACCTAACACAGTATATGAACATCCTTGAATCACTAGACCTCGTATAGTTTCGGTGAATTTTGGATAGATCGCACATTACTATAGAATCCAGAATTTAAATTCTACGGGGTTCAAACTTTAACGTTCTATGTTTAATTCACTGTATTTTCAAAATTATAGGAACATATATATTATTTGTTATAATTTTAGTAATTTTTAAATGTAAACATATATTTCACGTTGAAAGTACTGGATTAAGATGAACCTGATACTTAAATTCACCCCTGCTATGTGCATATATATGTATGTATCAGAAGACCTATGTTGCGCAAACTCTCTGAAAATATGTCGCCGCATGCGCATCGGATCCTCTAAAAGTAGTGCATTTTTAGAGGATCCAGCACGGGCTCGCCAGCATATTTGAAGAGTCCGTGCAACATCACAGAAGACTATGTCTAAAATAAAGATAATGGACAGATTTTTTCAAAGGCCAACTAAATATATGCTAATACTTAAATGGCAGTAAGAAATTGCAAAGATAATTGTGAGTATCATACATAACTTAAACTAAGCAAGCTTAGCTTGTTGACATGATATAAAGGTATATGCCCATAATATTCCAGGTATTATTCTGGTTTGTCTGAAATGGTATTAGTTAGACAACTCTTATAAGTAGTTAGCATTTTCCAATAAATCCATATATCTCTATTCCAACAGATCTCTCCTAATTTCCGAAGGTGCACTACAATCTTCTGAAGAAGCAATTTTAGCCATGGCTGTTGAGGATAATAATCTGCAAGTGCTTAATGCACTTGATTTGGCCAAGACTCAACTCTACCATTTCACAGCAATTGTTATTGCTGGAATGGGATTTTTCACTGATGCCTATGATCTCTTCAGCATTTCACTTGTAACCAAATTACTTGGGCGTTTATACTACACCAAGCCAGAGTTATTGAAGCCCGGAACACTCCCTCCGACCGTCTCAGCGTCGGTCACAGGTGTTGCCCTTGTCGGCACCCTCGCCGGCCAGCTTTTCTTCGGCTGGCTCGGTGACAAGATGGGCCGAAAAACGGTCTATGGTATGACTTTGATTATCATGGTTTTGTGTTCCGTTGCATCAGGGCTCTCCTTTGGGAGTACTCCTAAGGGTGTTATGGCCACTCTCTGTTTCTTCAGGTTTTGGCTTGGATTTGGCATCGGTGGCGATTACCCTTTATCAGCCACGATTATGTCCGAATACGCAAACAAGAAAACCCGTGGCGCCTTCATTGCTGCTGTCTTCGCTATGCAAGGTTTTGGAATTTTGTTCAGCGGGATAATTGCACTTATTGTGTCAGCTGGATTTGATCATGCTTATAACGTCCCAAGTTTCCAAGAAAATCCAGCTCTTTCTACTGTGCCACAAGCCGACTACATTTGGCGTATAATTCTCATGTTCGGAGCATTACCAGCTGGCCTCACTTACTACTGGCGCATGAAGATGCCCGAAACAGCCCGATACACAGCTCTCGTGGCGAAAGACGCAAAAAGAGCCGCACAGGACATGGGGAGGGTGCTACAAGTTGAAATTGATCCCGAGGATGCAAAAATCGAACAAATGTCTAGGGACGAAACCAATAAATTTGGTCTATTTTCATGGGAATTCGTTCGTCGCCACGGGCTGCACCTATTCGGCACAACTTCCACATGGTTCTTGTTGGACATTGCTTTCTATAGCCAGAATCTTTTCCAGAAAGATGTGTTCAGTGCAATTGGATGGATTCCACCAGCCAAAACCATGAATGCTGTTCAAGAAGTTTACAAGATTGCAAGAGCACAAACCTTGATTGCACTACTTAGTACAGTGCCAGGGTACTGGTTCACCGTGGCGTTCATCGATATCGTTGGAAGGTTCGCGATCCAATTGATGGGATTCTTCTTCATGACTGTATTCATGTTTGCCATTGCCATTCCCTACGATCATTGGACAAAGAAGGACAACCATATCGGGTTCGTTGCAATGTACGCCCTCACATTCTTCTTCGCGAACTTTGGGCCAAACGCAACCACATTCGTGGTCCCGGCTGAGATTTTCCCGGCCAGACTTCGATCAACATGTCATGGTATTTCTGCAGCTGCAGGTAAAGCCGGAGCTATAGTAGGAGCGTACGGATTCCTGTACGCTGCACAAAGCAAAGATCCAACGAAAACCGATGCAGGATACCCGGCGGGTATCGGCATAAAGAACTCGCTCATTGCCCTAGGGGCCATCAATGCTCTGGGAATGGTTTGTACCTTCTGTGTGCCAGAGTCCAAAGGAAAATCCCTAGAGGAAGCATCACAGGAAACTATACCTGGAGAAAGTTGAGTTGTGATTCTATTGTGTGATTGATGCAGTCTTTTTGTGTTCTTTTTTTTCATTTCTTTTCTATTATATTCTTTGTATCTGTTGCTGTCTTTTTTGTATTTTAATTGTAATTCTTGTTTGCTGAATTTTTCAAGATTCTTTTAACGATCGTGTGTATCTTACTCTCAAACTGAACGCTAACAAGTTAAAGACTTATGAAAAAATGGTATTGATGTTTTTACTACTTTTCTTACATTTTCTTTAATTTTGAATATATTTGAAGTATATGTTTTTGAAAGGCAAACTCAAACTTGGTCCCAACTGTTAGTTTGACACTTAAACTTATCCAATAATCAAACACATTAAATGTTAACACAGGTGTGTCTCATGGACAACCTGAGCTAACATGGCAAACTAAGTGTTGAGCGCGTGAAACCCCTAAAAATTATGTTTTTCCTTTTTCTAGTTTTTCAAAACTTACATCCTCTTTCGAATTCCCCCCCCCCCTCCCCCCCCTCACAACCAGCCGCTGCTTCTTCAATTCTTGTCGAGTCCTTATTGCTTCCGTAGCATTGAATACTTCATTTTCTTATCCTCTCAACGACACATTCTCGTGTCAAGTTGAAGTGTCTACTTGATCATTGGGTAAGTTGAAGTGTCATACTGACAATCGGGGTTAGGTTTAAGTGTCAATGATACATAATAACTTTTTCGAATATTGTTTACCCGTAAAACGGTACAATTGAATTTATACGTGGTTTCTAGACAAGTAAATTAATTTGATCCTTAAATAATATAATAATTGAAGAAATGTATAGTATTTAGCTTTGAAATATAGATGAAAACAGCAAAGATGATAATTCCTGAAACAGTGTTTCCTGGCACAGCGATAATGAGATCAAAAAATAAGAAAGTAAAATTGTATAAAGTTTTGTATAGAATAGAGTGTAGGTTTAGCTAGAAATTCGTGTCCTTTACAATGATAATTGAGCTCACTATTTATAGATATGTCTAGCAATTCCTAGGATCATGTCCTCTTTTAATGTCAATTATGAGGGTTATTGATGAAGATGTAACGGTAAATATAAATGAAAAATTCTCTGTAACGGACCGTCGCTCTTAATGCTGCAGAATATTCCTTATTAAATGCTATCGGGCGCAGAGTATTTAACACACCTTTATGAACGTTATCATTTTCCGGTGACAAGCGGAATGGTTGCGTTCGGTCTTCGGTCATTCCTGTCTTGGGTTCCACTTGTCCTCTCTTTAGACGTTCACGTGTCATATCGTATTTCACCTTATACAGATAGTCCCCCTGCTTTCTGGTGACATAACTTTGTGTTACCGGGAAGTTGGTAGAAACACCTTTTTTGGCGAAAATTACTATAACTCCCTCTGAAAGTTCCTGACAGTTGATTAGACACACGTCTCTTCGAATTTAATGCTTCGAACATACGTCATCCCATGATTCAGCACAACTTTTTTCAATTATCGAGGTGATCATGGCCATGAATTTAGCCGCCAAAATTTTATTTATACGCCACATTTTTTCCTTTGCGTTTCATAATTTCTCGAGCTCCTGATTTGCATCTTTGTTTTCCATTATTTCTCTAGTTCCCTTCAAACACAAAACCTTTTCCTTCTTGTTTTTTAATGGCTTCTTCCTCTAAGCATGATAGTTCTACAAAGAACAAAACCGAGGACTTCTAGGCCGACTAGTCAAAGATTGATGCCCCCGAGTCATCTCCGGTGGCAATGAAGACTAATCCTCCTTCCGGGCCGGTCATAGACACTGTAATGATTGATGATGATGAAGAACTTGTTGATGAGGGACTTCTTTACATAGAAGGCGACTATCCACATCTCGTCTTGTTGATATGGTTACACCAACTGAAGACAATGTCTCAGTACTTTGGGGAGAATATGATTTGGTAGAATATGCCAACTCCCGTTTTCGGGCCCCAATTATTGTAAACGGTTCTGTGGGCAGCTGAGGGTTAGATTTGGTGAAGTCAAGGCCAAATGGGCTGAAGTCCAGGACGTTGTTCTTGCTGCAACCGATCGTGAGGCTGCCTCCGCTGAAAAAGTGATTAACTTGGAGACAGCCTTGAACTCCAAAATCGTAGAGCTTGTTGTTGTACGGTAGAAACATGCCAATCTAGAATAGAAGTACAGAAAAATTATCGAACATAATAGGCTCTTAACTTCAACTGTCCGCGACCTTGATGTCAGCCTCAAATTTGCTAAGTCCGTCCGGGAAAGCCTTTCTGCTGAGGTTACCCAGCTCAAAGAAGAACTTAAGCACCGAGCGACTTCCTTCGTTATTGAAAAAACTTATTCCATGTACAACATGAGGAAAAAAACATTAGAAGAGGCCAAAGCCGGTATCATTGACGTTGATGCCGAAATTGCTAAGGCCCAAGAACTTGAGTTGGCTGCTAAGAATGGACTCCCGGCGCAGTCTGATGCTCCTCGTTCTTCTCATTCCAGTTCCGAGTTTTCAAAAACTGAAGAGAGATCGGAAGGCAATGATGCTGAAGACCAAACTGGGAAAAATGTTGAGCCATCGGTAGACTCACCTACATTTCTCGGAAATCCAGACACTTCTCTTCCTCCTGGTTCCGGAAGTGCTGCAGTTTAGCTTTTCCTTTCTTTTTTGGTACTTTTACCATTTTTGGCACGTTCTTATAAATAAATATATATTTTTGCTCAAGTATAATTTGAGTCTTACTTTCGTTTGAATATCCATACAAGTCTTCAATATTTGTAGTTGCTCAAGAGTTCTTCGCACGTTTACGCTTTACTATGTGTGGTCACGAATGTGCTTTCCTTGAAGCACTTTGGTTACGAATATTATCCATTTTACGTGAGGGTTTCTATAAGTATTTGTGCAAGTTTACTTTTTGCATCCTTTTCATATGCAATTGTGGGTGTATTTTTCACCGATGGCATTTTAGATTCCGGGCATAAATTCTTCCTGAACCAACCCTTTAACATGAGGGTTTTTATAAAAGAGGGCCCTCTCATGTTTACGGTGCTCTTGAAGAGGATGTCTCTTGTTCGTTACAGCATTAACATTTGAAGTACTTGTTTAACTTTCAAATGACAAAGTTTATTCATCGTTCAAACAAGAAACAAGATAAAAACAAAAAGATTTCATTTTATTTCTTCCCTTTTCAAAAAATACATAAGCATTTTCTATGCTGAAAAGAAATTGCCATTACTTCTCGCTATCCTGTACAACTTGTTTCTGCGGGGCTGGCTGCGCATTCCCCAGTCCCGATGATGCATTTAGTTTTCGAATTTTTGGTCCACGGTTGAAGTGGCAGTCATTGTTGTCGTATCCTTATATCATCCCCCCAGTGTTCGTATGCGAAGAGTGCGAATTGTAACACTGGAAGTCTTGTATCTTCGAGGATCCCACTAATGAATTGCTAGGTAATACTTCACTCGGCAATATACCTTACTTCCCCTTAGGAATCCATGCTAACGAGCAAAAGAATACCTAACATACCTCTAGTGGTTTGTGCTCGTGAACGGTCGGGTAACCTATGTTCGGTAGCAAACGTAACTTCCCAGTGGGAATTTGCTATCGAACCAAAGATTATCTAATTGTCCCCGCGCTTGTTTATTTGCCTTGCTATCAAAGGTATTATTGTTGATGTTTTCGTAGTATGTTTTATGTCGTTGCCTCATTAAAAACCTTTCCATAAAGACCCAATTGGGACAAAAACTGAACGAAGGGAAAAAAGAGTGCAACACATACTTTTCGCTTGATGAACGTTCATCGGCAATAATATCTTTTGAGGTGTGTCACGTTTCAGTTGCTAGGCAACTTGTCTCCATTCTGGTTCTCCAACTCGTATGAACCTTTCCCAGTGATAGTTGAAATCTGGTAGGGACCTTCCCACGTTGGACCTAGCTTTCCTACGTTGAGCTCCCAGGTATTTTGGGTTACTTTCCTCAGAACCAAGTCTCCTTCTTTAAAATAACGTAAGTTGGCTCTTAGATTATAATATCTCTCAATTCTCTGCTTTTGAGCTACCATTCTTACATGTGCTAAGTCCCTGCATTTTTCGAGCAGTTCCAAGTTGATTAACATTGCTTCGTTGTTCGATTCTTCATCTGCCCGAAAATATCTCAAAGTGGGTTCACCTACTTCCACCTGGATTAGGGCTTCATCACCATACACGAGGGAAAAAGGAGTTTCTCTTGTACTCGACTTGGCCGTTGTTCGGTAGGCCCATAGAACTCCGGCCAATTCTTTGGGCCATTTGCCCTTTGCTGATTCCAACCTTTTCTTGACGTTTTGAATAATCATTTTGTTTGTTGACTCCGCTTGACCGTTTGCTCTTGGATGATAAGGAGAAGATGTGATCCTCTTTTTCTTCAAATCTTCGAGGAATATCGTAACTTTTGCACCGATAAATTATGGCCAATTGTCGCATGCTATCTCTTTTGGTATTCCGAACCTCCAAATTATATTTTCCCACAGGAAATCGACCACTTCGCGTTCTCCGATCTTCTGATAAGGACCTGCCTCCACCCATTTAAAAAATAGTCAGTCAAAATTAAAAGAAACCTTACCCTTCCGGGAGCCACTGGCAATGGTCCGACTATGTCTATCCCCCATTTCATGAACGACCATGGGAACAAAACCAAATGTAAGGGTTCTACCATTTGAGGTACTATTAGTGTGTAACCTCTAAACTTATCACATTTTTGTATGAAATCTTTGGCGTCTTGTTTCATGTGAGGCCAGTAATATCCTGCCCGTACCAACTTCAGCACCAAAGAATCTGCGCCCGAGTGATTGCCGCATATCCCTTCGTAGACTTCTCTCGTGACATAATTAGCTTCTGACGCTCCTAAGCATCGGGCTAGCGGGCCTTGGAAGGATTTTCTATACAATTGGCCTCTCTTGAAGCTATAACGTGTAGCTTTGGCGCGTAACGCCCGTGATACTTTAGGGTTTTCGGGCAACTTCTCGTGCTTGAGATAGTTGATTATTTCATTTCTCCAGTCCCAGACCAGACTAGTCGAATTTACCTCATAGTAACCATCTGTATCCAAGACTGAGCTCATCAGTTGTACTATTATTCCGGATTCCGATCCCTTTATCTCTGTCTATGATCCTAAATTTGCTAATGCATCCACTTTTGTGTTATCCTCCCTCGGGATATGAGTATCCACTCCCGGAATTGCACCAAAAGAGTCTGGAACCTTACCACATATTGTTGCATACATTCTTCTTTGGTATCAAAGATCTCGTAGATCTGATTTACCACCATTTGCGAGTCACAGTTAATTTCGAAAACCTTGGAATCAAGTCCTCAAGCCAATTCGAGCCCTGCAATCAAAGTTGCATACTCTGCTTCATAATTAGTTAAAGTGATCATTCTGATGGCTTGCCATAGGGTTCCCCCGAAGGCGTGATTAAGACTATTCCGAGTCCAGAACCCTTTACGTTGGAAGCTTCGTACTTAAATAAGGTCCAGACCCCCGGTGCCGATTCCGACACCATTACTGCCTCATTAGTTGCTAGAGGCAGTAGTCCCTGGCTGAAATCGGCCACGAAGTCATCCAAGACTTGCAACTTAATTGCAATCCTTGGTTTATATTCTATGTAAAACTCACTCATTTCGTCGGCCCATTTGGCCAATTTGCTTGAGAGCTCGAGTTTATGGAGGATGTTCTACAAAGGGAAAGTAGTCACCACAGCTATCGGGTGACACTGGAAGTAGGGCCTCAGCTTCCGAGCGGCGACTACGAGAGCTAAGGCAAATTTTTCCAAATATGGGTAGCGAGTTTCTGCTCCCGTTAAAATTTTGCAACGTAATAAATGGTAAATTGCGTACCTTCGTCCTCCTGGACTAAAATCGCACTTACTGCAACTTCTGAAACCGAGAGATAGACTAGCAATGTTTCATATTCTTTTGGTTTTTAGAGCAATTGAGGACTTGATAAGTACTTCTTCAGGTCCCTCAAAGCTTGCTGGCACTCCGATGTCCATTTGAAATTATTTTTCTTTTTAAGTAGCTTGAAGAACCGATGACATTT
Organism: Nicotiana tabacum; assembly: GCF_000715075.1. Taxonomy (NCBI): domain Eukaryota; kingdom Viridiplantae; phylum Streptophyta; class Magnoliopsida; order Solanales; family Solanaceae; genus Nicotiana; species Nicotiana tabacum. The sequence goes on from NC_134093.1 coordinate 113,502,755, forward strand.
TTCTGACGACCGGAAAATGAACCTACAAAGCTGCTAACCTTCGTGTGAGTGTTTGGACTTCCTTTACGTTTGAAAATTGATCAATGATATCATCTATGGCCTTGATTTTGTCGGGCTTTACCTCAATTCACCTTTGTGAGACCAGAAACCCCAGAAACATACCAGAATTGACCGCGAACGCGCACTTCTCGGGGTTAAGTTTCATGTTATGCTTCCTCAAGATGTCGAATATTTCTTTTAAATACTTAAGGTGGTCACCTGCATTTAAAGACTTAATGAGCATATCGTCTATATAAACTTCCATGGTCTTTCCTATTTGCTTTTCAAACATCTTATTTACGAACCGTTCATAAGTAGCTTTCGCATTTTTCAACCCGAAGGGCATTACATTGTAATAATATATACCGAAATTTGTTTAAACGAAGTTTTTTTCTGATCTTCCGGGTTCATATTAATTTGGTTGTACCCGGAACAAGCTTCAAGAAAACTCATCAACTTGTGCTCGGTCGTAGCATAAATCATTTGATCGATATTTGGTAGTGGGAACGAGTCTTTCGTGTACGTCTTATTAAGATCTTTATAGTCTACGCACATGCGAAATTTATTGTTCTTCTTAGGAACTAGTACTACATTGGCTAACCAGTCCGGATACCTTACCTCTCGGATCGAACCGATTTTAAGCAAGCGGGTTACCTCTTCTTTGACGAATTTATTCCTGGCCTCGTCAATGGGGCGTTTCTTCTGTCTTACCAAAGGTATATTGGGATCCAAACTCAGCTTGTGCACATCTATTTCCGTCGGGATACCTGTCATATCTTCATGCGACCATGCAAAACAATCAACATTAAATTTAAGGAATTCAATAAAACCAGACCTGATTTTCGGGTGCAGTCCTGTCCCCAAATGGAATTTTCTTTCTAGGAATTCCTTGAACAATACAACTTGCTCCAGTTCCTCCGCTGTGGACTTCGTTGCGTTTGTTTCTTCTAGAACTTGGAAATAGCTTGGCATCTGATGTTGTTCTGACAACTCTATTTCTGATCTAACTCCTTCTAGTCTGGGAATAGGTGTCGGTTCCTGTAATTGATATGCCATGCGTTCCTTCCCTTTGCTACTGGAAACTGAGATTGCATTCATCTCCCTTGCTGCTGGTTGATCACCTCTTATCTGCTTGATTCCTTCGGGCATTGGAAACTTCAGTAATTGGTGATATATGGATGATACAAGTTTCATTTCGTGTAACCATGTCCTTCCCAGGATAATGTTGTATCCCATGTAACTATCTACTACTTCGAAGAGAGTTGTTTTCAAGACTCCTTCGGCGTTTATGAGCAGCAAAACCTCTCCCCGGTCATCACACTTGCAAGGTTGAATCCAGCGAGTAGATTTGTTGTCGGAATAATGCTTTCGGTGAGTTTAGTTTGCTCCAATACTCTCCATTGTATGATATTAGCCAAACTTCCTGGATCTACTAGAACACATTTAATCTTAAAATCTAACACATTTAAAGAAATTACCAGTGCATCGTCGTATGGTAATAGCAATTCGTCTGTGTCCTCCTCCATGAAAGTGATATCGTCTTTCCGGAGTTTTTTACTATGAGTTATTGATACTTTAGTCTTCTTCGCTGCCAAAAAGGTGACCCCGTTAGTATCATCCCCCCCGAAGATCATATTGATCGTTTGGCGTGGGGGTTCTTCTCCTGCTTTCGAAAGTTCCGCGTTGTCTCTGTTATGACCATAATTGATCTTAGATCGGTCATACGTGGGGATTTTGACTATTTATTAATACCTTTTTGCTTTCGTTTTAGTAAAAAAATGCTTAATTGTGTTCCCGAAAACTGATAAAATATGATAATTGCAGGAATATTGGAAGATGAGCTCCAAAGATGAAATCTACTTCAAGGAGTAATCTGAACTTACGGACAAAAATAGCACAAAAGCTCAAAGTGTGGTCCGCATCTTGCAACCTTCAGTGATAGAACAGTTCGTGGACTTCTCTGGTGCAATGTGTTCCGAAGAAGGGGGCATAACTGTGGTCACCAATGATAATAACGAGTTGATTCCAATAAGAACGATGACCGGGTGGAGCGTGTGTATGGACTATCGGAAGCTAAACAAAGTCATAAGGAAAGACCATTTCCCACAACCCTTTCTTGACCAAATACTTTATAGGTTGGCCGGCTGGGCATTCTATTGCTTTCTAGATGGATATTCGGGCTACAATCAAATCCTTATTGCTCCGGAAGATCAAGAGAAAACAACGTTCACTTGTCCATATGGCACTTTCGCTATCAAGTGGATGTCATTTGGCTTATGCAATGCACCGGCAATTTTTCAACGGTGTATGATGGCGATCTTTACGGATATGGTAGAGGACTACCTTGAAGTCTTCATGGATGACTTTTCGGTAGTCGGGGATTCCTTTGATAATTGCTTGAAAAATTTGGATAAGGTATTGGCAAGGTGTGAAGAAACGAATTTGGTGTTGAATTGGTAGAAATGTCATTTCATGGTCGAGTAAGGTATTGTCCTTGACCATAAGATTTCAAAGAAGGGAATAGAGGTCGACAAGGCGAAAATAGAGGTGATTTTCAAACTTCCACCTCCAACATCCGTGAAGGGCGTGAGAAGTTACTTGGGTCTCGCAGGGTTCTACCGGCGTTTCACAAAGAATTTTTCCAAAGTGGTGAACCCTTGTGCAAGGTTTTGGAGAAAGATGCTTAAATTTCACTTCATTGATGATTGCATGAGAGCATTTGAATTGCTCAAATTCAAGTTTACAACTACTCCCATTATCAGTGCTCTTAATTGGAGCATTCCTTTTGAGCTCATGTGTTATGCTAGTGATGTAGCAGTTGGAGCAGTTTTGGGGCAACGTACCAACAAAATTTTTCATCTTGTCTACTATGCTAGTAAGACCATGAATGATGCTCAAGTCAATTACACCGTTACCAAAAAAGAGCTCATCTTCATTGTGTTTGATATTGAGAAGTTTCGCCTGTACTTGATGGGTGCAAAAGTGATTGTCCACACGGATCATACGGCACTTCGTTATCTTATGGGCAAGAAAGACTCCAAAGCCCGGTTAATGAGATGGGTGCTTTTGTTGCAAGAGTTTGATATAGACATCCAAGATAGTAAAGGGAGTGAAAATCAAGTGGCGGACCACTTGTCTCGTTTGGAGGAGGAGGGGAGGCCGCATGATGGCCTTGAAATCAATGATATTTTTCCTGATGAGCAACTCTTGGCTATTTCAATGAAAGAGGTGTCATGGTTCGCGGACCTAGCAAATTTTCTTGTAAGTGGTATCATCTCGGATGAGTTCTCTTCAAACCAAAGAAAAAAACTCAAACGGGATTGTCAAGACTATTATTGGTCTGCGGTAACAACTGAAGGAATTGGATCTCGTCTGTTTGCATTATTCGAAGACCCTGATATTCCCCTTTTTGAGTTCCGTCATAACCTGGTCCTGCCGTGTGAGATGGCCTAGAATGATTGCATGTTGTTCTCACATGACCCTCATCGCATCCATGACATGTTCCTCATTAGCATCATCGAGAGTTGTATCCCGAACCTGTCAAAGGTACTGCATGTCATGCACCGATGTGGCATCATTCTCCTCATTGCGGGTATCACTAATTGAATCCTCGAAATGAGGCGGATCCCCTCAAATTTTAGAGTTGTGCATGTCGCTAGCAGTGTTATCTGCCATTTTTTATGATTTTTTTCTAAGACAAAATAATCAAATCGCATTAGTAAAAAAGGCAAAGATCAATTTAATTGCACGGCTGTCTTGGCCCCGTGATGGGCGCCAAACTGTTTACCCGTAAAATGGTAGAGTTGAATTTATACGTGATTTCTAGACAAGTGAATTAACTTGATCCAGAAATAATACAATAATTGAAGAAATGTATAATATTTAGCTTTGAAATATATATGAAAACAGTAGAGATGGCAATTCTTGGAACAGTGTTTCCGGGTACAACGAGGATGAGATCAAAAAACAAGAAAATAAAATTGTATAAAGCTTTGTATAGAATAGAGTGTAGGTTTAGCCAGATAATTCGTGTCCTTTACAATGATAACTGAGCTCACTATTTATAGCTATGTCTAGGAATTCCTAGGATCATGTCCTCCTTTAATGTCAATTATAAGGGTCATTGGTGAAGACGTAACGGTAAACATAAATGCCAAATTCTCTGTAACGGACCGTCACTCTTAATGCTGCAGAATATTCCCTATTAAATGCTACCAGACGCAGAGTATTTAACACACCTTTATGAACGTTATCCTTTCCGGTGACAAGCGTAATAACTACGTTCGGTCTTCGGTCATTCCTGTCTTGAGTTCCACATGTCCTCTCTTTAAACGTACACGTGTCATATCATATTTCACCCTATATAAATACAAATTATAACTTCCATCATACTATACTCTCCAAAGAGCAATTGTCTCCGACCCTGACTAGTATGTATATTTTGCCATTTCAAAATGTCAACGATGGATGATAGTGCGATTAAAAAATTAACGTAAGATATTCTAATAGAACCAACGTTTCTTGCACTCACGTCATAATTCAAGTTATACTGATGTGATGTATGTTATAGATAGCTGACTTTTGTTTGTCTCTATTTTATTTGTGAATGAGAAGATAACTTACAAAATTGGTTCACCTTTTCACATAGAGTATATAAAACAATTGCACATATAAAAAACTGTGGATATCTATCTTCCCTTATTTGGTTACGGATAAAAAAGGAAGGGAAATAAAGAGAAAATGTTCTTTTCAAAAAGCCGTACGGATCATAAGTGGAAAGCATTAGCTAATTTGTTTCAAAAATATATTTCCCTTAGTATCTAAAATAATAAGGAACAGCTCATGTAGTTTTTTTTCTTCTTTTTCTGGATTTATTAAAATACTGTACTCCGTCCGTAGCACTACATGTAAAAGAGTTTGATTGAGTGAGAAGTTTAAGAAAGAAAGACCGGTTATTTTTCTAACTTTTCATTTTATTCTTTTTTTTAAAAAAATTGTAATTTTTATTTTTTTAGGAAAGCTTGAGCTTTTGGTCAAACATGTTTGTTGTTCCAGTACTTGTACAATACCCTTTTAATTCATGGTTCACGTGCAGAAATAAGTCAATGGAGTTCGTGGATTTACCTAGGTCAATTTATGGGCTAATCAATAAAGAATTTTTATCTTCGAAACCCATTGGAAAGGACAGTGCAAGAGAAATCATACAAAAATGATCGAATCTTCAGACGCCCTAAAAAGGATATGAGGTGCTAGGAATTATGGTTGAAGTAGTTGAATAGAAGGATCACTATGACTATAGCCCTTAATAAGTTTATCAAGGACAAAAATGATTTATTTGATATTACGGAGGAACCCTATTTTCTTTTTTTAGAGATTAAAGTCACGTGCCTACCAAAAAAAAAAAAAGCTTAGATCGTGTTTTCCTCTTTCACCGTTTGTGTCAAATTCATATATCCCCACCATTAATAACCTCCCAGAACTTCTTTTCTTTTCTAGACAGATTACCAGTCACCCTTTCTAAAATTTAATTAAAAACAATAATTCTGGTTATATAATTGCAAAACCAAAAAAAGAGACCCCCCACCCCACCCAAGTACTCCAAACGAAATCAGAATTTAGAGTTTATGAATTTTAACAATGATCTCAAATTAACACTAATAATAGTTGGATTTACGATCAAATATTTATAAGTATTTAGTGAATTTCTAACTATATGCACAAAGTTTGGCAAAGATTACTGAATTCACGCCAACTCTTAGCCGACCCTCTAGATCCGTCCCCGTTAACTCAAGAGAAGCAGAAAGAGAAAGAATTCTGGTAAGATCCGTCGTGCTTCAATCAGAAAAAGAAAAATATGGATCATCATCCATGACACTTCTATGTAAACATGTAGAGAAAGGAGAAAATATCGAAAATATCGAGAATGGAGAAAATATTGATCAAAGGAAATATTCTTATCAAGAAAGAAGCTAATCCAAAGTAGATGTTCGAAATTGTGAGATACAGTCAAGCATCTCTATAACAGCATTCTTATATAATAGATTTTTATTATAAAAGACAAGCTTTACTTCACTATAACAGCCAAAAGATATCGGAACAAATGAGACTTGTTATAAAAATGTTTGACAGTATTTTCAATGTCACTCTCTCGACATGCATAGGCTAGCTGCGCACGCCAATGCAAATATTTACATATTGTCAATTACCCCAATTGCTTCAAGTATCTGACTTTGGTTATAAATTATAAAATACTTGCAAAGAAAGAGATTGAACAGTTGGAAATAAGATAAAATAATATAAGTCGTCTTTCCTGTTAATCTTAATCAAAGAAGTAAAAGATGCCTTGTTGCTAGTGAACTTAAGGCCATTGTCCATTGTAGAATAAATATCGAAGTATATACGAATGTCAAGGCACAAATCTTGTGAACCGTTTGTAATTTATATGCCAGCGTTTTTTAAGTATGTTAACGTTAGTCTAACTCAATCCCAAAAGTTAGTTTTTGAAGTGAAAATTATCCTAGACCATATATATATATATAAAAGGAGAAGAATTATGCATCCCACAATCAATGTGGGACTTTTAACATTGGCGCCTAGATACCTAAGACTTGACATTTGAAGCATGGATGATGTTAAGAAATAGACCTTAGATCTAATTCGATACAGAAGCTAACTTTAAAAGTGAGGTTGTCCAAAATTATATAACGAGACGAATTATCCATCTCAAAACCGACATGAGACTTCGAACAAAGTAAACTTTAGCCAGAGAAAGAGATGTGTTATAGAGTTTGTAATATTGGAGTGAAATAATAGTATATTCTCAGGTACCATGAGTTAAAATAAATTTACTTAAAGAATTAATATTCAAGTACCTTGAGTAAAATATGATTTCAAGAATTATTTTGAGGTATGCGAGTGAAATAATTGGTAATATGCTTAGCTTAGCTTGTTGTATTGCAGAAGAGCATTGTGAGCATTGTCTGCTAACCCAAGAGACAGACAATCACTCTTTTGAGATAATAATAGGGAAAAATTAAAAAAAATAGCAAGATTTACAACTGGTAATTGAAAAATAGCCACAATTTCAAAAGCAGTGTTTTTGAGAGCGAGAAGCGAAAAAAAGCGACAGGGGCTTGCCTCGCTTCAAAAGCGAAGCGCACGCTTCATTGAAGTGAAGCGCGATTCTTAAAAAACATAATGTAAACCTTGCAAAGACACAACAAAAATACATAATCAAATAAACTGAAAATATATATAATAATTAATTTTATAAACTAAAATATATATATATATATATATATATATATATATATATATATATATATATATATATATATATATATATATATATATATATATATATATATATATATATATATATATATATATATATATATATATATATATATATATATATGTATAATAATAATTAATTTTATAAACTGAAATACATATAAAATTAATCAAATAAACTGAAAATATAACATATATATAATAATTAATTTTATAAACTGAAATACACATTAAAAAAATCAAATAAACTGAAAAATATAACATATATATATAATAATTAATTTTATAAATTAAAATACATATTAAAATTAATAAACAAGAAGAATAAAAAGGGAAGAAAAAGAAAAAAAAAACAACGCATGCCCTAGCTGTGCAGACGCTGGACGAGAAAAACTGAAAAAGAGAAGAGAAGAAGAAGAAGGAAGAAAGAAGGAAGAAGAAAGAAAAAAAGATAAAATACCTTAGGGTGAGCAGACGCCTGGACGGGAATAAGAAGAAGAAAGAAGGAAGAAAAAAGAAGAAAGAAAAAAAGGAGAAGAAGAAGAAAGAAGAAAAAAGAAAAAAAGAAGAAAAATTACCTGGAGGAAGTCTCTGGCGACTGAAACCCTAGCAGCAGCAATTGATTTTGCGAAGAAGAGAGAAATGGTCGATCAATTTGGTCTTAGGGGTCTGTTTTGTATAATAAAACAACATACCCAAACTTTTTTTTTTTAAAACTGACCCCTTTCGACTGAAGCGAGCGCTTCTGCGCTTCACGCTTCAAAGTCGCTTCGCGCTTCTTCGACTGAAGCGAGCGCTTCATCTGGTCGAGTCGCCTCAGGCATGGAAAAGCGAGCAACCATCGCTTCGCGTCGCTTCTCGCTTAAAGCGACGAAGCGATCGCTTTTTAAAACACTGTTCAAAAGTAATCTAAATTTATCCATTTTTCATGTAAAGATAAAATCTGAACAAAAATACCCTTAAAACCCCGAAAATATTCTAGCGTAATATGCTGGAGCTAGAGTTCGGATTTTTTTACTATGAGCTTCCAGCATAATGTGCTGGAATTTCATAATATGTTGGAGTTCCAACATAATATGCGGGAAATTTATATACAGGAGTTCTATAATCTCACATATTATGCTGGAACTTTCCGTGTGTTGGAATTCCAACATAATATGCTGAAAGTTTATATGCAGGAGCTCCATAATCCCGCATATTATGCTGGAACTTTCCATGATGGAGTTCCAATATAATATGTTAGGAGTTTTCTACGCAAGAGCTCCATAATCCCGCATATTATGCTGGATCTTTTCGTGTTTCAGCAAAACAATGACTATTTTTTAATGATTTTGCAAACGCTGGCTATTTTTCGATTACTAGTCCGAAAACAGGCTAGCCCATGCTATTTTCACACCGTAATGGTATCACGCTCAAGCCTTCTTCTTCATTTTTCTTCTATTTCTATATTCTTGTCTCTTTTCCGCCTCTCTATCAGAAATTTTCTAACAATACGTTCAGAAACAGAATATAGAAATGAAAAAGGTACGGAAAAGGAAAATAAGTCGGCTGAAATTTGGTTGACTTAATATATACTAGTATATCAGAAGACTATGTCTAACATAAAGATAATGGTGTGCATTAATTTCAGATGATAATTAACAACTTGCCAACTTATCACAGACAGCTTCAAACACCATTACCTATATGCAAATTTAGTTATGACTATCAATCCATAACTTAAAGTAGTAAGCTTGTTGACATGATACAAAGGTATATGCTCATTATATTCTGGAGATGATTCTGTTTTATATGAAATAGTATTAGTGAGATAACTCTTATAAATAGTTGGCATTTACCAAAGCTTAATAATCAATTCATATCTCTATTCCATCAGTTCTCTCCTAAATTCATAAGGTGTACAATCTTCTGAAGAAGGTAATTTCCAATCAAAGAAACTTAAGTAGTTTTGCATTTTTGATTTGGCATTAGGATTTTCTTTACTTTTTTTCCTAAATATCACATGCAATTAGGGGTGGCAAACGGGAGGGTCGGGTCGGATATAAGCGAGTCGAAACCGGGTAATTCAAAAAACGGATAAATTATCCGGCCTGACCCGCATTTGAGACGGATAAAAAACGAGTTATCCGACGGATAATATGGATATCCATATTATCCATGGCTTCTTGAATATGATCACCTATGGGAGAGTTCCTAGTCTTCCAAACTTGAGGAATCCCCCAATTTGAGGCTTTACAAAATGTAAAAGTTAAACACATTAGTTATCTATTGGTTATCCATTTGGTTAACCATTTTCTAAGTAGATAATATGGTTCTTATCCATATTCGACCCGTTTTTAAAAAGTTTATTATCAAACCCATTTTTTAATGGATAATATGGGTGGATAATTATTTTCTTTTAATCATTTTGCCACCTCTACATGCAATAGACATTCACCCTACTGGATTCACGTTAATCCGTAATCAAGCCTCTAGATTGCCCCAGCATTTCAATACTTTGCATCCTTATTACTACAAATTAAGCTATAAAAATTGAGTCGTGGAAACAGCCTCTTGCAGAAATATAGGGTAAGACTGCGTACAATAGACCCTAGTACCCCGACCATTCCCCGGCCCCGCACATAGCAGGAGCTTAGTGCACCGGGCTGCCCTTTAAGCTGTAAAAATTGACTATGCTATTCTGTAATAATTTTACTATGTATTTGGTTTCTCTTGTTTCTGTTATTTAAGTGTTTCTATTTTCATTGATAACTTCGAAAAGATACATAGTAGTAGCTAAATTAACATTGAATCCAAGAATTATTTTCTACCTAAAATTCATTGACTGAAAAGAAAGTTGCAGTAACTGTGACGTTTGAAGACTAAAAGAGTCAAGATTATACAAAGAAATTCTTTTTATGGCTAATTCAATTTATTGAATTAATGTTGTGTCTTAAAATGCAGATAATCTTGAACTGTTGGAACAAGAAGCAATTTTAGCAATGTCTGCAGATAACAATCTACAAGTGCTTAATGCACTTGATGTGGCCAAGACTCAACTCTACCATTTCACCACAATTGTTATTGCTGGAATGGGATTTTTCACTGATGCCTATGATCTCTTCAGCATTTCACTTGTAACCAAATTACTTGGGCGTTTATACTACACCAAGCCAGAGTTATTGAAGCCCGGAACACTCCCTCCGACCGTCTCAGCGTCGGTCACAGGTGTTGCCCTTGTCGGCACCCTCGCCGGCCAGCTTTTCTTCGGCTGGCTCGGTGACAAGATGGGCCGAAAAACGGTCTATGGTATGACTTTGATTATCATGGTTTTGTGTTCCGTTGCATCAGGGCTCTCCTTTGGGAGTACTCCTAAGGGTGTTATGGCCACTCTCTGTTTCTTCAGGTTTTGGCTTGGATTTGGCATCGGTGGCGATTACCCTTTATCAGCCACGATTATGTCCGAATACGCAAACAAGAAAACCCGTGGCGCCTTCATTGCTGCTGTCTTCGCTATGCAAGGTTTTGGAATTTTGTTCAGCGGGATAATTGCACTTATTGTGTCAGCTGGATTTGATCATGCTTATAACGTCCCAAGTTTCCAAGAAAATCCAGCTCTTTCTACTGTGCCACAAGCCGACTACATTTGGCGTATAATTCTCATGTTCGGAGCATTACCAGCTGGCCTCACTTACTACTGGCGCATGAAGATGCCCGAAACAGCCCGATACACAGCTCTCGTGGCGAAAGACGCAAAAAGAGCCGCACAGGACATGGGGAGGGTGCTACAAGTTGAAATTGATCCCGAGGATGCAAAAATCGAACAAATGTCTAGGGACGAAACCAATAAATTTGGTCTATTTTCATGGGAATTCGTTCGTCGCCACGGGCTGCACCTATTCGGCACAACTTCCACATGGTTCTTGTTGGACATTGCTTTCTATAGCCAGAATCTTTTCCAGAAAGATGTGTTCAGTGCAATTGGATGGATTCCACCAGCCAAAACCATGAATGCTGTTCAAGAAGTTTACAAGATTGCAAGAGCACAAACCTTGATTGCACTACTTAGTACAGTGCCAGGGTACTGGTTCACCGTGGCGTTCATCGATATCGTTGGAAGGTTCGCGATCCAATTGATGGGATTCTTCTTCATGACTGTATTCATGTTTGCCATTGCCATTCCCTACGATCATTGGACAAAGAAGGACAACCATATCGGGTTCGTTGCAATGTACGCCCTCACATTCTTCTTCGCGAACTTTGGGCCAAACGCAACCACATTCGTGGTCCCGGCTGAGATTTTCCCGGCCAGACTTCGATCAACATGTCATGGTATTTCTGCAGCTGCAGGTAAAGCCGGAGCTATAGTAGGAGCGTACGGATTCCTGTACGCTGCACAAAGCAAAGATCCAACGAAAACCGATGCAGGATACCCGGCGGGTATCGGCATAAAGAACTCGCTCATTGCCCTAGGGGCCATCAATGCTCTGGGAATGGTTTGTACCTTCTGTGTGCCAGAGTCCAAAGGAAAATCCCTGGAGGAAGCATCACAGGAAACTATAACTGAAGAATGAACAGGGAATGAATAGCCTCAAATGGATTTTGGAGGTAGACTTTGTGATGCTAATGCAGTTTTTTTTCCTCCTTTATTTTCTATGTATTTGTTGCTTTAATTTCCTTTTTCTTTGTATTGTCTAAGCTTGTTTGCTGTAATTTTTAAATTATTTATTTTTAAACCAAGTGTGTAATTATAATTATTTCACTTCATTGTGAGGTGAAAAAGGTTTTGCTTTTTATTTATATTACAGATTACAGATTTGTTTTTAACTGGGTGATAATGACTTGACCTTTCTTTTAAGATTTGACCTTTTACTATTGCGTGTTGTATAATTTTATTTGGAATACCTCATCTTTCTTTCACTTTTTTTTTCTTATGTTCCTAAATTTTGTCGATTTGTAGGATATATTACCATTTGTAGAGGTAGAAATAGAAAATTCAACAGAAGCTACCTATTACGGTAACTTAAACTTTAGGGCGTCCACAGGAGTTTTGTCCATCCTTTTTTTGTTTTTTCAGTTGCAAGAGCTTTATTTTGATGCACTTGGCTGAAAGTTTGGTCAGTAGTTTATTAGTTATTTACAATTAATCATTACTTTCTTTTCTTTTATCACGAACATAGTTTTTGTGATCTCTTTTTGTATAACATAAAGAAGCTTTCCCCCAACTTGATGAGCAGCATAGTCAAAAGAAGATTTAGGACATATTCCCGATTCATCCAATAAATCAATTTCATATGCTTGAGAAAGTTTAATATTTCTTTTCCAATGGTAACATGTGAGATAGAGATGAAGGAACGAGAGGATTCTTGTGCTTCTCTTCAAATGAAATGACAGAAAACTTCCCATTTGATTGACGATTTACGACCATGTGAGCTAAACAGCCCGTCCTAGTTTCCTTTCTAGGTTTCTTGACCATCGCATCTGGCTTGTCTATTCCTCTAAAACCTTCTTTATAACATGTAAATTTTCTTGAAGTCACATATCCACGGACTTTACTTTTGTTAGCATATTCCTTTCTAACACTAAACCCAATCATTGTAGCAGCAAATTCGTGGTAATATTCATATGCAAACTCGTCTGAATCAAATTCCATCCCAAGTTTTATTGGCTCAAATGAATGAGAAACATCCATATGTTCATTTTGAGACGAGATTTCAATAAATCTACCATTAAAAAGGAGAACGTAAGACACATGTCATAATTCAGCACTTACTTTTTAGAAGCTTTTGCTTAACACTTGACTTATAAAGGAATTACGAGGCATAGTCCTTGCCGACTCCCAACTTTTTTTATCATATTGATACAATATTTATCAGGAATAGCATATTGCATATTAGTTTGACGGTCTATTAAGCTTGACTCATAAGATACTCAAATGTAATTTTAATTTTGAGTTAAACCAAAGAACAGAATAGTTCAGTTAGTAAATTTCACAAGCACGTTGTATACAATTTTTAAATACATTGTATTCAGGAAATGAAGATTGCATAGCAATATCTTAGTTTGATAATCTGTTAACCTTGACTCATAAGATATTCAAATCTAACCTTAATTCTGTAAGATAAGATAATAAACTTTTAAAGTTACTATCTTTCCTGTTAAAATCTATGTAACGTTCACAGTTAGTAAATTCAACAAACATGTTGTGTACAATTTTCTACGTGACAATTGCAACAACAAGAAAATGTACAAACAAAAAGCATCTGATTTCTAAGGAATCGAAAAGGATAAAGAAGAACCTGGTGAGAATTGGTTAGTTTATTTCCAGCGAAAATGGAGCTCCACAGCTTGCTGTCTTGTTCTCTGTTTTTCCACTTCTTGTGTTCAATTCTAGTGATTTTTAATCTTACAATGATCTTCAGAAACTTGATTTCCATGTTAAAAATTTGAAAGACTTTATCTGGTGAAATGATTTTCGGTGTTTTCAAACTTTTGAGAGCAGATGGATTTTGACGAGGAAAAGACCAAAACAATATCATTTTTATGTTTACAATCAAAGTAATACATATTCACACTAATAGTACATTTACTTTAATAAAATAGTACATTTTTAGTCATAACACAAAAAAATCCAAAAATATATATTATCTTTGGCTTTAGATTCAAAGTCATACATATTATTCCACATAAAGAACTAATAGTCCATTTACTTTAACAAAGTGGTGCACTTTTAGTCATAACACTAAACACATTTTAATTTTTAATAAAAATCTAAGATCTCACAAAATATTTATTCCCTTTATTTTCCTATTTACCGAAAGAAATAAAGATGACAGATTTATCTAGATAGCAAATAGTAAATATACATAGAATTTATTTACTTTTTATCTATTTACTATACGTAAAATATACATTTTACTAAGAAATGTTAAACACCGTTAATTTTTATTTGAAATAATTTTTATCTAGATAACCTCAAATGTTATTTAGATTTTTTATTATATACATAATATTTACTATACGTTGACATAAAATAAATATACGTAAAATCATTGCTGAGAGTAAAATAAATTTTATTACTAAAATAAATATACGTAATATATATTTATTAGATTTTTTTATTTTATGGGAGTCAGCGTATAGTAAACATAATATTTATTTTTATTTTATGTATATTTACTATACGCTGACTCCCATAAAATAAAAAAATCTAATAAATATATATTACGTATATTTATTTTAGTAATAAAATTTATTTTACTCTCAACAATGATTTTACATATATTTATTTTATGTCAACGTTTAGTAAATATTATGTATATAATAAAAATCTAGATAACATTTGAGGTTATCTAGATAAAAATCATTGCAAATAAAAATTAACGGTGTTTAACATTTCTTAGTAAAATGTATATTTTACGTATAGTAAATAGATAAATAGTAAATAAATTCTATGTATATTTATTATTTGCTATCTGTCACGACCTAATTTCACCTATAGGTCGTGATGGCGCCCAACACTACAGCTAGGCAAGCCAACTAATAAGTTATACGTACATTGGTTAAACTTTTATTTCAGAAAATAATAAAATACCAACTTCTACCAATGTGTGTGTGCCAAGACCCGGTGTTACAAGTGCATGAGCATCTAGTAGATTATACAAAACTCCAAATACTGTCTGAAATGAAATAGACAGAATATAAATATAAGAAGAGACACGGGTAGCTGCAGAACGGCTCAGAAAGGCAGCTCACCACTATGCCTCGGGATGACGTGGGTATGTGATGATAGGTCCTCCACTAGTACCTGTCTCAGATCCTGCACAAAAAGTGCAGCAAGTATAGTATGAGTACGTAAACAACGTGTACCCAGTAAGTATCAAGCCTAATCTCGAAGTGGTAGAGACGAGATGGCCGACTTTGACACTCATTATGGGTCAATAATAATAACTGAAATATAACTAGAATATTTAAATCAGCATAATTTACAGAACTTACAATAATTTGTTTAATTAGTAGAGATAATCAAATTCCTTCAAATGTAACAATTCTCAATATATTAATTAAATTCCTTCAATTCAGAAAAATTTTAATTTATCAATTAAATCTCATTTACAGGAGTAACAATTAATTCCATAAACAAGCAAGAATAATAATTCACTAAATTTCAAGAATTTTTTAATTTATTAATTAGCTTCTCAAGCTGAAATAAATTATTAAAGTATCGTGTAATTATTATTATTAAGCACGATTTCTGTCGAGGACGTACGACCCGATCCAGAGTGTCGTGTACACTGCCGAGGGACGTGCGGCGTGATCCATAGATGCATCTATCCTGCCGAGGTGTTCGGCCCGCTCCACAAGAAAGGAGGACATTTTTCTTATGTGCCTCTGGAAGGAGAGTATATTTATTATAAAATAAATTTAGGAGGAGAATAATTTTTTTTAACAATTAATTAATTAAAACAGACAATCAAGCCTATGAGATTTCCATCCTTTAATATCTTTATCTAACAATTCACGATATATTCATATAGATATCAATTAATATAAATAAATCAAAGAATACAATTTACACAAGTAAGGCATGTTTTGAGTCCTAAACTACCCGGACTTTAGCATTAATAGTAGCTACGCACGGACTCTCGTCACCACGTGCGTACGTAGCCTCCCTCCTCTCCCCCCTACAATTAGCAACAATTATTTAATTTTAATCACCTTGGAGGTAATTTCCCCCTCACAAGGTTAGACAAGAGACTTACCTCGTCTTGCTCCAATTTAATCTACAATTTTGCCTTTTTCACGATTATTCAACTCTGTCTGGCTCGAATCTAGCCAAAATAATTTGATACAATCACTAAAAATTATAGGAAATAAATTCTATAAGGAAAAACTACATTTTTAATAAAAATTCTGAAATTAATTAAAAATTCGCCTGCGGGGCCCACATCTCGGAATCCTGCGAAAGTTATGAAATCCGACAACCCATTTAATTACGAGTCCAACCATACCAGTTTCACTCAAATCCGACTCTGTATCGATACCGAAATCTCAAAATTTCGTTTCTATGAGATTTCTAAACTTTTTCAAATTTCAATCTCAAAACACTAATTAAATTGTGAAAACAATGATATACTTGTATATGTAGACCAAATCCGAGTTAGAATCACTTACTCCAATATTTTTCCCTTGAAAATCTGACAAAAGTCGCCTCTGCTCAAGCTCAAGTTCGTCAAAAATGGCAAATAGGACGAATGTCCTCTTTTTATAAAACTGCCCAGCAGCCTTCGGACCTGGTCCTCGAACTGGACCTCGATCGCGGATTCGATCACAAGCTCAAACCTGGACCTCGGTCATGGCCTCGATCAGGGCATCGAGGTTGGGCCTTCGATCATAGCCTCAATCATGATATCGAGCTTGAGCCTTCGATCAGGGCATCGAGCATGGGTCTCGATCCTAGCCCTCGAGCCTTACCTTCGATCATACCCTCGAGCCTTGCCTTCGATCGAGGCTTCGATACTGAGCCTCGTCCCTGGATTCGACTTAGGCCTCGATCGTGGGATCGATATCTGGGTTCGATTTGGGGCTCGATCTGGGGCTCGATCACAGCCCAGAATATACAGCAGAAGAGAAAATTGCAGCAGCTTTTTAAGTCCAACTTTTGATCCGACTCCGGTATCAAAAAGTCAACTCATCGGTCTAACTTCCAAACTTAAATTCTTATTTTTAGCCATTTCAAGCCTAATTTAACTACGGACTTCCAAATAAAATTCCGAACACGCTCCTAAGTCCAAAATCACCATACGGAGCTGTTGGAATCATCAAAATTCTATTCCGGGGTCATTTTTTCAAAATGTTGACCGAAGTCAATCTTAGCACTTTAAGGACAACTTAAGGAACCAAGTGTTCGGTTTCACCTCAAACACTTCCAAATCCCGAACCAACCATCCCCGCAAGTCATAAATCATTACAAGCACCTACGAGAAGTTTTATTTTAGGTAACGGGATTCTAAAAGTTAAAGTGACCAGTTGGGTCATTACATTCTCTATCTCTTAAACAAACGTTCGTCCTCGAACGGGTTTAGAATTGTACCTGGAGTGCTGAATAAGTGTGGATATCTGCTCCGCATGTCTTCCTCGGCCTCCCAAGTCGCTTTCTCGACTGGTTGGCCCCTCCACTGGACTTTTACTGCAGAAACCCTCTTGGATCTCAACTGGCGAACCTGTTTATCAACAATGGCAATTGGCTCCTCTTCATAACCCAAGCTATTATCTAGTTGAACTGTGCTGAAGTCTAACACATGTGATAGGTCGGCATGATACTTTCGGAGCATAGATACGTGAAAAACCGGATGAACTCCCGATAGGCTGGGAGGCAATGCAAGCTCATAAGCAACCTCCCCAACTCGTTTCAACACCTCAAATGGGCCTATAAACCTTGCGCTCAACTTGCCCTTCTTCCCGAATCTCATAGTTCCCTTCATCGGCGAAACCTTCAAGAGAACTTTTTCACCTACCATAAATGATATATCACGCGCTTTCTGATCCGTGTAACTCTTTTGTCTGGACTGTGCTGTACGAAGTCGCTCCTGAATCAACTTTACCTTTTCCAAGGCATCACTTACCAAATCAGTACCATATAACTTAGCCTCACCTGGCTCAAACCATCCGATAGGTGAACGACATCGCCGACCATATAAAGCCTCAAATGGAGCCATCTCGATGCTGGATTGGTAACTGTTATTATAAGCAAACTCGGCTAACGGAAGGAAACGATCCCACTGACCTCCAAAGTCGATCACATATGCCCTGAGCATATCCTCCAAAATCTGAATTGTCCTCTCTGACTGTCCATCGGTCTGCGGATGAAAGGCTGTGCTGAGCTCTACACGGGTCCCCAACTCACTCTGTACTGCTCTCCAGAAATGTAAAGTAAACTGAGGGCCTCTATCTGATATGATGGAAATTGGCACACCATGCAACCAAACTATATCCTGAATATAAATCTGGGCCAACCTCTCTGAAGTATACGTAGTCACAATAGGAATAAAATGTGCCGACTTAGTCAACCTGTCAACAATCACCCAAACTGCATCAAACTTCCTCAAGGTCCGCGGCAACCCAACTACAAAATCCATAGTAATTCGTTCCCATTTCCACTCTGGTATGGTCATCTGCTGGAGTAGGCCACCTGGCCTCTGGTGCTCATATTTAACTTGCTGGCAATTTAGACACCGAGCTATATACTCAACTATGTCCTTTTTCATTCGTCGCCACCAATAATGTTGCCTCAAGTCACGATACATCTTAGTAACACCTGGATGAATAGAATATCAAGAATTGTGTGCCTCTTCCAGGATCTTTTTCCTCGGTTCATCCACATTAGGAACACACAGACGATCCTGGAGTCGTAGAACACCATCTGCACCAATAGTGACTTCCTTGGCACCACCTCGTAGTACCGTTTCCCGAAGAACCACCAAGTGTAGGTCATCATACTAGTGAGCCTTGATCTGCTCAAATAGTGAAGATTGGGCCACAACACATGCAAGAACTCGGCTGGGCTCTGAAATATCCAGCCTCACAAGTCTGTTAGCCAAGGACTGAATATCCGAGGCTAATGGCCTTTCCTCTACTGAAATGAAAGCCAAACTACCCATACTCTCCGCCTTTCTGCTCAAGGCATCTGCAACCACATTTGCCTTGCCCGGATGAACAAGATAGTAATATCATAATCTTTTAATAACTCCAGCCATCTGCGCTGTCTCAAATTTAGGTCCCTCTGCTTGAACAAATACTGCAAACTGTGATGATCAGTGTAAACTTCACAAGACACCCCATAAAGATAATGCCTCCAAATCTTAAGAGCATGAACAATCGCAGCTAACTCCAAATCATGTACCAGATAATTCTTTTCGTGGGGCTTCAGCTGACGTGAAGCATATGCAATAACTTGCCCTTCCTTCATCAATACACAACCCAAGCCAACGCGCGAAGCGTCGCAATACACTGTATACATCCCCGAACCGGAAGGCAACACTAACACTGGTGTTGTAGTCAATGATATCTTGAGCTTCTGAAAGCTCACCTCACAATCATCAGACCATTGGAATGGAGCACCCTTCTGGGTTAATTTGATCAAAGGTGCTGCAATAGATGAAAAACCTTCCACGAACCGACAATAATAACCTGCCAAACCCAGAAAACTCCTGATCTCCGTCGCCGAAGTGGGACGATGCCAATTCTGAACTGCCTCAATCTTTTTGGGATCAACTTTAATACCTTCGCCCGATACAATATGTCCCAAAAATGCTACAGACTCTAGCCAAAACTCGCATTTAGAGAACTTAGCATATAACTTTTGTTCCCGCAATGTCTGAAGCACTACTCTCATATGATGCTCATGTTCCTCCTTACTGTGCGAATAGATTAATATGTCATCAATGAAGACAATGACAAACGAATCAATCTATGGCATGAATACCCTGTTCATCAAATCCATAAATGCTATCGGGGCATTAGTTAAACCAAGAGACATTACCAGAAACTCATAATGACCATATCTAGTACGAAAAGTAGTCTTCGGAACATCCGAATCCCGAATCTTCAACTGATGGTACCCTGACCTTAAGTTGATCTTAGAGAATACCCTAGCACCCTGCAACTGGTCAAATAGATCATCAATACGCGACAAAGGGTACTTGTTCTTAATAGTGACTTTGTTCAATTGGCGATAATCAATACACATCCGCATTGTTCCATCCTTCTTTTTCGCAAATAATACTGGTGCACCCCAAGGCGATACACTCGGTCTGACAAACCCTTTGGCTAGTAACTCTTCAAGCTGTTCTTTCAATTCTTTCGGAGCCATGCGATACGGTGGGATAGATATAGGCTGGGTATCTGAAGCCAAGTCAATACAGAAATCAATATCACGATCATGTGGCATACCTGGAAGATCTGACGGAAATACATCGGGGAACTCCCGAAATACAGGCACTAAATCAATAGCCGGAGTCTCTGCAGTAGTATCCCAAACATAGGCTAGATAAGCCAAACAACCCTTCTCAACCATGTGTTGAGCCTTTATAAAAGAAATAACTCGATTAAATGAACTAACAGGTGAACCCTTCCACTCCAGCTTAGGCAATGCTGGAATAGCCATGGTAACAGTCTTGGCATGACAATCTAGAATAGCATGATATGGAGACAACCAGTCCATGCCCAGAATAATTTCAAAATCGGTCATCTCAAGCAATAGGAGATCTGCTCTAGTTTCGTAACTGCAGAATGTAATAATACAGGACCGGTAGATCCGGTTCACAACAACAGAATCGCCCACAAGACTGGACACATAAACAGGAGTACTCAAGGACTCACGAGAAACACCCAGGAATGGAGCCAATAGAGATGATACATATGAATACGTAGATCCTGGATCAAATAATACTGAGGCATCTTTGCCACAAACAGAAATAAAACCTGTAATCACGACATCTGAGGCCTCTGCATCTGGTCTAGCCGGAAAAGCATAGAACCGAGCTGGAGCGCCAACTGTCTGGCCTCCGCCTGGCTGACCTCCACCTCTAGGACGACCCTTACCCACCTGTCCTCCACCTCTGGGTGGTCGGACTACTGGTGGAGCAACTGGTCCGGTAAGCATAGGATGCTGACCCTGTTGTACTGGTCTACCCCGAAGCCTGGGGCAAAACCTCTGCATGTGACTAGGATCCCCGCACTCATAATAACTCTTCGGTGCGATGGGCTGCTGACTAAGTGTCTGGCCCTGGGGACCTGAATACCCACTGGGAGGACCCTGAATAGCTGGTGGGCGGTAAGAACTCTCTGGGATAGCATTGAGATAAGGTCACACTAGAGTACCTCGAGGAGGTGGTGGTGCTGGATATGGGGGTCTGCTGGACTGTCCCCTCACGAACTGACCTCTGCCCCGGGACGGAGCACCTCTGAACTCTCCAGAGTACCTGAACCGCTTATCTCTCATAATCTGCTCTCGACTCCACTGACGTACAGCCTCAATCCTCCGGGCTATCTCCACAACTCGTTCATAAGAAGTACCCATCTCAACCTCTCGAGCCATAGTGGCCTGAATATCAGTATGTAAATCAGCTACAAACCTTCGCACTCTCTCTGCCTCAGTAGGGAGTATCATTAGTGCATGGCGAGATAATTTAGAAAACCTCGCCTCATAATCAGTCACTGACATCTGACCCTGTTGGAGCTGCTCAAACTAAAACCGTAATTCTTCCCTCTGGGAGGGTGGGATATACCTGTCCAAGAAGATACGGGTGAACCTATCCCAAGTCATGGGAGGAGAATCTGCTGGTCTGCCAAGAGCATAAGACTTCCACCATCTACGGGCTCTACCCTCTAGCTGAAAAGTAGTGAAATCAACCCCATGGGATTCCAATATCCTCATGTTGTACAGTCTATCCTTGCAACGATCAATGAAATCCTGTGGATCCTCATGTCGCTCACCCCCGAAGACAGGAGGATGTAGCCTAGTCCATCTGTCCAATAGTTTCTGAGGATCGGCGGCTACAACTGGCCTGGGCTCAAGTGTAGCTACTGCCACTGGCTGGACTCCACCCATGGGTAGTGCACCCTGGGTCTGATATACAGCAGATGCCTGTCCATGAGCTTACGCGGTAGGGGTCTGTGCTCCCCCGCCCGCCTGAGATGTGGCTGGGTCTGCCGGAAATAAACCGGCCTGAGTCATATTGTCCATGAATCGCAGCATACGACCCATGACATCC
Organism: Nicotiana tabacum; assembly: GCF_000715075.1. Classification (NCBI taxonomy): domain Eukaryota; kingdom Viridiplantae; phylum Streptophyta; class Magnoliopsida; order Solanales; family Solanaceae; genus Nicotiana; species Nicotiana tabacum. Next base: position 113,524,840 of record NC_134093.1, read on the forward strand.
TGAAATCCCGGTGCAAATGTGAAGTCCACCGGAGCTGGCTCTGCCACAGGCACCTCACCCTGCTCCTCAATAATGGGATTCTCTACTGGATCCACTAGCGGTATAAGCAGAATAGTCTTGGGACGTCCTCGCCCTCTGCCATGGGCTGGAGCCCTCCCTCGGCCTCTGCCTCAGCCTCTAGCAACTGGGGGAGTAGCTCTTCCCTGGTCTGGAATCTCATTAAAGCGTGTTCTCACCATCTATGAGAGAATAAGAGAAGGATATTTAGTACTACATCAATTGCACGATGGAATATGAAGAAAGGTAGTTTCCTAACACCATATAGCCTCTCGAAGATAAGTACAGACGTCTCTGTATCGATCCACAAGACTCTATTAGGTCTGCTCATAACTTGTGAGACCTACGTGAACCTAGTGCTCTTATACCATGTTGTCACGACCCAATTTCACCTATAGGTCATGATGGCGCCCAACACTACAGCTAGGCAAGCCAACTAATAAGTCATACGTACATTGGTTAAACATTTATTCCAAGAAAATAATAAAATACCAACTTCTACCAATGTGTGTGTGCCAAGATCCGGTGTTACAAGTGCATGAGCATCTAGTAAATTATACAAAACTCCAAATACTGTCTGAAATGAAATAGACAGAATATAAATATAAGAAGAGACACCGGTAGCTACAGAACGGCTCAGAAAGGCAGCTCACCACTATGCCTCGGGATGACGTGGGTATGTGATTATAGGTCCTCCACTAGTACCTGTCTCAGATCTTACACAAAAAGTGCAGCAAGTGTAGTATGAGTACGTAAACAACGTGTACCCAGTAAGTATCAAGCCTAATCTCGAAGTGGTAGAGACGAGATGGCCGACTTTGACACTCATTATGGGTCAATAATAATAACTGAAATATAACTAGAATATTTAAATCAGCATGATTTACAGAATTTACAATAATTTATTTAATCAGCAAAGATAATCAAATTCCTTCACATGTAACAATTCTCAATATATTAATTAAATTCCTTCGATTCAGAAAAATTCCAATTTATCAATTAAATCTCATTTACAGGAGTAACAATTAATTCCATAAACAGGAAAGAATAATAATTCATTAAATTCCAAAGATTTTTCAATTTATTAATTAGCTTCTCAAGCTGAAATAAATTATTAAAGTATCATGTAATTATTATTATTATTAAGCACGATTTCTGCCGAGGACGTACGACCCGATCCAGAGTGTCGTGTACACTGCCGAGGGACGTGCGGCGCGAAGGATAGATGCATCTATCCTGCCGAGGCGTTCGGTCCGCTCCACCAGAAAGGAGGACATTTTTCTTATGTGCCTCCGGAAGGAGAGTATATTTATTATAAGATAAATTTGGGAGGAGAACAATTTCTTTTAACAATTAATTGATTAAAACAGACAATCAAGCCTATGAGATTTCCATCCTTTAATATCTTTATCTAACAATTCACAATATATTCATATATATATCAATTAATATAAATAAATCAAAGAATACAATTTATACAAGTAAGGCATGCTTTGAGTCCTAAACTACCCGAACTTTAGCATTAATAGTAGCTACACACGGACTCTCGTCACCACGTGCGTATGTAGCCCCCCACAATTAGCAACAATTATTTAATTTTAATCACCTATGAGATAATTTCCCTCTCACAAGGTTAGACAAGAGACTTACCTCGTCTTGCTCCAATTTAATCCACAATTTTGCCTTTTCCACGATTATCCAACTCTGTCTGGCTTGAATCTAGCCAAAATAATTCGATACAATCACTAAAAATTATAGGAAACAAATTCTATAAGGAAATACTACATTTTTAATTTAAAAAAAAACCCGAAATTAATTAAAAATTCGCCTGCGGGGCTCACATCTCAAAATCCGATGAAAGTTATGAAATCTGACAACCCATTCAATTACGAGTCCAACCATACCAGTTTCACTCAAATCCGACTCCATATCGATACCGAAATCTCAAAATTTCGTTTGTATGAGATTTCTAAACTTTTTCAAATTTCAATCTCAAAGTGAAAACAATGATATACTTGTATATGTAGACCAAATCCGAGTTAGAATCACTTACCCCAATATTTTTCCCTTGAAAATCTGACAAAAGTTGCCTCTACTCAAGCTCAAGTTCGTCAAAAATTGCAAATAGGACGAATGTCCTCTTTTTATAAAACTGCCCAGCAGCCTTCGGAACTGGTCCTCGAACTGGACCTCGATCGCGGATTCGATCACAAGCTCGAGCCTGGAACTCGGTCATGGCCTCGATCAGGGCATCGAGGTTGGGCCTTCGATCATAGCCTAAATCATGGCATCGAGCTTGAGCCTTCGATCAGGGCATTGAGCATGGGTCTCGATCCTAGCCCTCGAGCCTTACCTTCGATTATACCCTCGAGCCTTGCCTTCGATCGAGGCTTCGATACTGAGCCTCGTCCCTGGCTTCGACTCAGGCCTCGATCGTGGGATCGATATCTGGGTTCGATCTGGGGCTCGATCACAGCCCAGAATATACAGTAGAAGAAAAAATTGCAGCAGCTTTTTAAGTCCAACTTTTGATCCGTTGACCATCCGAAACTCACCCGAGGCCCTCGGGACCTCAACCAAATATACCAACAAGTCCTACAACATCATACGAACTTAGTTGAACCTCTAAATCACACCAAACAACGCTAAAATCATGAATCATATCCCAATTCAAGCTTAATGAAATTAAGAGTTTTCAACTTCTACATTCGATGTCGGAACCTATCAAATCAACTCCGATTGACCTCAAATTTTACACACAAGTCATAAATTATATAACGGAGCTATGAAAATTTTTGAAACTGGATTCCGACTCCGGTATCAAAAAGTCAACTCATTAGTCAAACTTCCAAACTTAAATTCTTGTTTTTAGCCATTTCAAGCCTAATTTAACTACAGACTTCCAAATAAAATTCCGAACACGCTCCTAAGTCCAAAATCACCATACGGAGCTGTTAGAATCATCAAAATTCTATTTCGAGGTCATTTTCTCAAAATGTTGACCGAAGTCAAACTTAGCACTTTAAGGCCAACTTAAGGAACCAAGTGTTCCGGTTTCACCTCAAACACTTCCAAATCTCGAACCAACCATCCCCGCAAGTCATAAATTATTACAAGCACCTAAAAGAAGTTTTATTTTAAGGAACAGGGTTCTAAAAGTTAAAATGACCTGTTGAGTCATTATACTATCTAGATAAATCTGTCATCTTTATTTCTTTTGGTAAACAAGAAAATAAAGGGAACATATATTTTGTCATATCTTAGATTTTTGTTAAAAAATAAAATGTGTTTAGTATTATGACTAAAAGTGCACCACTTTATTAATGTAAATGGACTATTAGTGCTCCATGTGGAAGAATATGTATGACTTTGAGTCTAAAGCCAAAGATAATGTATGTTTTTGGACTTTTTTCAGTGTTATGACTAAAAGTGCACCACTTTGTTAAAGTAAATTTACTATTAGTGCTCCATGTGAAAGAATATGTATGACTTTGATTCTAAAGCCAAAGATGATGTATTGTTTTGGTCTTTTCCTCTATTTTGAGGGGAAGAGGGAGGAATATCGGATTTTTGGATATAAAGGGATTTATTATTGGCCAAATACCTAGATAGACCTTAAACTTGGCACATTTTGTAAATTAGCCTTATAAACTTATCAAGTGACCAGATAGGCACTTTAACTCGCTCCTACTGTATCTTTCAAACACAAGTGTCTGATGTGGCAGATTGCGTGTCTCAAAGTGAATACTGAGCGCGTGAAAACAAATTTGTTAACCTTTTATTTTATTTTATATATGAAAAAGCCTTAAACTTTCAGTCATCTCCTTCGGTGAATATTTGATCGGAAAAAATGGATCATCTCCCCTATTAAAATCCAAATAGAAACCAAAACCACTTCACATTCAGTTTAATAGATATCTAAAAATTTTAGAATTGCAAACTTAAACGCGAAACCCAGACCAAAACAAAGATTATCTGCTGGGGTCTGATTTCTGTTTACTTTTGCGATGCATACCGTCGAAGAAGATGCTTCGTCGGCATTTGATCATTTTTATTACATCACCCCTTTGACAAAAAGAAGCCATAGGAATTAGGATATCCCCTGCACAGTTGAGGCCCACCTCCATCATACACGAATATAATTCTTTCTGGGTTTTTTTTCATTCACAAAGACAACACACAGAGAAACAATCTTCTTCGTGATACTGTTGGAGCTGGTTGTTTGATATAAGACACAATGACCGAGAAAGTTGGAGATGAAAAAGAAGAGACAAGGAAAAAGAAATTGGAGCTTTTGTACGCACGAAGTAAAGCTTGGTCATATTGACCAAAGTTCTTTATCTCATTTTGATATAAAGCAGTTGTCCATTTTGTCCACTATTCACTTTAGTGCATGTGAGCACGTGACTCACAAATAAGAATAGTACATTTATACAATAAAGTAGCCGTTTTATATTCTTTTATATACTGTGTAAATACATGTAAAGGCAGGGAATGAAAAGCAGAAAACTTTTTTCCATCACTGTCTTTTCTTTTTCAATATTCTTACATGGTATCAGAACACTAAAAGCTCGATCCATCAGTCGTCTTCCTCATCTTCATATCAATCTTAAACAATGTCGGATAACACTACAACCACAATGGCTCTGAACACCACTGGAGGAATCCCTACCATCGACTCAAACCATGCATATTTTCTTCATTCTTCTGATGCACCAGGAATGTCTCTTGTCAACACAGCTTTTGATGGAAAAGGATTCCAAGGATGGATAAGGTCTGTGCTTATAGCACTATCTGCTAAAAACAAAATAGGATTCATCAATGGTGCTTGCCCTGCTCTAGCTCTCACTTCTAGAGACTATCAGCCTTGGAGTAGGTGTAATGACATGGTAACGTCCTGGTTGCTCAACTCATTGTCCAAAGACATAGGAGACAATGACATTTACTCTAAATCTGCTAAAGATATCTGGACCAGCCTTGAACATAGGTTTGATCAGTCAAATGGAGCTAAGCTCTATCACCCGAGGAAGGAATTATCAAGGTTAGTACAGGGAACTAGTGACATAGCAAGCTACTCTACAAAACTCAAATGTTTATGGGATGAATTGGATTCACTTAATTGTGATGTGAAGTGCAGTTGCTTGTATGTCTGTTAAGGGAAGCAAAAATTAGAAAAATTACTAGATGATGAAAGGCTTATTCAGTTTATTATGGGTTTAAATGATAGTTATGGCCAAGCAAGAGGAACCATCCTAATGATGAACCCCCTACCAAGCATAAACCATGCACATTCCCTGGTATTGCAAGATGAAAGCCAGAAATAAGTTTTTCCTAATCCACTTATTTCTCCAGATTCTTCATCTTTCATGGCAACAAATCAAAACAACTTTGCACAAAGGAGTGCAAGGCAGATGCAAAGGAACCCAATGCAACATCACAAGTTTGGGAACAACATACAAAAAGGGACTAACTCTTCTCAAAGGAACACAACTTTCAAGGGAAAGAAAACTAAGTTTAACCCTAATGTAACATGCAGATTGAAAGAAAGTAGGTCACACTGTCAGTGATTACTACAGAATTATAGGTTTCCCAGAAGACTTTGAATTCACAAAGGGAAATCAAGTTCACACCAGAAGCAATGGAGCATTTCAAATTGAGGAATCAGATCAGAACAACACCAATCAAAATGAAGTAATCAATCAACACATCTCGAAAGATTAATTTTCAAAGCTGGTACAACTAATCAAGCAGGTTAAAGGTGCAGATTCAGGAAATTCTAGAATAGATATTAATGCAAATGTTGTGGCTGGTACTATTGCTAGATATTCTGGTACTTGTCTTTCTGTTTTTAATTCTAGTTCATGGATTATTGATTCTGGAGCATCTGAACACATGTGTTTTGACTCAAATGCCTTTATTTCCTTGACACATCTTCCAGTTCCATTAAAAATAAATCTGCCTAATTCTTTCAAAGTCACTGTCACTCACATAGGAAGAATATCTATTCTTCCTGATTTCATTTTAGAAAATGTATTACATGCACCTAGTTTCAGATACAATCTATTATCTTTTAAGGTTTTGTTTACAATTTCATTCTATTCTATTTTTTACCTCTGGTAACTGTATGTTGCAAGGGCCTTTAGTGAAGAGGGCACACGTTTTTGGTAAGGCAAGGGATGGGCTCTACCTTTTGGAACCAAGTGGAGTTAGAAATAGCACAAGTGTGGTACCACTTTTAGTTTTAAATCAAAATGTCTTTAGTCAATTATCAGTCTCATTTCCTTTTTCTGCAAGCTCAGTTTTAGATGTAAGCCTTTGGCACATTAGGTTAGGGCATTTGCCATTTTCATCAATGAAACATCTCAGTTTTATTTCTTTACCTTCTAACTCTGATTGTTTCTGTCAAATTTGTCCTAAAGCTAGGCAAACCAAAATTCCTTTTCCTTTAAGTCAAATTAAATCAACAAGGGTATTTGAGTTAATCCATGTAGATGTTTGAGAGCCTTACAAGGAGTCAACTTATAGTGGTTTTAAGTATTTCTTGAAAATTATAGATGATTATAGTAGGGCAGTTTGGACTTTCCTTATGAGCACCAAAAGCAATGCTTTTGGACTCCTTAAAACTTTCCTTACAATGGTGGATAGACAGTTTGGTGTAAAGGTACAAAAAATACGAACAGATAATGCTTTTGAACTAGGGAAAGGTTCTTAAGAGGCAACATTTTTAGCCTCTCAAGGAATGCTACATCAAACATCATGTGTGGCAACCCTTCAGCAGAATGTAGTGGTTGAGAGGAAGCACAAATATCTTCTGAAAATTGCAAGGGCTTTGTTGTTTCAATCTAAGCTTCCTCTTCCTTATTGGGAAGAATGTGTACTAACTGCAACATATTTGATCAATAGGTTACCTTCTAGAGTGCTTAAAGGAAGGACACCTTATTTTGTTCTATTCAAATAAAAACCCTCTTATGAACTATTGAAGTGTTTTGGTTGCCTTTGCTTTGTATCTACTTTGACTAGCGGAAGAGGTAAGTTTGACCCAAGGACAAAGACTTGTGTGTTCTTAGGTTATCCCTTGGAGCAAAAAGGTTATAAAGTTCTAGAGTTGGATACAAGAAGAGTGAGTGTATCTAGAGATGTATACTTCTATGAAAATCAATACCCTTTTGCCTCTACTACTACACCTACAGATCCCTTTTTTTCCTGTTACATCACCCCTAGAACATAGTGTAGACTCATCATCAGAACACATAAAGGATGAGCCCGCTATTCCTAGCTCACCCTTACCTTCACTTCCAACTTTTTCAAACCCAAGCAACTCTAGCACCCTTCCTTCAACCTCAGGTACAAGTTCTATTTCCCAACCTAGATCATTTCCTCATTCTCCCTTACCTATATCCCTTTCTGAAGTCAGGAAATCCATTAGAACACATAATCCACCCTCATATCTCCAGGAATATGTGTGCAACTCAGTCTTTCTTACAGACCTCACAAACTCTTGCTTCATTGCATCAATCCAGCCCATTGTTCTACCCTTCACAGCTCTTTCTCCTATCAATCAGTCTATATTTAATTCCACCTCATACCTTGTTGAACCTACATCTTACTCACAAGCAGCTTTACACCCAGGGTGGCAGGAAGCAATGAAAAAGAATTGGAAGCTCTAGAACTGAACAAAACCTGGGAGGTTGTGCCTTTACCTAGTGGAAAGAAAGCTCTTCCTTGTAAATGGGTCTACAAAGTGAAATACAAGTCTGATGGATATTTGGAAAGATTCAAAGCTCGTTTGGTTATTAGGGGAGACACTCAAAGATAAAGAATAAACTTTACTGAGACTTTTTTTTCAGTTGTAAAAAGGATAACAATTAGGTGCTTACTTGTTATTGCATTGAAAGGGGGATGGAAGGTGTCACAACTAGATGTGAATAATGCCTTCCTGCATGGGGATTTGCAGGAAGAAGTGTTTATGAAATTTCCAGCAGGGACAACATCACCTTCACCCAATCATGTCTGTCTTTTGAAAAAATTACTAGATAGACTGCGGCAAGCCTCAAGGCTGTGGTATGCAAGGCTCACTGCAGCTCTAAATTTTAAAGGATATTCACATTCTTTAAATGATTATTCCTTATTTTTTAAACAATCAGCAGGAAGGATTACCATAGTTGCAGTTTACGTTGATGATATTCTAATTACAAGGGATGACTCTACTGAGCAGGAAGACCTCAAATCCTTCCTTCACTCTGAATTTAAAATAAAGGACCTAGGGGATGCACATTATTTTTGGGGATTTGAGATTATAAGGGAAGCACATGGAGTAATTTTGACTCAAAGGCGCTTTACCTTAGATCTCTTGTCTGAATTTGATGGCATGAGCATGCGCCCAGTTTCTTCTCCCTTGAATCCTACTCAGAAATTTTGAGCAGAGGCAGGGACTTTGCTCCAAGATCCCACTTATTACCGTCGGTTGTTAGGAAAGTTGAATTTCCTAACACACACCAGACCGGACTTGTCCTTTGCTGTGCAACATCTTAGCCAATTCATGCAAACACCTCGTCAACTCCATTTAGATGTTTCATTTTATTGCCTCAGGTATCTGCTCAAGGACCCAGGATTAGGGATTTTTCTGAATTCAAAGCCTAATTATCAACTCCTTTCTTTTTGTGATTACGATTGGGGATCTTGTCCTCGATATCACAAGTCCATTTGATGGTTCTTCGTCAACTTTGGGGGTTCTCCCGTCTCCTGAAAATCAAAGAAACAAACCTCAGTGTCATTATCCTCTGTTGAAGTAGAGTATAGATCTATGCCGAGAGTCACAACGGAGGTTACCTGGTTAGTGCATCTATTGACTGATCTTTCGATTTCCCCTCCATGGCCAATAGATCTCTTCTCCGACAGTCAGGCCGCCAATCACATCGCAAATATTTTTTACGAGCGTACCAAGCATGTGGAGTTAGATTGTCACTTTGTTCGGCAACAATTTTTGGCCGGAATCATCTCTCTTTCTTACATTCCTTCACATTCTTAGGTGGCTGCCATTTTTACTAAACCCTTAGAAGGACCGACACACAACTCCATTATTGGTAAGTTGGGTGTGGTTACACCCCCCTCCAACTTGAGGAAAGTGTTGGAGCTGGTTGTTTGATACAAGACACCATGAACGAGAAAGTTGGAGATGAAGAAGAAGAGACAAGGGAAGAGAAATTGGAGCTTTGGTCTGCAAGAAGTAAAGCTTGGTCATACTGACCAAAGCTCTTTATCTCCTTTTGATACAAAGCAACTGCCCATTTTGTCCACTGTTCACTTTAGCTTTAGTGCATGTGAGCACGTGACCCATAAATAAGAATAGTACATTTATAGTATAAAGTAACTGTTTTTATATTCTTTTTTATACTCTATAAATACATGTAAAGGCAGGGAATGAAAAACAGAAAACTTTTTTCCATCACTGTCTTTTCTTTTTCAATATTCTTACAGATACACACAACTAGTGCACGACACACTCACATAAATCTCCATTCACAAAGAAAAATGAGAGCCACTGTGAAATTAAGAGAAACACTGAGTGTAATAAGTATAATTGTGTATTCCCTTTCTCATACTATATAATTACACTAATACAAAAAAAAGAAAGTAAACACCTGAAAGAAGGAATAATAATTGTACCAAAAATGATGATGGGGAAGGAAGGGTTGGGGACAAGGGAGGGGACGACCTTGGGGAAAAATCAATCCTTTTACTAATTGTTTTTTTTGTTACACTTAATTATACGTGGCATTCAATAATTGGATTACTTAAGCAAGTGTATTTCACGCATTTGGTCTTATGAACACGGGTATTCATAAAACACACGCTAGCTATGTTAGAGTGTCTAATTTACAAAATGTGTCAAGTTTAAGGGGCTATCCAAGTATTTGGCCTTTATTATTCTAAGTTTCTAACCATGGTTAATTAAGGTCTTATTTTAGTCAATTAGATCCAAGCTATTAACTTTAAACCATGATTTGTGTCTCCAATTCAAGTAGAGGTAGAGCTAAGATATAAAGTTTATGGGTTCTGAATTAGCTATCGAACTCATAATTTATTTATTTATTGGGTTTACAATTAAATAGTTATATATATTTAATAAATTATAATACAAATACAAGGTGTAAACAAAAGCTATTTAAATTTTTCTGAACATAGCTCAACCCTTAAATCAAGTAGGAACTTGGAGAAAAAAAAAGAAATGGAGAGGATTCTCATCCTTCTCTATTATTATACCTTTACGATAAAGACTCTTTAGTTAAAATTTGCACTGATCGAAACTAGTACAAATCAAGAAAGACAACAACCAACCAAAAAAAAACAAGGAAGAAATTAGGATTCTAGAGTAATTTGATTCTATTATCTCTTTGAGTAGACTTATTTGTTTACTTAATTATGTACATAAGTTGTCCTGTCATTATGAGAAGTCTAACTTAACAAAAAAAAGTAAACAATGAATTCGACCGACTATTTGTATAGAGATCCCTTTCTTATACAATCCTCAAAATGTATTAAACCTAGTACCATCAAAGACGCCGCCTCCTCACCATAGGCGTATCTAGGTTAAGGGATGTGGGTTCACGTGAACTCATACTCTTCTTCCTAAATCATGTATAATAATGTTATATCTCTTTAAAATTATTTATGTATATGTATGTGCACCTTGCTCAAAGACTCCTATGGTGCATGCAATTATTATTCGGTGCGCCTCTATAAGTAAATAATTCGTATCTCACTCTAAACGGTCTTGTTTTCGGCACGAATTATAGATATATATGTGAAAATTACTAAAATTTTAAAAAGAATATAATTTTTGTAACGATCCGACCAGTCATTTTGAGAGTATTAGCCTCGATCCCATAATTATTTCTTCCTATATTTTATTTTGTGGTTATGTGACTTGCCAGGGCACTTGGTATCGGGTTCGGGAGAGTTTCAGAGTGAAATATGATATTTAGTCCCTAAATTAGAAATTTAAGTCGTAGGAGTTGACTGTAGTTTGACTTGTGGGAAGACGACTCCTGACTGAAGTTTTGGCGGTTCCAATAGCTCCGTGGAGTGATTTTGGTCTTAGGAGCTTGTTCAGATGTTGATTTGGAGGTCTGTAGATCATTTCAGCATTAATTGGCGAAATTTGGAAAGTTGGAAGATTTTGGAATGTTTGACCGAGAGTGGACTTTTTGATATCGAGGTCGTATTCCGATTCGGAAAGTCCGTAATGTTATTTATGACTTGTGTGCAAAATTTGAGGTCAATCAGATTTGATTTGATAGGGTTTGACATCAAATGTAGAAGTTAAAAGTTTATAAGTTCATTAGGCTTGAATTGGGGGTGCGATTCGTATTTTGATATTGTTTGATGTGATTTAAGGCCTCGACTAAGTTCGTATCGTGTTTTAGGACTTGTTGGTATATTTGTTTGAGGTTCGGGGTGACATCGAGTAAGTTCCAGATGGTTGACGGATCCATTTTTGGACTTAGAGATGTGCTGAAGTTTTTTGGTGTGTGTGTCTGGTTTTCTTGTACGCGATCGCGTAGGCTAATTTGGGGCTGGTGAGGTATTTTGTTCTATGTGCTCGCTAGTTGTGTTATGCGATCGTGTAAGCTGGAAGAGTCAGTGCATCGCGAACGCGTGGGGTAGGTCGTGTTTGCGAAGAGGAAGTGATGCAACAACTGAGGTCACGCGATGTTCTTCGCGATCACATAAAGAGGGACGAATCACGTATGTTGAGGAAGTAGTTCATCGTGTTCGCGTGGACATGTCCGCGTTCGCGTAAGGTTAAATTTATGGGCTGTTGAGTTGTGCTTCGTGATCGCGAAGGAATTTCCGCGATCGTGATTGAGGACTTCTGGGCAGAATATTAAATCTCAAAACGAGGATGTGAGCTCATAACACAAATTGATTTTGGGAGCTCGGTAGGAGGATATTCTTGGAGAGATTTTCAAGGGAGTGATTGTCTGATGACCCGATAGATCATATTTAAATTTAATAAATTATTTCTGTGTCCTGAGACCTCAAATAACACTATTCATCATTCCTCGACTTGTGTGCGCAGCCCGTATAATTTTTCAAAAAGTTTTTATGTGAAAAATAAATTAAAATATGAAATAAAGCTTTAAAACTCACTTAAGTTGACTTCGGTCAACATTTTTAACAAATGAACTCGGATTAGTATTTTGATAGCTCCGGTAGGTCCATATCTTGGTTTGGAACTTGGACGTATGTCCAGAATTGAATTCGGAGGTCCCTAGCTCAAATTATCGCAATTTAACGAAAAACATGAAATATAAAGGCTAAAGATTTCCAAAGTTTGACAGCAGAGTTGACTTTATTGATATTGGACTTGGATTGAGATTCCGAAAATTGGAATAGCTTCGTTATGTTATTTATGACTTGTGTGCCAAATTTGAAGTTATTCCGGATTCATTTAACATGTTTCGACACAAGTTTTGTAAATTGAAATCCTTGAAACCCATAAGTCTGAATCGATGTGTGAATTATAATTTCGATGTTGTTTGACATGATTTGAAACCCCGAGTAAGTCTATATTATGTTTCGGGACTTGCTGGAATATTCAGACGGGGTGCCGAGGGGCTCGGGTGAGTTTTGGGGTGGTTTCGGACAATTTCTAGGCCATTTTTAGCTGTTGGTTTTTGGCTACAGCGGTGTGCTATGAGATAGCGGGTAATTGGCCGCGATCGCGATGAGTAAAATGGGAGAAATTGACCAGTGCTTTGCGATCGCGGATGACCTTTCGCGATCGCGTAGAGGTAACTTCTGTTGCACTAACCCGACTTTGAAAGTTTATATCTCGCAATCTATAAGGAATTTGGAGATGATCTAAAAATAAAAGTTGTAGAAATTTATGTCTAGTTTTCATAAAACCAAACCATTTGGAATTTGGAGTTGTGTATAAAATGTTATGGTTGGTATACTACAGGCTATCCGGTAAGATATTTGGAAATCGCGAAGAAGAAATTTGTGTTGCACAGGGCTGACATTGGCAGCTTATGTCTCGACATCTATCAAGAATTGGAAGATGACTAAAACATGAAAGTTATACATGGAAGAGTCGGTCGCGATCGCATAGAGTAAAAAAATGCTGGAAAAGTTTTGTGCTTCACGATCGAGGGAGTTTGGCCGCGATCGCATAGGGTAAAAGACTGGGCATCAGTTCGCGAGGTTAAATGTTTCAGAACCCAGTCGGGTTTTAGCTTGCACAGTCGCTTGGTCTTCTTTTTATGTGCGCATCAGAGGGCGACAATATGATTATCCTCCTTTTCTTGTCCTTCAGGACAACGTGCGGCACTGTAATACCAAACAGGTTGTTGTGGGGGGAAGATGGAGGGTCGTATCTGTGTGCCAAATATGGATGGGCTTCATGAATTAATTCTTGAAGAGCATACAGTTCCAAGTATTCTATTCATCTAGGTGCCGCAAAAAATATATCAAGATTTGCGGCAACATTATTAGTGGAAGAGAATAAAAAAGGATATAGTGGCATATGTAGCTCGGTGTCTAAATTGTCAACAAGTCAAGTACGAGCATCATAGACTTGGTGGTTTGCTTCAGAAGTTAGAAATTTCTGAGTGGAAGTGGGAGAGTATCACTATTGATTTTGTTGTTGGGCTACCACGGACTAATAGAAAATTCGACGGAGTTTGGATCATTTTGGAGAGGTTGACCAAGTCATCACATTTCATTCCAGTGGTTGTTGCCTATTCTTCAGAGCAGTTATCTAAATTTTACATTCGTGAGATTGTCTGCCTTCACGGTGTGCCCGTGTCTATTATTTCAGATCGAGGTACGCAGTTTACCTCACACTTTTGGAGGGCTGTACAACGTGAGTTAGGCACGCGTGTTGAATTGAGTACAACATTTCATCCACAGACAGACGGACAATCACAACGCACTATCTAAATATTGGAAGATATGCTTCGCGCTTGTGTTATAGACTTTGGAGGTTCTTGGGATCAATTCTTTCCACTCGCGGAGGTTGCCTATAATAACAACTATCGGTCGAGCATTCAGATGGCTCCATATGAAGCATTATACGGGAGACAATGTCATTCGCCAATTGGCTAGTTTGAACCAGGAGAGTCTCAGTTGTTGGGTAGAAATTTTGTGCAGGATGCCTTGCATAAGGTCAAGATTATTCAGGATCGACTTCGTACAACTCAGTCTACGCAAAAGAGTAATGCCTACAGTAAAGTTTATGATGTTGCATTCATGGTTGGATAAAGAGTATTGCTCCGGGTTTCACCCATGTAGGGTGTAATGAGATTCAGATAGAAGGGCAAGTTGAGCCCTACGTATATAGGACCCTTTGGAATTCTTTAAAGAGTGGGTGAAGTGTCTTACATGCCTGCATTAACACCTAGTTTATCAACAATTCATCTTGTGTTCCATGTGTCTATGCTCCGAAAATATCACGGTGATTCGTCCCATGTGTTAGATTTCAGCTCAATCCAATTGGACAAAGATTTGACTAATGAGGAGGAACGGTAGCTATTCTAGCCCGACAAGTCCGACCGTTGAGGTTAAAGAGTTATCCTTCAGTTCGGGTGCAATGGAGAGGTCAGCCGATTGAGGCAGATACCTGGGAGTCCGAGTCAGACATGCGGAGAAGATATCCACACATTTTCACCACCTCAGGTACTTTTCTAATTCCGTTCGAGGACAAACGTTTATTTTAAAGGTGGAGAATGTGATGACATGATAGGTCATCTTTAAATTTAATAAATTATTTCTGTGTTCTGAGACCTCAAATAGCACTATTCATCATTCCTCGACTTGCGTGCACAATCCGTATAATTTTCCGAAAAGTTTTTATGTGAAAAATGAATTAAAATATAAAATAGAGCTTTAAAACTCACTTAAGTTAATTTCGGTCAACGTTTTTAGCAAACGGACTCATATCAGTGTTTTGACATCTCTAGTAGATTCGTATTGTGATTTGGGACTTGGGTGTATTCCCGGAATTGAATTCGGAGGTCCCTAACTCAAATTATCGACATTTAATAAAAAACTAAAAATATAAAGGCTAAAGATTTCTAAAGTTTGACGCCAGAATTGACTTTATTGAATTTGAAATCAGATTGAGATTCCGAAAATTGGAATAGTTCTGTTATACCATTTATGACTTGTGTGCCAAATTTGAAGTTATTCCGGATTTATTTAACTATTTCGGCACAAGTTTTATAAATTGAAAAGTTTGAAACTCATAAGTCCGAATCGAGGTGTGAATTATAATTTCGATGTTGTTTGACGTGATTTGAAACCCCGAGTAAGTCCATATTATGTTTCGGGACTTGTTGGAATATTCGGGTGAGTTTCGGGATGGTTTCGGACCATTTCTAGGCCATTTTTAGCTGTTGGTTTTTGGCTACAGCAGTGTGCTATGGGATAGCAGGTAATTGTCCGCGATCGCGATGAGTAAATTGGGTGAAATTGACCAGTGCTTCGCGATCGCGGAAGATCTTTCACGATCGCGTAGAGGAAACTTCTGCTGCACTGACCCGACTTTGGAAACATATATCTCGCAATCTATAAGGAATTATTAGATGATCCAAAAATAAAATTTATAGCCCTTTATGTCTAGTTTTCATAAAATCAAACCATTTGGCATTTGGAGTTGTGTATAAAATGTTATGGTTGGTACACTACAGTTGTAGCCCTTTATGTCCCATTTTTCACTTTTCACAATTTTATGCTCGGGTAAGGCGAAATTTGGGCGATTTTCACGGGAAAATATTGGGGTACGTTTTCCTTAACATATATTTATTATATTTCATGATTATATACTCATTTAAATCATGAATCAGTGAATTTATGGAAACAAAATCAGATTTTTATAAAATCTTCCAAAAATGTAAAATTGAGATTTGAAGGTCAATCTGATGTCGGAATTCGATAGTTTTTGTATGGTTGAACTCGTATCGGAACGGGTGTTCGGATTTCATATGTTTTTATGGGATTCGAGACGTGAATCCCATAGTCAAATTTTAAAATGAATTTCGGATTTAATCCGAAAAATTAGTAAAATTCATATGGAATTAATTCCTACGATTCGTGTTGAGTATATTGAATTTTTTGTGACTAGATTTGAAGCTTTCAGACACTAATTCGCGAGGAAAGGGTGTATTGGGATCTTGAGTTGGTTGAAAAGCGAGGTAAGTTTCATGGTTAACCTTGACTTGAGGGAATAGAACCCTTGAATTATTTGTTATGTGGAATTCATGTGAACAACGTATAGGCGAGGTGACGAGTGTTTATACGACGTCAAATTAATTATTTGCATAATTATTTGAAAATCATAAATTGATCTAAATCATGAATTAATTATTATATTAATTGTTTCTCTCATATTCCTTGATCAATATTATGCTTTGTATTCATGCTATAATTGCTACGTGGTTATTTGATTTATGTGACTTAATTGCTACTTGACATTTATCATACTAATTATTAAATTGCTTATTTCCTCCTTAATTTCCACAATTAATTGCTACTTTTCATCATTTATTTCTAAATAGATCATAATATTGTATGCATGTTGTCTAATAATTTCTTACTGAATGTGGTATTTCTTGTAGTATTTTTATTATATTTAAGAGTTGTTAAATTATATTGTTGGAGCGGGTTGCACGCCGCAACGGAAATGAAAAGCAATATATTGGGGGATCGGGTTGCATGCCGCAACGGGATTATATTTTAAGTTTATATTGTTGGAGCGGGTTGCACGCCACAACGGAAAATTATTGAAGAATTATATTGTTGGAACGGGTTAGATGCCGCAACGGAAATTGATTGAAATAATAGGTTGTTATGACTGCCGAGTTGGCTTCAACTGTTGAAATGAGTTACTTGTTTTATTTCTATTATTGTTGTTATTACTATTATTGCGTACATGTTAATGTAATTGACCTGCCTTAGCCTCGTCACTACTTCATCGAGGTTAGGCTCAGCACTTACAGAGTACATGGGGTCGGTTGTACTCATACTACACTCTGCACTTCTTGTGCAGATTCCGAAGTTGATCCCAGTGGCGTTCTATAGATTGTGCTCAGATTTAGCTACCAATGGAGACTTGAGTTATAGCTACACGGCGTTCGCAATTCTGAAGTCCCCTTCTACTTTATTTTAGTTGTGTGCTTTCTTCCAGATAACTTTATTTTATTCAGACCCTTGTTTGTATTATTCTAGTAGCTCGTGCACTTGTGACTCCAGTTCTAGGATGGTATTTAGACATCGCTATTATTATGGATTAATCACTTTATTTTAGACTTAATTTCCACACTTGTTTCTTTATTATTAATAAATCTAAAATTGTTAAAAAATGGTTTAAATTATTCTAACGTAGGCTTGTCTAGCAAGTGAAATGTTAGGCACCATCAAGATACCGATGGTGGGAATTTTAGGTCGTGATAAGTTGGTATCATAGAAATAGGGTACTTAGGTCTCATGAGTCACGAGCAAGCTTAGTAGAGTCTGAAGGATCGGTACAGAGACGTCTGTACCTATCTTTTAGAGGCTATTAAGTTTAGGAACAATATCACTTCTTTCTTATTCTGTCGTGCAATATTTATTCTATCATCAATGATTGAATCATTCTATTCTTATTCTCTCGCAGATGGTGAGAACACATAATACATCTACCGACGGACAGGGACCGGAGCCCCCGGTATGACCAGGGATAGATGTCGAGGCCGAGGTCGTGCTAGAGGCAGAGGCAGAGGCAGAGACAGAGGTAGAGCTCAGTCTAGAGCTCGAGCAGCAGCACCTGTTATAGAACCTCAGGTGGATCTTCAGGAGGAGGTTCCCATTCAGACTGTACCGGTTGGACCAGTTCAGGTCCCGAAAGGATTTATAGCTACTCCAGTGCTTCAGGACTCTCTAGTCCATTTGGTGAGTCTTATGGAGGGTGTGGCCCATAATGGTACATTTCCAGTGGCACCAGCCATCTCACAAGCTGGGGGAGGATCACAAACTCCCATTACTCCCGCTCCGGAGCAGATGTCTCCCCAGAATCAGGCTCCAGTAGCCCTGCCAGTTGGGGTAGTTCAGCCAGTGGTTGCGGCATAGGCTGGTGATAGGACCGTCATGTCTTCTGAGGCTTTACTGAGGTTGGACAACTTTACTAAACTCTTTCCAGTTCACTTTAGTGGTACACATTTTGAGGACCCATATGATTATCTTGACCGATGCCATGAGGTGTTGCAGAACATGGGTATAGTTGAGACCAATAGGGTTCATTTTGCTGTATTTTAGATGACGGGATCTGCCAGGAGGTGGTGGAAATATTATACGTTGACTAGACCAGTTGGATCGCCTACACTGACTTGGTAGTAGTTCTCCCGGCTATTTCTAGATAAGTTCCTCCCTATCACATTGAGAGAGGATTACCGCAGGCAATTTGAATGTCTCCAGTAGGGCAGTATGACCATTACTCAGTACGAGACCCGTTTTGTGGATCTAGCCCATCATTCTCTCCTTTTACTTCCTACTGAGGGAGAGGAAGTTAGGAAGTTTATTTATGGACTCACTCATCCTATCAGGCTTCAGATGTCCAAGGAGACCAGAATTGTGATTTCCTTACCGGCGGCTGACATTAACAGCACGCCACAACGGAAAGTTATTGAAGAATTATATTATTGGAACGGGTTGGACATCGCATCGAAAATTGATTGAAATAATAGTTGGTTATGACTGCTGAGTTGGCTTCAACTGTTGAAATGAGTTACTTGTTTTATTTCTATTATTGTTGTTATTACTATTATTGCGTAAATGTTAATGTAAGTGACCTGCCTTAGCCTCATCACTAATTCATCAAGCTTAGGCTCATCACTTACAGAGGACATGGGGTTGATTGTACTCATAATGTACTCTGTATTTCTTGTGTAGATTCCGGAGTTGATCCTAGTGGCAGTACCATAGACTTGCTCGGATTTCAGCTACCCACAGGAGACTTGAGGTATAACTACACAATGTCCGCAGTTTTGAAGTCCCCGTCTACTTTATTTTAGCTGTGTGTTTTCTTTAAGATAGCTTTATTTTATTCAGACCCTTATTTGTATTATTCTAGAAACTCGTGCACTTGTGACTCCAGTTCTGGGATGGTATTTAGACATCGTTATTATTATGAATTAATCACTTTATTTTAAACTTTTTTTCTGCACTTGTTTCTTTGTTATTAAGAAATCTAAAATTGTTAAAAAATGGTTTAAATTATTCTAACGTTGGCTTGCCTAGCAAGTGAAATGATAGGCTCCATCAAGGTACCAAAGATGGGAATTTCCGAGTCATGACAAGTTGGTATCAGAGTAGTAGGTTACTTAGGTCTCATGAGTCATGAGCAAGCTTAGTAGAGTCTGAAGGATTAGTACAGAGATGTCTGTACTTATCTTCCAGAGGCTATGAAGTTTAGGAACAATATCACTTCTTTATTATTCTGTCGTACAATTTTATTATATCATCGATGATTCAACCATTCTACTCTTATTCTCTCGCAGATGGTGAGAACACGTAATACCTCTACCGATGGACAGGGACCAGAACCCCCGATAGCAACTATGGCCAGGGGTAGAGGTCGAGGTCGAGGTCGCATTAGAGGCCGAGGCAAAGGCAGAGGTAGAGCTCAGTATAGAGCTCGAGCAGCAGCACCTGTTATAGAACCTCAGGTGGATCTTCAGGAGGATATTCTAGTTCAGACTCTACCCGTTGGACCAGTTCAGGTTCCGATAGGATTCATAGCTACTCCAATGCTTCAGGACGCTCTAGTCCATTTGGTGAGTCTTATGGAGGGCGTGGCCCAGAATGGTACATTTCCAGTGGCACCAGCCGTCTCACAAGTTGGGGGAGGAGCACAAACTCCCACTACTCCCACTCCGGAGTAGATGGCTCCCCAGTATCAGGCTCCAGCAGCCCCGCCAGTTGGGGTAGTTCAGCTAGTTGTTGCGGCGCAGGCCGGTGATAGGCCCGCCATGTCTTCTGAGGCTTTATTGAGGTTGGACAAGTTTACTAAGCTCTTTCCAGTTCACTTCAGTGGTACACCTTCTGAGGACCCACATGATTATCTTGACCACTACCATGAGGTGTTGCAAAACATGGGTATAGTTGAGACTAATAGGGTTGATTTTGCTGTATTTCAGATGACGGGATCCGCCAGGAGTTGGTGGAAATATTATACGTTGACCAGACCAGTTGGATCGCCTGCTCTGACTTGGGAGTAGTTCTCCCGGCTATTTCTAGATAAGTTCCTCCCTATCACATTGATAAAGGATTACCGTAGGCAATTTGAATGTCTCCAGCAGGGCAGTATGACCATTACTCAGTACGAGACTCGTTTTGTGGATCTAGCCCATCATTCTCTCCTTTTACACCCTACTGGGGAGAGGGAGTTAGGAGGTTTATTTATAGACTCACTCATCCTATCAGGCTTCAGATGTCCAAGGAGACCAGAATTGCGATTTCCTTTTAGGTGGCTGTTAATGTTGCTTCAGCAGCCATGGCAGTATGATGGGCGTTATGAGTATGGGAACATTGGTAATATAAGAAGGTACCTGTTGATTCATCGCATACTCAGCTAACTAGAGGTATAGGTCAGGCAGCTAGATGTGGAGGTCAGATCGTTATAGGTGGAGACCAGCCAGTTAGAGGCCATCCCAGAGATGCGGTTCAGAGTGGTGGGGCCCAACCCCGATTTTATGCATTTCCAACTAGGCTTGAGGCCGAGTCATTTGACGTTATGATCATATGTATTGTCCCAGTTTTTCATAAAGATGCTTTAGTTCTATTTGATCCAGGATCTACTTATTCCTATGTGTCCTTTTATTTTGCTTCATATCTAGTTGTACCTCGTGATTCTATGAGTGCTTTTATATGTGTATCTACACCAGTGGCAGATTCTGTTGTGGTGGATCATGTCTATCATTCGTGTGAGGTTACTATTGGGAGTCTTGAGACTAGCATGGATCTTCTACTTCTTGACATGGTAGATTTTTATATCATCTTGGGTATGGATTGGTTGTTACCTTATCATGATATATTGGATTGTCACGCCAAAACAGTGACCCTATCCATGTCGGGGTTACCTCAAATAAAATGAAAAGGGACTCTTGGCCATTCCACCAGTAGGGTTATCTCTTATGTGAAGGCTCGTCGTATGGTCGAGAAGGGTTGTCTAGTTTATTTGGTTCATATTCGCAATTCTAGTGTGGATGTTCCTTCTATGGATTCAGTTCCAGTTGTCCGTGAGTTTCTAGATGTATTTCCAACAGATTTGCTGGGGATGCCACCCGATAGAGATATTGACTTCTGTATTGATTTGGTTCTGGGCACCCAACCCATTTCTATTCTACCATACCGTATGTCCTCACTGGAGTTTAAGGAATTAAGAGAATAATTATAGGAATTGCTTAATAAGGGCTTCATTAGACCCAGTATCTCACCCTGAGGTGCGCCGTGTTGTTCGTGAAGAAGAAAGATGGGTCGATGAGAATGTGTATAGATTATTGGCAGTTTAACAAGGTCACTATCAAGAACAAGTATCCGTTGCCAAGAATTGATGACTTATTCGATCAGCTTCAGGGTGCCAAGGTGTTTTTAAAGACCTACTTGAGTTATGGTTACCATCAATTGAAGATTAGGGCATCTGATGTTCCCAAGACAACTTTTCGGACTCGGTACGAGCATTATGAATTTCTAGTGATGTCATCAAATGCCCCATCAACATTTATGGGTTTGATGAATCAGGTGTTCAAGCCTTATTTGGACTCTTTTGTGGTTGTGTTCATTGATGATATCTTGATTTACTCCAGCAGTCAAGAGGATCATGAGCAGCACCTTCAGATTGTGCTTCAGACTTTGAAGAATAATCAATCATATGCTAAATTTTCAAAATGTGAATTTTAGTTAGACTCACTTGCCTTTTGGGGCATGTAGTATCTTCTGAAGGCATACAAGTGGATCCTAAGAAGATTGAGGCAGTTCAGAATTGGCCTAGACCTACTTCAACTACAGAGATCCGAAATTTCCTAGCTCTGGCAGGTTATTATCGTCGGTTTGTGGAAGGGTTTTCATCTATAGAATCTCCATTGACCAAATTGACCCAGAAGGGTGCCCCATTCAGATGGTCAAACGAGTATGAATTGAGCTTTCAGAAGATCAAGACTACTTTGACTACGACGCCAGTGTTGGTATTACCCACTGGTTTAGAATCTTATACGGTGTATTGTGATGCATCTCGCGTTGGGCTTGGTGCACTATTGATCCAAGATGGTAGGCTGATTGTATATGCGTTACGACAGTTGAAAGTTTACGAGAAGAATTATCCTATTCATGACTTAGAATTGGCAGCCATTGTTCATGCGCTAAAGATTTGGAGGCATTACCTTTATGGGGTCTTGTGTGAGGTATTTACTGATCATCGTATCCTTCAGTATCTGTTCAAACAAAAAGATCTCAATTTGAGGCATAGAAGATGGCTGGAGCTATTGAAAGATTATGATATCACCATTTTGTATCACTCCGGAAAGGCTAATGTGGTGGCCGATGCTTTGTGTAGAAAGGTTGTGAGTATGGGCAGCCTTGCTTATATTCCGGTTGGTGAGAGACCATTAGTTACAGATGTTCAGACTTTGGCTAATCAGTTCGTGAGGTTAGATATTTCAGAACCCAGTCGAGTTCTAGCTTGCACAGTCGCTCGATCTTCTTTATATGAGCACATCAGAGAGCGACAATATGATGATCCTCATTTGATTGTCCTTAAGGACACAGTGCGGCACGGTGACGCCAAACATGTTACTGTGGGGAAAGATGGAGTTCTGCAGATGCATGGTCGTATTTGTGTGCCTAATGTGGATTGTCTTCGTGAATTAATTCTTGAAGAGGCACATAGTTCCAAATATTCTATTTATCCGGGTGTCGCCAAAATGTATCAAGATTTGAGGCAACATTATTGGTGTAGGAGAATGAAAAAGGATATAGTGGCATATGTAACTCGGTGTCTAAATTGTCAACAAGTCAAGTACGAGCATCAGAGACCTGGTGGTTTGCTTCAAAAGTTAGAAATTTCTGAGTGGAAGTGGGAGTGTATCACTATGGATTTTGTTGTTGGGATCCTACGGACTCAGAGAAAATTCGACGCAGTTTCGGTCATTGTGGACAGGTTGACCAAGTCGGCATATTTCATTCGAGTGGCAGTTACCTATTCTTCAAAGCGATTAGTTGAAATTTACATTTGTGAGATTGTCCGCCTTCACGGTGTGCCTGTGTCTATTATTTCAGATCGAGGTACGCAATTTACCTCACACTTTTGGAGGGCTATACAACGTGATTTAGGAACGTGAGTTGAATTGAGTACAATATTTCATCCCTAGATAGACGAACAGTTAGAGCACACTATCCAGATATTGGAAGATGTGCTTCACGCTTGTGTTATAGACTTTGGAGGTTCTTGGGATACGTTCCTACCACTCGCGGAGTTTGCCTATAATAACAACTATCAGTCGAGCATTCGAATGGCTCCATATGAAGCATTATATGGGAGACGTCGTCGTTCGCTAGTTGGCTGGTTTGAACTGGGAGAGGCTCGGTTGTTGGGTACCGATTTGGTGCAGGATGCCTTGCATAAGGTCAAGATTATTCAGGATTGACTTCGCACAACTCAGTCTAGTAAAAAGGGTTATGTCGACCGTAAAGTTTGTGATGTTGCATTCATGGTTGGAAAAAGAGTATTGCTCCGGGTTTCACCCATGAAGGGTGTAATGAGATTCAAAAAGAAGGGCAAGTTGAGCCCTAGGTATATAACACCCTTTTAAAGTACTGAAAGGGATGGTGAAGTAGCTTACAGGATTGCATTACCACCTAGTTAATCAACAATTCATCCGGTGTTCTATGTGTCTATGCTTCTGAAATATCACGGTGATACGTCCCATGTGTTAGATTTCAGCTCAGTCCAATTGGACAATGATTTGACTTATGAGGAGCACCCGATAGCTATTCTAGACCAGCAGGTCCGACAGTTGAGAAAAAAGAGTTATCCTTTATTTTGGGTACAATGGAGAGGTCAGCCGATGAAGGTAGCTACCTGGGAGTCCGAGTGAGACATGCGGAGTAGATATCCACACATTTTCACCATCTCAGGTACTATTCTAATTTCGTTCGAGGACGAACGTTTGTTTTAGAGGTGGAGAATCTAATTACTCGATAGGTCATTTAAATTTAATCACTTATTTTTATTTTCTAAGACCTTAAATAGAACTATTCATCATTCCTTGACTTATGTGTGCAGTCCGTATAATTTTTTGAAAAGGTTTTATGTGAAAAATGGTTTAAAATGTGAAATAGTACTTTAAATCTCACTTAAGTTGACATCGGTCAATATTTTTAGCAAACGGACCCGGATTAGTATTTTGACAGCTCCGGTAGGTCCGTATCGTGACTTAGGACTTGGGCGTATGCCCGGAATTGAATTTGGAGGTCCCTAGCTCATATTGTCGCCATTCAACGAAACGCTAGAAATATAAAGGCTAAAGATTTCCAAAGTTTGACCACGGAGTTGACTTTATTGAATTTGAAATCGGATTGAGATTCCGAAAATTGAAATAGCTCTGTTATGTCATTTATGACTTGTCTGTCAAATTTAAAGTCATTCCGGATTCATTTAGCATGTTTCGACACAAGTTTTGTAAATTGAAAAGTTTGAAACTCATAAGTTTGAATCGAGGTGTGAATTATAATTTCGATATTGTTTGACGTGATTTGAAACCCCGAGTAAGTTCGTATTATGTTTTGGGACTTGTTGGGATATTCAGACGGGGTCCCGAGGGGCTCGGGTGAGTTTCGGGGTGGTTTCAGACTATTTCTAGGCCATTTTTAACTGCTGGGTTTTGGCTACAGCAGTGTACTATGGGATAGCAGGTGATTGGCCTCGATCACGATGAGTAAAATGGGAGAAATCGCGTAGAGGTAATTTCTGTTGCACTGATCCGACTTTGGAAGCTTATATCTCGCAATCTATAAGGAATTTATAGATGATCCAA
The DNA here is from genome assembly GCF_000715075.1 of Nicotiana tabacum. Lineage (NCBI taxonomy): Eukaryota > Viridiplantae > Streptophyta > Magnoliopsida > Solanales > Solanaceae > Nicotiana > Nicotiana tabacum. The sequence goes on from NC_134093.1 coordinate 113,549,967, forward strand.
AAATGAAAGTTGTAGCCCTTTGTGTCTAGTTTTAAGAAAAGCAAACCATTTGGAATTTGGGGTTGTGTACAAAAGGTCCCGGAAAAATATTGGGGTAATTGTTCCTTATCCTATATTATATTTCATGATTTCATACTCATTTACATCAAGAATCCGTGAAATTATGGAAGAAAATCAGATTTTTTTAAAAGCTTCCAAAAATGTAAAATTGAGATATGAAGGTCAATCCAATGTCGGAATTTGATAATTTTTGTATGGTTGAACTCGTATCAGAACTCCTGTTCAGATTTCGTGTGTTTTTCTGGGATTCGAGATGTGGGTCCCACAGTCAATTTTTAAAATGAATTTCGAATTTAATCTAAAAAATTAGTAAAATTCATATGAAATTAATTCCTACAATTTGTGTTGAGTATATTGAATTATTTGTGACTAGATTTGAAGCTTTCGGACACTAATTCGCGAGACAAGGGTGTATTGGAATCTTGAGTTGGTTGTAAATCGAGGTAAGTGTCGTGGTTAACCTTGACTTGAGGGAATAGAACCCTTGAATTATTTGTTATGTGAAATTCATGTGAACGACGTATAGGCGAGGTGACGAGTGTCTATACGTCGTCAAATTAATTATTTGCATAATTATTTGAAAATCATAATTTATTTTAAATCATGAATTAATTATTTTATTAAATGTTTCTATCATATTCCTTGCACAATATTATGCCTTGAATCCATGCTATAATTGCTACATGCTTATTTAATTTATGTGACTTAATTGCTACTTGATATTTAGTATATTAATTATTAAATTGCCTATTTCCTCCTTTATTTCTATAATTAATTGCTACATGTCACCACTTATTTTTAAATAGATCATAATTATTGTATGCTTTCTGTCTAATAATATTTTACTGAATGTGGTATTTATTGGAGTATTTTAATTATATTTAAGAATTGTTAAATCATATTGGTGGAGCGGGTTGTACACCGCAACGGAAATAAAAGGCAATATATTGGGGGATCGGGTTGCACGCCGCAACGGGATTATATTTTAAGTTTATATTGTTGGAGCGGGTTGTACGCCGCAACGGAAATTTATTGAAGAATTATATTGTTGGAACTGATTGCACGCCATAACAGAAATTGATTGAAATAATAGTTGGTTATGACTGCCGAGTTGGCTTCAACTGTTGAAATGAGTTACTTGTTTTATTTCTATTATTGTTGTTATTACTATTATTGCGTACATGTTAATGTAAGTGACCTGCCTTAGCCTCGTCACTACTTCGTTGAGGTTAGGCTCAACACTTACAGAATACATGAGGTCGGTTGTACTTATACTACACTCTGCACTTCTTGTGCCGATTCCGGAGTTGGTCTCAGCGGCGTACTGTAGATTGTGCTCGGATTCAGCTACCAGTGGATACTTGAGGTATAGCTGCACGACGTTCGTAGTTCTGAAGTCCCCTTCTACTTTATTTTAGTTGTGTGCTTTCTTTCAGACAACTTTACTTTATTCAGACCCTAGTTTGTATTATTCTAGAAGCTCGTGCACTTGTGACCCCAGTTCTGGGATGGTATTTAGACATCGCTATTATTATGGATTATTCACTTTATTTCAGACTTTATTTCCGCACTTGTTTCTTTGTTATTAAGAAATCTAATATTGTTAAAAAATGGTTTAAATTATTCTAACGTTGGCTTGCCTAACAAGTGAAGTGTTAGGCGGCATCACGGTACCGAAGGTGGGAATTTCGGGTCGTGACAGATTGGGGTAAGTGATTCTTACTTAGTTTTGGTTAAATTTCGTATTTATGTCTTCGATTTCATCATTTAATTAGTGATTTGGGTGGAAAAATTGGGGGGAAATGAGGAAAAGTCCTTAGGCCGAAATTTGGTGATTTGAGCGAGATTTTGGTATCGAATTTGTGCAATTCTTGTATGCTTGGACTTGATATCGAATGGGTGTTCGGTTTTTGTAATTGACCGGGTTCCAAGACGTGAGCCCGGGTCGACTTTTTTGCGAAAATTTTCAATTCTTAGCTAAGATCATTATTTCATTATTTAAATTAGTTTCCAATAGTTATATTTATAATATAAAATTGTTTTGGCTAGATTCCAGCTTTTCGGAGTTGGAAATCGAGGGAAAGGCCTTCTAATTGATTTATTGAGCATGGTCTGAGGTAAGTGATTTGTCTAACCTTGTGCGAGAGAAATTCCCCTTAGGATTTGGTTCTGTGACGATAATTTGTGATATGTGAAGGCTAAATGTTGGAATTCTGGTTTTAGCTACGTAGTTTCCTTTTTATGCCTTAATAGAGTTACTTTAGCATGTTGTAGTCATCATGTTTAGCCTTTTTTCACATATCTACTTGACTTATATCCTATTTGCAACTTGTATCACATGTTTAGTTGAATTACTTGCTTTTCTTGATTTCTGTAGTCATTACTTAACTATGGAATTCTTTACTTGAAATTGCTATCCTTGAAATATCTTGCAGTTGAGTTTGGTGTTGAATTGCAAGGCCGTGGTTCTTTTTAGGCAAGGTGTAAGTTGTGAAATACATTTATTTAGTTGTTGTATTTTGGATTTCGTATTACTGTTGAGGTGATTACTTGGTTGTTTGCACGAGATTTCTGTCGTGTTGTTATTATTATTGCACGAGGTTTCTGCTTTGTACGAGGTTTCTGCCGTGCCATTGTGATTATTGATATGCATGTGGTGGCATAAGGTTTGGGTGTTGAAACACATGCATTGAGAAAAAGATGGTCTTGATATGCGTGGCTAGTAGAGGAACTACTAGGAGCAGTGTGATAAGGTGGGCTAAAATGTTGGACGCTATTTCGGGAAAATGATTTTCAAAACCACATAAAAATGGCTCCCACGGTGATATAAGGAAATACTGTGAGTTATTTTATAATTCGGGACTACGAGGCAGTACCTCGGGAGTGCCCCTATTGATCTTCTTTATTTTTTATATTGTTTGATTGTTGTTATCTTAACATGTAAAATTCTTGTTTTCCTTTCGTGTTGTATTAGCTTTCCTTGATTCAGTGTTGTTCCTTCCCATAAATTCTTGATTGTTCACATCCCTGTCATTTTATTATATCATTATATCTTCTGTTTTCTTCTTATTATCTCCAGTAGGGCCTTGACCTCACCTCGACACTACTCTAACTAGGTTAGGCTTGACAATTACTAGGTACCATTGTGGTGTACTCATACTACGCTTCTGCACATGTTTTGTACAGATCCAGGTACATCATATCAACCTCGGTGTTAGCGCGTTGCGTGGCTTGCTATGTGGAGACTTCTAGGTACACCTGCATGCATCCGTATGCCTTGGAGTCTCCTTCTATCCTGTTCTTTTCTTATTTCCTTACATCTTTGTAGATAGTTATGTATATGTGTGTTCACTACTGTATCTAGAGCTTGTGACTTGTATTTACACTGGATTTTGGGAGATGTACATGTTGAGTTACAGATTTCATTTCATATAGTTGTTGATGTTTTGTGACTTAAATTATTATTCAGTTATTCTACATGTTTTGTTAGGCTTACCTAGTCTTAGAGACTAGGTGCCATCACAACATCTTGTAGTGGGGATTTGGGGTCGTGACAAGTTAGTATCAGAGCTCTAGGTTCATAGGTGTTATGAGTCACAAGGAGGTTTAGTAGAGTCTCGCGGATCGGTATGGAGACGTCTGTACTTATCTTCAGGAGGTTATGGAACTGTTAGGAAAAACTTCACTTCTTTGATTCCTTATCATGCGAAATCTTTGACTTCGGATTCTAAATTTCTGTCTTTCTATTCTCCCATAGATGGTGAGGACACGTACAACTGAATCAGATGTCCAGACACCCGCGCCCCCTTCTAGAGCCGCGAGAGTTCGGGGCCAGGGTAGAGGTCGAGGACGTCCACGCGGTGCAGCCAGAGAATTCGCACGAGCTACTATAGAGGAGCCACAGGTAGTTCCAATTGGAGGACAGGCACCTGAGACGCCAGTTACTATACTAGCCCTCCAGGAGACTCCCGCCTAGTTCCTGAGCATGTTCGGCACTTTAGCTCAGGCAGGGTTGATCCCACTTGCTCCTGCCACATCTCAGGCCAGGGGAAGAGCACAGACTCCCGCCGCCCGTACCCCAGAGCAACAGGTTCAGGTTTATCATGTCCAAGAGGTAATACCAGTAGAGCTGGTAGTACCAGTTCAGCCCACATTTAGGGCAACAACTTCTGAGGGGGAGCAACTCAGGCTCGAGAGGTACAAGAAGTACCACCTCCTACTTTTAGTGGCTTGGCGTCAGAGGATGCCCAGGGTTTTCTCGAGGAGTGCCATTGTATCCTCTGTACTATGGGTATTGCGGTGTCTAGTAGGGTTGCTTTCACTACATTAGAGCTTAAAGGAGCGGCCTATAAGTGGCGGCGAGCATATGAGTTGGGTAGTCCGGCCGAGGTAACTTCACTCACTTGGACTCAATTCTCAGATATATTCTTGAGGGAGTATGTTCCCCAGAGTCTCAGAGATGCTAGGCTCACAAAGTTTGAGTAGTTGCGCTAGGGTTCTATGACTGTGTCAGAGTATGCGGTCCGGTTCAGTGAATTGGCTAGGCATGCACCATCCTTGGTTGCTACTACTAGAGAGCGGGTCCGTCGATTTATCAAGGGACTTAACCCCAATAACAGACTTAGCATAGCCCGAGATTTGGAGATGGACATCACATACCAGCAGTTAGTGGGGATCGCTAGGAGATTGGAAGGTATGCTGACTTGGGAGAGAGATGAGAGGGAGGCCAAGAGGTCTCGAGAGTTTGGCACATATAGTGGTACTCGTGTCCTAGTTGCAGCTCATCATGGTAGGGGCTATGCGAGTCGCCCTATTCATTCAGCACTTCCAGCTTCCAGCGGTATTTAGGCAACTCCTAGGCCTCAGGCTCCTTATTATGCACCACCATTATCTAGTACACCTCCTGTACGGGATGCTTTCAGCGGTCAGTCCAGTCGATCAAGACCGCGCTAGCCACAACAACCATGTCCTCCGAGAATTTGTTTTGATTATGGTGAAACTCGCCATATTGTGAGGGATTGCCCTAGATTCAGGAGGGGAACACCTCCACAGACTACTCAAGCTCCGCGTATTCCCCCAGGTCCTCAGGCTTCTCAGTCCATGGCCGCCATGGCAGTTGCCACCCCACCTGCACAACCAGCTAGAGGTGGAGGTCGGGCAGGCAGAGGTCGCCCTAGAGGGGGAGGCCATGCTAGATATTATGCTCTTCCTGCTAGGATGGAGGCAGTTTCTTCTAACTCAGTCATCACATGTATTGTTTCGGTCTGTCATAGAGATGCATAATTCTTATTTGATCCAAGATCTACTATTCTTATGTGTCATCTTATTTTTCTCCGTATTTTGGTGTATCCCGTGATTCTTTGAGTTCTCTTATCTATGTGTCCACATCTGTGGGAGATTCTATTATTGTTGACCGTGTGTATCGGTCGTGTTTGGTTGTTCTTAGTGGTTTTGAGACGAGGGCCGATTTATTATTGCTTAGTATGATATAGATTTTGATGTTATTTCGTGCATGGACTAGTTGCCACCCTATCATGCTATCCTTGATTGTCAAGCCAAGTTTGTGGCGTTGGCTATGCGAGGTCTGCCACGGTTAGAGTGGAGAAGTACTTCAGATTATATTCCTAGCATGGTTATTTCATTTCTAAAGGCTTAATGGATGGTTGGGAAGGGGTGTGATGCATATCTGACATATGTGAGAGATCTTAGTGTTGATACTCCTACCGTTAATTCAGTTCCAGTAGTGAGGGATTATCCAGATGTATTCCCGACAGATCTTCCGGGCATGCCGCCCGATAGAGATATCGACTTTGGTATTGATTTGTTACTGCGCACTCAGCCCATTTCTATTATACCATATTGTATGGCCCAAGCAGAGTTGAAAGATTTAAAAGAACAGTTGCAAAAGTTGCTCGATAAGGGCTTCATTCGGCCCAGTGTGTCACCATGGGGTGCTCATATCTTGTTTGTGAAGAATAAGGATGGTTCTATGCAAATGTGTATTGATTATCGCCAGTTGAGCAAGGTTCCAGTGAAGAACAGGTATCCATTACCATGTATTGATGATTTATTTGATCATCTTAAGGGTGCCAGAGTGTTCTTTAAGATCGACTTGCATTCAGGCTATCATCAGTTGAAGATTCGAGAGCCGGATATCCCGAAGACTGCTTTCAGGATTCGGTATGGCCATTACGAGTTCCTTGTGATGTCTTTCTGGCTAACCAACACCCAACAACATTCATGCACTTGATGAACAGTGTATTTCAGCCTTATCTTGACTAATTCGTCATTGTATTTATTGACGATATTCTGGTGTACTCCCGGAGCTGGGAGGATCATGAGCAACACCTGAGGAGTGTGCTTCAGACCTTGAAAGAAAAGAAGTTATATGCAAAGTTTTTGAAGTGTGAATTCTAGATATATTCAGTGGCATTTTTGGGTCTTGTAGTATTGAGTGAGGGGATTAAGGTAGATCCGAAGAATATTGAAGTAGCGCTGAGTTGGCCCAAATCATCTTTAGCTACGGAGATCCGGAGTTTTATATGTTTGGTGGGGTATGACTGTCAATTTGTAGAGGATTTCTCATCTATTGCAGCACCTATGATGAGCCTAACCCAGAAGGGTGCTCCGTTCAGGTGGATTGAGGAGTGTGAGGAGAGATTTCAAAAGCTCAAGACAGTTTTAACCACATCCCTAGTTTTGGTGTTGCCTTCTGGTTCGGGGCCTTGAACTGTGTATTTTTATGCGTCGTGCATTGGTCTCGATGCGGTGTTTATGCAGAACGGTAGGGTGATTGCCTTCGCGTCTAGACAGTTGAATGTGCACAAAAATAACTATCATGTCCACGACCTTGAGTTAGCAGCTATTGTTCACGCCTTGAAGATTTGGCGGCATTATTTGTATGGTGTCCCTTGTGAGGTCTACACTGACCACCGGAGTTTACAATACCTATTCAAATAGAAGGATCTTAACTTGCGGCAGTGGAGGGGTGGTTAGAGTTTCTTAAGGACTATGATATCACCATTCTATATCATCCTGGGAAGGCCAATGTGGTGGTTAATGCCTTGAGTCACAAGGCGGAGAGTTTGGGAAGTTTAGCATATCTACCGGTAGCAGAGAGGCCATTAGCCTTGGATGTTCATTCCTTGGCCAACTAGTTTGTTAGATTGGATGTTTCTGATCCGAGCCGAGTTTTAGCTTGTGTGGTTTCTCAGTCTTCTCTTTATGATCGTATCAGAGAGCGTCAGTATGACGAACCCCATTTATTTGTTCTCAAGGACACAGTTCAGCATGACGATGCCAAAGAGGTCACTATTGGAGATGTCGGTATGCAAGGAAGGATATGTGTGCCCAATGTATATGGCTTGCATAAGTTGATTCTCCAGGAGGCTCACAATTCAAGGTACTCCATTCATCCAGGAACCGCAAAGATGTATCAGGACCCGATGTAGAATTGGTGGAGGAGAATGAATAAGGACATATTGGATTATGTAGTTCGGTGCTTAAATTGTCAGCAGGTGAAGTATGAACATCAACGGCCAGGTGTATTGCTTAAGAAGCTAGAGATCCCATAGTGGAAATAGGAGCGAATTACTATGAATTTTGTTGTTGAGCTCCCACGGACTTAGAGGAAGTTCGATGCACTTTTGGTGATTATGTATAGATTGACCGAGTCAGATCATTTCATTCCAGTAGTGACTACTTACTCTTCGGAGCAGCTGGGTTAGGTTTATATTCGCGAGATTGTCAGGCTTCATGGTGTGCCGGTGTCTATCATCTCTGACTGAGATACGCAGTTAACATCGCGGTTCTGGAGAGTCGTACAACAGGAGTTAGGAACTCGGGTGGAGTTGAGTACAACATTTCACCCTCAGGAGGACGGACAATTCGAGCACACTATTCAGATATTAGAGGATATGCTTCATGCACGTGTGATGGAGTTTGGGGGTTCTTGGGATCAGTTCTTGCCGCTTGTAGAGTTTGTCTACAACAACAGTTATCAATCGAGCATTCATATGGCCCTGCATGAGGCTTTGTATGGTAGAAGGTACTAATCTCCAATGGGTTGGTTTGAGCCGGGTAAGGCTAGGTTATTGGGTACAGACATGGTTTAGGTTTCTTTGGCAAAGATTAAATAGATTTAGGATTGACTTCATACAGCCCAATCCAGATAAAAGAGTCATGCAAATTGAAAGGTTCGCGACGTTGCATTCATGGTTGGGGAGCGGGTCTTGCTTCCGGTTTTTCCCATGAAGGGCGTTACGAGATTCGAGAAGAAGGGCAAGTTGAGCACTAGGTATATTGGACCTTTTGAGATTCTTGAGAGGGTTGGAGAGGTGGCCTACAAACTTGCACTACCACCTAGTTCTGTTGTAGTTCATCCAGTGTTCCATGTTTCTATGCTCTGAAAGTATCACTGTAATTTGTCTCATGTGTTATACTTCAGCTCTGTCCAGTTAGACAAGGATTTGTCTTATATTGAGGAGTCGGTGGCCATTTTGGACAGGCAGGTTCAAAATTTGAGGTCGAATAACATTGCTTTAGTTATGATCTAGTGGAGGGGTCAGCCAGTCTAGGAAGCGACTTAGGAGATCGAGCATCATATGCGTAGCCGTTATCCTCATTTTCTTACCACTTCAGGTATGTCTCTATACTCGTTCGAGTATGAACGTTTGTTTTAAGAGGGGGAGAATGTAACGACCCGGCCGGTCGTTTTGAGAGTATTTGCCACGATCCCCTAATAATTGCTCCCTCTATTTCATTTTATAGTTATGTGACTTGCCATGGTGTTTTGGCGGTTCTAATAGCTTTGTGGAGTTATTTTAGTCTTAGGAGCGTGTTCGAATGTTGATTTGGAGGTTCGTAGGTCATTTCGGTGTTAATTGGCGAAATTTAGAAGATTTTGGAAAGTTTGACCAGGAGTGGACTTTTTGATATCAAAGTCGTATTCTGATTCCAGAAGTTGGAGTAAGTCCGTAATGTCATTTATGGCTTATGTGCAAATTTTGATGTCAAACAGACTTGATTTGATAGGGTTCGACATCGAATGTAGAAGTTAAAAATTTATCAGTTCATTAGACTTGAATTGGGGTGCAATTCGTATTTTGATATTGTTGGATGTGATTTAAGGCCCCGACTAAGTTCATATCGTGTTTTAGGACTTGTTGGTATATTTGGTTGAGGTCCCGGGGGCCTCGGGTTAGTTTCGGATGGTTGACATATCAATTTTTAGACTTAGAGATATGCTGAAGTTTTCTAGTGTCTATGTCTAGTTTCATTGTATGCGATCGCGTGGGAAGGTTCACGATCGCGTAGGCTAATTGAGGCGGCTGAGGTATTTTTTTCTATGTTATCGCCAATTGTGTTATGCGATCACGTAAGCTGGAGGAGTCAGTGTATCGGGAACGCGTGGGCTAGGCCGCGTTCGCGAAGAGGAAGTGAAGCAGCAGCTGAGGTCACGCGATGTTCTTCGCGATCGAGTGAAGAGGGACGCGATCGTGTATGTTGAGGAGGTAGTTCACTGCGTTTGCGTGGACATGTCCGCGTTCACGTAGGGTTAATTTTTTGTACTGTTGAGTTGTGCTTTGCGATCGTGAAGGTATTTCCGTGATCGTGATTGAGTACTTCTGGGCAGAATATTAAATCTATAAAATGAGGGTTTGAGATCATAACGCAAATTGATTTTGGGAGCTCAGTGGGAGGCGATTCTTGGAGAGATTTTCAAGGGGGTGATTGGGGTAAGTAATTCTTACTTAGTTTTAGTTAGGTTCCGTGTTTATGTCTTTGATTTCACCATTTAATTAGTGATTTGGGTGGGGAAATTGGGGGGGGGGGAATGGAGGAAAGTCCTTAGGCCGAATTTTGGGGATTTGAGCGAGATTTTGCATCGGATATGTGTAATTCTTGTATGGTCGGACTCGATATCGAATGGGTGTTCGGTTTTTATAATTTTGGTCGGGTTCCGAGACGTGGGCTTGGGTCGATTTTCTGGAGAGATTTTTAAGTTCTTAGCTAAGATCATTATTTTATTATTTAAATTAGTTTCCTATAGTTATATTTATAGAATGAAATTATTTTGGCTAGATTTGAGCCGTTCGGAGTTGGATAATCTAGGGAAAGGCCTTCTAGTTGATTGATTTAGTGTGGTTTGAGGTAAGTGACTTGCCTAACCTTGTGGGGGGGGAGGGGGGAGGGAGGGGGAATTTCCCTTAGGATTGGGTTCTGTGGCGATAATTTGTGATACGTGAATACCGTGTACGCAAGGTGACGAGTGCGTACATGGGATAAATGCTGAAATTCCGATTTTAGCTACATTGTTTCCTTTTTATGCGTTAATTGAGTTATTTTAGCATGTTGTAGTCATCATGTTTAGCCTAATTTCACATGTCTATTTGTCTTATCTTCTATTTGCAACTTGTATCACATGTTTAGTTGAATTTCTTGCTTTGCTTGATTTTCATATTCATCACTTCTTATATATATATATATATATACACCATCTTGTAATGACGGGGGGTTTGACATCGACCCCTACAGATTAATAACAAAAGTTGAAGACATGAAGGAGTGGGAGATAAAACTTAACCTCCTCATAATATGGATAAGAGTTGGACATGCCCAACTCTTTACGATAAGCTTGCAAAAAATCGATGCTATAAAATGTAAAACAAGGTGGATAGTATACATTAAACATCCAAAAAGTTCTCTCCATAATGCATGTTAAAACTACGCCTAGGAAAACAATCAACAACATAGTTAACTTAGGCATTAGCATCATATACAAAAGTAGTCTTGGAGGCTCTTATTCTGAAGCTTGCTAATTGATCCTTGCACCATTTAAGACCAACACATAAAGTTAGTGATTCTGCAACATTATTAGTCTGGATACCAAAAGGAGTTGCAAATGCATCTATCACCTCCCCTTGGTGTCCCCTAATAACTCCTCCACCATCACTTTTACCTGGATTACCTTTAGAGTATCCATCAGTATTAAGTTTAAACATACCAGGCTGAGGGAGTTTCCAAGTGGCACGGATGATATTCAGCTTTGGCTTAGCTGTTTCACAAATGAACAAAAGTTTCTTCCAATTGGAGGCTACATCAATCTGTCTAAACTGTTTGTGAATGATTATAGTGGTATCATGGCAAATGGAATGTGCTACCTTAGGGATGTAGAATCTTTCTTGATCATACTTTTTCCTGCATCTCGCCTTCCAGATATGCCAATTAATTAGAAGGGGAATAACCTGTAACATAAGTTTTTGGATAGGATTCTGAAAGTTAGAAAACCACCATTCTAGCATGGTAGGTATAATTCCCCCTTCAGAGTCAATAATTCCAAATTGATTTCTAAAGGCATTCCAAATATTCTTGCTGAGATTGCTTTTTTTGAAAATATATTCCACATCCTCGCTCATAGGATTATCACAACAGTCACATCTAGAGGGATAAAGGTAACCAAGCTTCTTGATATTATCATCAGTAGGGAGTCTATTCTTTAATAGCTTACAATTGAAGAAAGAAAATTTAAAAGGAATAGCATTGCGCCAGAGGTTTCTGTTAACAAAAGTAATGCCTTGTTTCTGTCTCAAAATATTCTAAGCAGATGAGCACGCAAATTCTCCATCAGCGGACTCAGTCCATATTGCATGATCAGATTCATGTGATATGTCAAATTTGATCCCTTTGATATATTTGGTTAGATGATGTGGCAAGTACTAGGATAACTTAGCAATGTCCCATTTATTGTCAGATATGAACTCCGCTACTGTGACTTTATGGGGTACATCACAATTATAAATATTAGTAATGGCTCCGAAACCCGTCCAGTTATCCCAAAGGAAAGAAAAATTGCCCCTTTGGATCCTCCATAGAATGTTATGCTCTATATCTTTCTTAATATCCATCAAACTTCTCCAAGGTCCATATTTCTTGGCTTTACCTTTTCAAGCCACTGGATGTAATCTACTACAATATTTAACCTTAAGAAAAGAAGACCACAGAGAATTTGTAGTCCTGAATAGCCACCACAATTTAGCTATGAAAGATCTGGAGATGTCGTATAACTTCCTGAAGCCGACTCCTCTCTCCTAAGTAGGGTAGCATAACTTATTCCATGTTACCCAATGATATTTTGTATTACATTCCTGTTGTCCCCAAAAGTAATTTGCAAAGTATTACTCAAGAGTTTTAAATACAGCCTTTGGGGGTTGGCAAATAGAAAAAAGATGCATAGGAATAGATGAGAGAACATGTTTGATAAATATGGCTTTGCCTCCAGCAGAGAAGAATTGTCCCTTCCAATTTGTGATTCTTTGAATAATTTTGGAAATTATCTCAGAGAAATATTAGATTTTTTTCCTTCCATAATAAATTGGGCAACCTAAATATTCAAAAGGAAAATATTCCCTTCTAAATCTTAGGTGTCGTTCAATAATTCTAATCCTTTCCTAAGTACAATTCTGTCTCACAAGATAACAACTTTTCTTTAGATTCACCTTTTGTCCCGATGATTTTTCATAATCTGCTAAAATATTCTTGATCATTTTCAGGGACCTAATATTACCAGAGGTGAAAATGATTAGATCATCTGCATAGCCCAAATGATTAATCTGGGGACCTTTCTTGTGCATAGAGAATCCTATGAAATCTTCATTGTCATGCAATGCATTCATACCTCTAAAAATAGCCTCGACGGCAATAATAGATAGGGATGGGGACAAAGAATCCCCTTGCTTCAGCCCTCTTTCTGATTTAAAGAAGCCATGTCTCTTTCCATTTATGATAATGGAATACCAAATATTAGCTATAAGATTCAAAACTGTATTGATCCATTGTTCAGAGAAACTCATTTTTCTCATAACTCCACATAAGAAAGTCCGTGATAACATGTCATAAGCTTTATTCATATCCAATTTAATGACTACATTATTCCCTGTTTGCTTCTGGTTGATCCCACAGACAATTTCTTATGCCAAGAGAATATTCTCCCCAATGGCTCTCCCTCTGATGAATCCACTATGATTAGGAGATATAATATTAGGCAACAGACTAGAGAGTCTATTGTTGAGGAGTTTAGTGATAATTTTTTGGGTTACGTTGCTAAGGCTTATAGGTTTGGTATCAGAGAAAGACTGGGGATTATCAACTTTAGGTATCAAAATAAGACAAGTATGTGATATAAATTTGCTTATCTCTCTTCCATTTATCACTTCTAGAATCATATGATAAATGTCCTCCCCAATAATATCCCAATTATGCTGGAAAAATCTTCCATTGAAGCCATCTGGACCCCCTGCACTACTCGGATTAATGTCAAATACTGCATGTTTCGCTTCATCTATAGTTGGAGTATCCATTAAGAAATTGTTGTCCTCATCAGAAATAAGCTTTGGAATTCTATCAATGAATTGTAAATCAGTTCTCTGAGATTTCTGAGAGAAGATATTTTCATAATAGTCAATAGCAGCTTATGATATATCATCTTCCCTTCAATCCATTGGTTGCCCTCCCCCTTAATTTTATGTAAGTAAAGTCTTTTCCTTCTACCTTTTATCATTTTATAAAAATAGCTAGAGTTGCTATCCCCTTCAAGATTCCACTTTAAGTGAGCTTTTTGTCTCCAGAAATAATTCACTATCTTCATGTGTATAATATATTCCACCTTGAGCTTGTTAATCTCAATCCTCTCTGTATCATTGTCATCTATCTGAAGCGTTTGTTCTTTCTCATCAATCTTGCTTTCCATGTTCTTTGCCACATCAAAAATATTTACATTAACAACCTTAGACCATTGGCTTAAAGATTTGCTAACTACTTTAAGCTTTTGTTGAACTTTCCAGCAAGCACTTCCTTCTGTATGTGTATTCCAAGTCTGTTTGACTATATCTTTGAATCCCTCTTGTTCAATCCAAAAATCTAAGAATTTGAAGTATTTGGGTGATCCTCATCTCTTCGGTTGAATTAAAGGAGAAGTGGACAATGATCAGATCCAATTCTAGCAAGATGTTGTACATTTGATATAGGGAACAACTCCTCCCATTCATTATTTATCAAGAGTCTATACAACCTCCTCCAAATCTTATTATGCTTCTTTTTATGGTTATTACACCAAGTGAAGTTGTTTCCAGTGTATCCTGCATCCATAAGCATGCAATCATCCAAACATGTAATGAAAGGCATACTTTCCCTTATGTTAAAAGGATTGCCTCCTTTATTTTCCTCTTGAGTTGTGATGGTATTAAAGTCTCCACAAACTGCCCATGGAACTATACCTGAAACAATAAAATTTCGCATTTCATCCCATAACTCTTCCCTCTCATTAATAGTAGATTTAGCATACACAATAGAAATGTACATGGGTGAATCAATAGTATTATGCATAATCTTGCAATTGACAATTTGTTCTTCATTCTTCAAAATTTCACAATTGATATCACTATTCCAGAAGAGCCATATCTTGTTATTTGTATTGGACAAGCAATGTGGCATGCCAAAACCCCTGATGTAGTGGTTGAGGTTGGATTCTCCCACAAATAGTTCTTGAATAGCCAATAATGTGATTTTGTGTCTTTGAATAAGTGAAGTGACCCTCTCAGTAGCAGCTTGGGATTTCATCCATCCAATATTCCAATTTAGGACACTGATCATCGATACTTCTTTTTTGAGACTCTTTGGGATCTTTTTGGAAGATCTTTGATTTTGGTTGTATTCTTATTTTTGAAACTCCTTGGTGATAAATTCCCTTGTTGAACAACTTTGTTGATTTATTTTTGAACTTCCTGATCTTACCTTTGAGGTCCAGAAATCTGGTTAAGAACTTTAGTAGTTTCCTCTGAGCTTGTAATTGAACTTGTTGTTCACTGTCGTACCCCAGTCTCATCCTCTTCAACATTTTGTCCTGTATCACGTATCTTCTACCAGGTTCTTATCAGGAATAATTTCATTGGTTACTTGTCCTCCATGTAGTTTCACGTATAGTTGTAATCCCTGACTAGAATCTAGATAGCTTCCTTGCATATTTAAAGCTAACTCCTGCATTCTTTTCTTTTTCTAGCTTTGGAGCTTAGTGGGTTGTCTTCACTGTGAGTTGGTAAAGTATCTTGGCTGGTTTGGTTTTGGGCTAGCCTATTATATTGGATAGAGTTGCTATTGCATTGTATAGCATCAGGAGTAGTAATGCTACGATCCATGTGAGCCTTATTTTGGACATTATCAAGATTTAGTATTATATCAGTAGGTTTCTCTTGGATCATGGTAGTTCGAACCTCCTTGTTCTGGAAATCAATCTCCATAGGAATTTGTCCAGAGATATCCTTTATATCATCACCTATGTTCTGCATTTGAAAATTACTGGTGATTCAGGTACTTGCTCAACTATATCCCTACTGGTATCTTGAGTAGAGATAGGGCGACTAGACATAATTATATCCTTCATATTGCTCTCTGTGGTTGTAGATGGAGTAGTGTCCATATTCTGATTTTTAGATTTCTCAATAGCTTTTGTAATTTGTATCTCTATAGAACATCCACTTTCATCAACCTTCTGAGGAGTAATTGTAGATCTGTTCTCTTCCTCCGCTTCTAAGTTTGGTGTGACCTCTTCTCCACGGACAAGATTAGAGATAGTTTCCTCACAAACATGATTATGTTTTTCATTGGCTTCAGGTACATATCTTTGTATGATAGGTTTGTTTCTGTTTTGGTTCTTAAAATTTGGTTGTTGGTTGTTCGGATTTGTTTTGGCTCCTCCCTGCATAACCATCTTACCTTTTCCATTGTTCCTCATAGGTTGAGTCTGCCATTGTTCCTCTTCGTTAACTTGAGCTTGCTGGATAGTCGCACCTTGTTCCTTACCTGATGCATTTTTGTTATGGTGTTAACTGCATTCTGCTTTATATTTGCCCATTTCTCTTTGCTCTGTGGAATTTTCTTGTCCATGTCCCTCCTCATATGTTTTGGTATTGATGGAAATATCTATTGACTTAATTCTGCACTGGACTTCCTTGTGGCCTTGATGTTTGCAAAATTGACAATAGTCTGGTACTCCCTCATATTCCAGAGGTTTCCAGTAACCATCCTCATCTCCATCATCGTAACCAACCCAAACACTATCCGGTAAAGCATTGGTCAAGTTAATTTCTACTCTAGCTTTGGCTTCACAACTTCTTGTTTTGATCATTGTAGCTTTGTCTAATTATAACAATACACCTATTTGTTATACAATCTGATTCACTGCCTCCCAGTGATAACAATGCCAAGGTAGCATAGGCATAACTACCCAAATGGGGGATATTGGAGTTTCTTCTCCAGGAACAAAATCAGGTGTCCATTTCAAAAGTCTCAAGTGATATTCCCCTATATCAATGAAATCTTCTAAAGTATACCAAATTATAATCATATAGATTATCCACATCAATGTATATATGCTTGGAATCCACATGGTTAATTTTAACGGTAGCTTTGAAGCGGATTTGGGTAATGAAAAAGTTTCTAATAACTTGAATCTTAGGCATAGTGGAAGTAAATTTACCCAAAATTGTGAATCGACAGTCGGATGCTAGGATTTTGAAATAATCTTTGCGAGATAAAATTATAGCTGGTTTCCCCATCTTTGTTGTTTGTTTGGCTAGTGAAATTATAGGTCTTGTTTGCTGTGCAGGAGGGGCTGTAATCTTGGACTTGTTTGCGTATGAAGGTGCTCCAGCATCCATAGACGAAGTAGAAGGGGCAGAATTATCGATGAGGGTATTAAAATTCAGGTGGGGAGCAGAGTTATTGATGTATCTTCCTTCCGATTGAGCTGCTTGAGGATTGAAATCTTGTAATTGCTCAACGAAAGTGTTGGTATCAAGTGAGTGGTGGGTGGGATGGATAGCACCCGCCGGAATGGATCCCGTCGGCGTGTGAACTGCCATGTGATATGTTTAGAAGTTGGAGATGTGAATTGCGCGTGAGGAGCGTTTTATCATAAACTCATTTGACCTTTTAACATTAATTTCACTATCTATTATCCATATTCATTACTTAACTGTGGAATTCTTTACTTGACATTGCTATCTTGAAATATCTTGTTGTTGAGTTTGGTGTTGAATTGCAAGGCCGTGATTCTTTTGAGGCAATGTGTAAGTTGTGAAATATCATTTATTTAATTGTTGTATTTTAGCTTTCGTGTTATTGTCGAGGTGATGCGTGATTGTTTGCACGAGGTTTTGTCATGCCGTTGTTATTATTGCACAAGGTTTCTGTCGTGCCGTTGTTATTATTTGCACGAGGTTTCTGCCGTGCCGTTGTGATTATTGTTTCGCATGCAATGGTATAATATCTGGGTGTTGAAACGCATACAGTGAGGTAATGTGGGCTTTATACGCGTGGCTAGTAGGGGAACTACTAGAAGCCATATGATGTATTAAGGTGAGCTAAAACGCGAGATACTATTTCGGAAAAATAATTTTCTGTTTGCCTCTTATTGTCTCTAGTAGGGCCTTGACTAGACCTCGCCACTACTCTAACGAAGTTAGGCTTGGCACTTACTAGGTACCGTTGTGGTGTACTCATACTACGCTTCTGTACAAGTTTTGTGCAGATCCAGGTACATCCTATCAGCCTCGGTGTTAGCGCGTTGCGTGGCTTGCTAGGTGGAGACTTTAAGGTACACCTGCCCGCGCCCGCAAGCCTCGAAGTCTCCTTCTATCATGTTCTTTTCTTATTTCTTTACATCTTTATAGACAGTGATGTATATGAGTGTTCAGTACTCTATCTAGAGCTTGTGACTTGTATTTACACCGGTTTTTGGGAGATGTACATGTTGAGTAACAGATTTAATTTCATATAGTTGTTGATGTTTAGAGATTTAAATTATTATTCTGTTATTCCGCAAGTTTTGTTAGGCTTACCTAGTAGAGATTAGGTGTCGTCACGACATCCTACAAAGGGGATTTGGGATCGTGATAATTTTAAACTATAATTTTAAAATTATAGTGGGTTTATGGTAAGAGATTAAAGTTAAACCCGTCAAATATAAATTCTAGATCACCATCTTCATAACAGTGCACCCATACTTTTAAAATGCTGGATCCACCTCTCCTCCTCACCATTCGTGCATTCTCTATAATTAGCATAGAATTTTGACATGTCATTTTTTCAATCACGCTTTCACTCTAAAATTCCACATTCTTCGCTCACACATAAGCTGGTGGAAAGGGAGAGAAGATTTGGTTATGTAGTCCGTTACAAATGTTAATTTAGTCATATAATCCATCTAAAGAGAACAGTAAAAACTAACACAAAAGATTATAAATAAAACACATAAAATCTTCGTATTACATATAAAATCATTTGCTCAACAGTTTCCTATGAAAACGTGGAAAAGCAAAGAAGAGACTATGTACCATGAATGTGTTACATCTTAGCCTGCCTAACCAGTTCATATCATCAGAGTTCTTGACTATTGGGAATTCATTATTTATTTATTTATTTATTGTCCTTCGTTGTGATTATCTGGCGGCGCTCAATTTTATATTTTTAAAAACTTGTAGTATGATTTTTCTCTCTTTCCATAAAAGAGGAAGGATGAAAATGTAAATGTAAATGAAAATGAAAAGCTAGATGACGACGCATCACTAATTTTTGTTATTTTCCTTCTATTTATTTCTTTATTTTATTTTCTGACCATCTGGTGTATAATTGAATAGTTAGGCGGGGTTGGCTATGACAAGAACGACAACAACAAACCCAGTGAAATTGCGTTAGTGGAGTCTAGGAAGAGTAGTGTATATGCAGACCTTACCTTGCCTTACGAAAATAGAAAGATTATTTCCAATAGATTCTCGGCTAGTTCGACTATGATAAGTTATTAAAGATAAATTTGCAGATTTTCTCTACGAGATTTTTGATGAATTTTAACCTATAAGAGTATATCAGTTATTTATCAAAATAATTACAAAATAAATGAAATTCGACTATAAGTTTAAACCAACATGAATGTCGCAATATAGGAATTTGATTTATTACCGTTCTTGGGTTCTAGAAAACTGCTTAATTCTGCTTCCCATCTGATACTTGGAATATATTATATCGTTTATGTGGTCGTGATATCCACTTTCACTAATCAATTGGAGGTTTGGTATTTCCTCCATTTGTTTAATCCAATTTGAAATTAGAGTAGATTGTAAGTCTACTATGATTGTTGCTATTGTTATGAGTTGAGAACATAATTACTGATTAAAAAAAAACGCAATATAGTAAGAGACAACTCTAAAGTATTCCCTCCTTTTTCATTTTTATGTCTTAGTTTAATTATACATAAAATTTTAGCTATCATAAAAAGATTTTGAATTTTACTATATTTTTTAAATGTTTGTATAACATATAAAAAAATATCATTTATATCTTGTGATTTTAAACATGGCATGCTATTCATATAAAGAAGTCTTATTAAGGATAAAAAAATAATAGAATTATAAAATTAATAAATATGAATATGTAACTTTTTATAATATATTAATAAAACTAAAACATATAAATTGAAATGGAAGTAGTATAATTGATAGAGCAACGTCCAGATTACGGAATGCTCCAAAAACTTTATCATATCACAGCAAATTTCAAGACGAGCAACCATCTTTATCTTTGAAATAAATCTTATGGCACTCTTCTTTTGTTTAGAAAAGATATTAATTGTAACTCAATATTGCTATAAAAATTAGGGATAAATTTCATAAATGGTCATATAATTATGACAAAAAGTTATATAACTTTGTTTTCTCACACAAAAATCATATAACTATAATTTTTTCTCATCAAAGTCATATAACTTTGTTTTCTTACACAAAAATCATAAAACTTTCACTAACTCACACAAAAATCATAGTGGTCGAAAAATAAATTTTTCGGTAGTATTTTCTTATTTTATATTTTTTTTATTTTTTATTTTCAATCTAATAAATAATTATCCAATTAAAATAGGAGAAATATGAGTATATTTTTAGCCGTTCCCAAAAATAATAGCCGATAATATATATATATATATATAAATTTGTTTTCTCACACAAAAATCATAAAACTTTCATTACCTCACACAAAAATCATAGTGGTATATATATATAAATGCAATTAGTTTCTGCCTGCCGATTAATTTTATATTTTTCCCTTAAAATAGGAATGACCCAACAAAACTCATATACGTAAGTTAAAATAATACTAAAAGTGAATTCTTTCCCCATAAGAAACTTAGTTCGGAATGCATGAGATTCTGACAACAACAAATTAGGAAATAAAAGGTATAATTAGAGAGCACTTGAAATAAAAATGCTATCGATTTGAATAAAAATCTTGAAAAGAAAAATAAAAGATAGAAGTATCATGTTTTGAAGGATTTACAATTCACTTTTAGTATTATTTTAATTTTTATATATGAGTATTGGGTCGGGTGGGTCAGGTCGTGTTGGCTCATCCTTATTTTAATTGGATTATTATTTATTAGACCGAAAATAAGAAAATACTACTGAAAAAAATTATATTTTTCAATCACTATGATTTTTGTGTGAGTTAGTAAAAGTTTTATGATTTTATTGTGAGAAAATATAGTTATATGACTTTGGTGAAAAAAAGTCATAGTTATATGATTTTTGTGTGAGAAAATAAAGTTATTTGACTTTAGTGAAAAAAAGTTATAGTTATATGACCATTTGTGAAATTTACCCTAAAAATTAGTTAATCTAACCTTAAAAAGGGAGACACATTGCGACAAAAATGGCTCAACTCTGTCCCATATGGAATAGAAATGCACCATCAAAGATTGTAGCGGAATGAATATGACACTTTCGTCCTTAATTAGAGGTTTCGGGTTCGAGACCTACGAATGAATATGGTATGAAGCGCTTACCACATTAGTGCACATTACGCAGCATGAATCGAAATTAGTCGGAGCCCTAAAATAGATATCGGATGTCATACGAGAACGAAAAAGGCCAATAAATGTAAGAATTTAACTAAGTGGACTAGTTGATTCTCAAAATATTGGGCAGTCAGGTGCATGAAACTTCCCGCATTCAAGCAAGGTCCGAAGAAAGGCTGTACCCCAAGGGTGTAATATAGACAGTCTGTCACTAATATATTTTATTAGTATATCCTAAAAATAATTAAACTTTAAACTTATACTTTTATTCTTGATAACATGCTTTTATAGTCTTAAAATCTCATAAATATCATTAAGTCACGAGATCCAAAAATTTATATATATGTATTTTCTAATTTACATGTTCAATTCAATATCGTCACATAAATTAAAACGTAGAAAGTAATAAAGAATGTAGCCAAGTGGAGACTCACCCTTGAAGGAGAGGTCAGCACCGAGGTGCAGTATTCATTCTTTCACAAAAGACTTTCAAACCTCAAAAGCTATCTAATTTTCTTATGACGTTTTTCTTGATTTTCAAAAGGGACATGTATTTGGACACTTAAATATCCATTCTTCTCATGATAAATGACCTTTTATAAGGTTAATGAACCCCTTGAAATAATATAAAATTTACCTTAGAATGCAAAATGCAAGAAAATGTAACGTGAAGTAGTGGCAATTAGGATTATCTTTAAATTGGTTCACATGAATCTCTTAAAGTGGTGCAAATCCTTAAGACTGGAAACTGTTTCAAAAATCAAATTGAGATAAAACACGCAACTGGAAATGATGATTCATCCTATCAGCAGATTCTTGCCTCTATTAAAGTATCAATATGCAATTAATAATTAGTTTCTTAAACTCCAAACTTTCAAATAATATAATGTGGTGGCTTAAGTTTGGGAAACATTTCAAAATTACCACCAAAGGGTGCCGTGGGAATCGGGATGAACGGAATCCTTTCACACTTAACCAAAGACCTTGAGTTCGAGTTTTGAAAATGGAGAAATCCCTGATAAAAAGTGCTTCCTCTTAAACGGATGCTATACAACTTTGAATTAGTTGGGCCGATGAATTTCGATTACCAAATAATTAGACCAACAAAAAAAAATCCAAATGCCAATGAAGTATGGAAAGAACTTACCTGCACCGTACAAATATTAAAAATGCTCTTATTATATAAGGTTTAATATTTATTTTGTTTTAAAATTTTCTTTTAATTGTCATGAAGTATGTTTTCAACTATTTTATTCTATATTCAAAGTTAATTTCTTGTAAGTTCTAAAATTAATTTATGAAATATGATGCCAATAAATCCATATAAACAAGCAACAATAATAAACAATGATAATTATGCTTCAATCATAAACATTAGGATCTGCTATATGAATTTTCCTTAAGCATTTCTCCATTTAGTTTCATTCCAAGCCAATATTTTATAATACAAATAAAAATGAAAAACACTAAAAGTTCTCTATGTTCTCTTGTGGCATAAGAATCTCTAATAGGACTAAACGATTCCTTTAAATATAGAATCTAAAATAAACGTATTAACTAAATAACTAAATAAATTTTCAACTAATTAGTATCACCTATATAATTTCTAAATTAAACGCATTAACAATATGTCTAAATAAATTTTCAACTAATAGGAATCACCTGTATAATTTTCTCTCTCTTCAATTATACCCTATTTTTCGTTAAATCTACAATTGATTCTAATATATTATTTTTATTTAACTATCTAGTATCCAATATTCACTAACTTGACTAAACTTATTTAATAGGTGAACTCTTTCTACTAGTATTTTCTCCAATCATGGGACTCACATATAACCTATGTTGCTTTGCAGGTCCTCCTTAATAATACGACTAAGTATAGTTTGTACGTTCAAACTATTACGTGCATGGTAAGACTATTGAACTAGCTCGAAGAAATGGATTGAATTTCGAATTTATTTTTTGTAAAAAAATTGTATGTAAATGTTGTTTAGATTTGTTAGAAATAGTCTCAGGAGGTTATCGACAAAATTTGAAGTTATTCTGTAGAGATTTGGACTGGTTTTAAACTAGCGTTATAACTAAAAATCACAGAAGAAGTTTGTCAATATAACTAGCGATGTCACACTTTTATACATCGTTATATATTTTTATACAAAGTTAATGTATTTTCATACACTTTTAAATTACATTGTTTATATAGATGTATGAATACTGTATAATAATGCACAAAATAAAAAATATATCGCCGTTTCTAAAAGTTAAAATTCAAAAGAACAATAAGAAAGGTCAATAAAACTTCTTGGTTGCCGAAGTCATTCAAGACTTGTTTGACCCACGTGTGCTATTCGCACACTTGTCTAATTATCTCTAAATTAATTAATTATATTAAAGCCATAAAATAAACCCAAAACATCCTCCTTGGTCACTTCTTTTTCCTTCTGTCTTTTTCACCCTCAAATATTTTTTCCCAGCACTATTTTTCTCCCTTTCTTATTTGCACTCTTACTCCCTCTGCTCATGTTTATGTGATCTTTTTTTTTTTATATTCACAATTTTATATAAGGAGTAATTTATTTTTGAATTGTGAATAATTTAACTTAAACTTATCATGTTATTCTTAATGGAAGTTTTTATAATTCGTAAATGTTATTACATATTTAAAATTATCAATTTTTAAGAGTCTTTATTTATTTTTTAAATTTCAAACGTTTACAATCAAATATTTTTTCCTAGCACTACTTATTTCTTTCTTTTTTGCACTCTTACTCCCTTCACTTTTATTTACATTACCTTATTTTCTTTTAAACCTGTTTCAAAAATTAATTTTATTTTTAGATACGAGTACAAATTTAATTCAAACTCTCATGTTATTCTTAATTACAAACTTTTAGACTTTCCTAAATATTATTATATGCTTAACACCACAAACTTCAAAAGTTTTTTCTAAAAAAAAAAATCTATTTGTTCCTAGTCAAATATGTTCAACTAAATTTAAAGGGAGGTAGTATTTTATTTTCTTTTTTACTTTCTAGTAATATTACTGTCACACCAAATATATAAAATTTTATATTCTATCTAGATCTTCTTAGTAGGCCAGTCCTAATTAGGACTATAAAAGAGGACCAATCTTCAACAACTTTCTCCACATAACGGACTACTACTAAAACGGAGTATTCACCTCTTTCTTTGAATTCAACTAACATTTTGAAAAATAGAAACAATGGATTCTTCTTCTCTTAATTTGCTCTACCATCTGAATATCAACACTTCTTCCCTTCCTTTCAACGTAAACGACTCCGACGAGATGTTTCTCTATGGCTTACTTGCTCAAGAAACCACCTCTAGGGACGGTTATGGAATGCTGGCGAGTTCACGTGATTCCAGTAGCTACGAGGAAGTTAGCTCGGTTTCTGAGCCAAAACCCTCAAAGGAAAGGACCTATAGAGGCGTAAGGCGGCGGCCGTGGGGCAAATTTGCAGCAGAAATAAGAGATTCAACAAGAAATGGACTAAGGGTATGGCTAGGGACATTTGATAGTGCAGAAGCAGCTGCTTTGGCTTATGATCAAGCTGCTTTTTCGACGCGAGGTTCGGGGGCAATTTTGAATTTTCCAGTGGAAAGAGTTATGGAATCTCTTAATGGAATGAAGTGTTACGTAGAAGAAGGTTGTTCACCTGTGTTGGCTTTAAAAAAGAGACACTCTATGAGGAAGAGGAAAAATTATAAAGTAAGGGAAGTAAAAAAAGAGAATGTTAATGCAATAGTGTTTGAAGATTTGGGTGTTGATTACTTGGAACAACTCTTGAGTTCAAGTGATCAGAGAAGTACTAGAAATGAAACTTTTACCGAGGGATGTGATAGCATGAATGAGATCCCATCATCTTTAATCAACAATATTTGATTTGAGCCTTATGAATGGAGAAATTTCTGGCAGTGACGGCTTTCCCCTTAAAGGGGTTATATGAGTCATGAATTTGTAATTAGTCTGGCCAGTGAGTTCGCATATCAAATGGTTAGAAAAAAAACACTAAAATGGAATTTCTAACCCAATGTAAATCATAGGTCGATGTAACTCATTATTTTATTTTTATATTTTGAAGAAAAAAAAACATCGGGGGAAAGATTTTTGGTGGTGGCTTGGTGGCATGTAATACTCAATAATTTTAATGTGATTTTGGTTTTGATTGTAGAAGCACCTTTCATTACTAGGACTCTTTGTGTTTTATTTGAGACATTTCTTTTTAGTATGTTCGAACAAAATAACACTTGAAAACTAATTTAAATCTTAATTTTTTTATTTTAACTTAGTAACATGACTAGGGGCGGCAAACAGTCAGGTCGGGTCGGATATGAGCGGGTTAAAAATGGATAATATAAAAGCGAATAAATTATCCTACTCGATTCATATTTAATACGGATAAAAAATGCGTTAACGAGGGGATAATATGGATATCCATATGTAATAACCCGACCGGTCGTTTTGAGTATTTACGCTCCTTTCAACTATTTTAAGTCTTGAATAGTTTCATACGATGTATTATGACTTGTGTGAATTGTCGGTTTGCGTTTTTATGTGTTTTAGAATTTGTTTAGATGGATGAATTTATATGTTGAAGCTTTGAGTTGGAAGAGTTGACCAAGTTTCAGTTTTAGTATTCGACCTCGGATTTGAGTTTTGATGATTCCAATAGCTTTGTATGGTGATTTTGGACTTAGGAGCGTGTCCAAAAAATTATTTTGAAGTCCGTAGTTGAATTTGGCTTGAAATGGCTAAAATAGAAAGTTAAGTTTGGAAGTTTGACCGTGTAATGACCCAACCGGTTATTTTGACTTTTAGAACCCCGTTCTCTAAAAATAAAACTTTTCGTATGTGCTTTTAATGAATTATGACTTGCGGGGATGGTTGGTTCAGAATTTGGAAGTGTTTGGGTTGAAATCAGAACACTTGGTTCCTTAAGTTGGCTTTAAAAGACCAAGTTTGACTTCGGTCAATATTTTGAGAAAATAACCCCGGAATAGAATTTTGACGATTCTAACAGCTCCATATGGTGATTTTGGACTTAGGAGCATGTTCGGAATTTTATTTGGAAGTCCGTAGTTAAATTAGGCTTGAAATGGCTAAAATAGGAATTTAAGTTTGAAAGTTTAGACCGAGGTGTTGACATTTTGATATCGGAGTCGGAATCCAGTTCCAAAAATTTTCATAGCTCCGTTATGTTATTTATGACTTGTGTGCAAATTTGAGGTCAATCGAACTTGATTTGATAGGTTCTGACTAGGGGTGGCATGTGGGCCGGGCCCGGTCCTAAGTGGGCTTCGCGGGCCTGGTCCTAAGTGGGCCGGTCCTAGGCGGGCCGGTCCTAAGCGGTCCCGGTCTTCGTGGGCTTCTCGTTGGAACCGGTCCGGGACTGGGACCACGAACTAGCGGTCCCGTGTTAAGTGGGCCGGTCCCGGGCCTAAGCGGGCCCAAGTGGACCCAACGGAAACTTTTTATTTTTTAAATTATTTTTATACAAGTTAGAGAAAAAAATGGTAATAAAAATATCTAAGGCAATTCCTAGTAAATTATATTATAGAATTGTCACCTAAATTTTTTAATTCAAATTTAAAGACAAAAATATTGTAAAGAGATATTCAAAGCAATGCGTTATAATATATATACTATACTATACTATACTATATATACATCTTAAGATATATAAGCTATATTCGATTTAATATATATACATCTTAAGATTTATACATTACTATATATATACTATATTAAGATGTATATATAGTATATCGTAAGATGTATACTATCGAATATGGCTTATATACTATGTATATAGTAAGATGTGTGTGTGTGTATATATATATATATATATATATATATATATATATATATATATATATATATATATATATATATATATATATATATATAGTATATACTATATTATACTATATGTATAGCTTAAGGTATATAAAAAGACAAAAATATTGTAAAGAGATATTCAAAGCAATGCGTTATATTTTTATTATAGCATTAAAAAAATATGGCAGTATCTTTCTTAGTCTTCCTCCCCCTATGGAATGAGCACAACAAGGTGCTAATGCCACCATTGAGAAAAAAAAAAGAAACTAATCAATATGTGCCAAAATACAAGTTACATATTAATTTACATGGTATCTCTTACAAATTTCATAAATCCTTCAAGGTCCGGAGGAATTTCCGTTGGTGGTGGCGGAAATGAAGCTTGGTCATCACCGCTTCCAGGCGAAGCATCATCCCCCGCAAGTTCAGCTAGCATTTCTTCATAAGTTTCGTCTACCTCTGGTTGTGATTCAGCAAGTCCAACATTTCTTCTTTCCGAAGGGATCTAATCTCTGAAAAGTACTGATTTTTCCAAGCTCTCCCTCATAGACTCTCTATAATCACCGAGTTGAAGTCTTGCTTGACTGAAAACGCTCTCTGATGCCACTGTTGAAGCTTGAATAGTTAAAATATCTCGGGTCATCCTTGAAAGAATCAGAAAGTATTTTTCTTTGTCCTTCCACCATTCCAAAATATTAAAGGAGCCGTCGGGATTCACTTCCTCAATTCCCTGTGACAAATAAACTTCAAACTCATTTAGTTGTGAAAAATCACTAGTACTAGAACCTTGAGAACCCCTGAACCCTGCCCAAGCACTAAGTGTTCTTACTCCCGCAGTTCTTTTAGATGATTGAGAACTAGAAGAAGAAGGAGTTGGAATATTTGGTCTAGCATGATCTAATGCAACTTGATAAGCATTATAAATAGTTTAAACATTTATTTTAATTGAGGCTATTGCGTCCGCAAGTGTAGACAACTCCTCATCTTCAAGTACTAAACCATTATAAACAGTTTCATACCAAAATTAAGGACCTCCTAATTTCATAGTAGGATTTAACAATGCAGTAACACCATAAATAGGGGGAATAGGGAAAAAATATTTTTTAAATTTTTTTCTCATGGAATCAATAGCAAGTTGATAAATTTCCCCACCCTCTGAAAAATGATCAAACAAATTTGCAAGTTCTGCAATATAAACTAAACAGTTAGAAATAGTAGGATAATATTGCCCAGAAAATTTATTTGTAGCAATATAAAATTTTTCTAAAAAATCTACAAGCATTTTAACATTAGCCCAATCCGCATTTGTAAGGTGCTCATCATCATCACTTACATGAGCATTAAACGTTGAGTTTATGGGTTTCTATATTCATATGCAACAACTAAACTTTCATGCATGTAATTCCATCTAGTTGGACAAGGTTTAGGAACCTTTCTTTCTCTTAGGCCAAATTCATCGCATCTTTTAAAATATTCTCTAAGTTTACTTCTACGGTTTGAATAAAAAAGCCAATTAAGAGCCATTTTAACCTTTTTAATTTCAACATTTAAAATTCGCATACCATCACCCACAATTAAATGGTAAATATGACAAATATATCTAACATTAAAAATGTTACTAAATGCAGGATTTAGTGTAGTGGTAAGCAAGGCTACAACATTTGTGTTACTAGTAGCATTATCCATTGAAACTGACATTATTTTATCACTAATACAAAAATATCTATAAATATCTGTAATCGTGCTAGAAATAAACTGCCCCGTGTGAAGTGAATTAATTATTCTATAAGCAATAATGCGCTTTTACATTATCCAATCCTCATCAATCCAATGACTGGTAACAGTAAGGTAATCACAGTCATTACCACTTCTACCAATATCAGCTGTAATAGCAACACGATAATTTATATGAGTAATTAAATAGCGCAAATATTATTCATATTCATGTTTATATTTATAAATATCACTCTTTACGGTTGTGCGAGGAAAACCTTTATAAGTAGGATTATAAACTTTTCTAATATAATGTATAAAGTGAGGGTTAGAAGGAAAACTATAGGGTAAGCACATAACAGTAACCATTTTTGCCAATTCTTCCCAATTTCTTTTTGGATCATAATATAAAATACCACCGGTAACAGTGTTAATTCCCGGTTGAAATTGATTTGACCCGGTACTAAGGTCAGCCATACTAGGTGCACTTGTCCCCTCGGCCAAAGACCCTCCCCCCCGACTTCCAACATATTTAAAAACTAACTCTTTGCCACAAGTGTTACACTTAGCCCTATTTTTTTCTCTTAGTTGAGTAAAAAATGGCCAAACAAGAGATGTTTCTGCCCGTTTAGAAGGTTATCTAGAAAAAGTAGGGGCAGTAACAGGAGGGTCAGACGGGGGATCATTTGGATTATTATTAGTTGGGTTAACTTCAGGAGCAGGACTAGTGGGTGTATCGTCATCCGGTTGCGTTTCATCAAAATCTATTTCTTCATTATCATTTTCATCAATAGTTGGATTACCATAAAGAGCATTCATATATTCACGATTTAATTGTTCACCGGGTGCAATATTATGGCAAAATTGACTCTCGGTAAATTATAATAAACTATTATCGCTATCAAGAATAGCAAGTGTAGGACGGGTAACAGGTTTCGGTCGGGGAGCCGGGGGAAGTGGAGGAGGAACAGATTGGCCACTAGATTCACCACTCTTGGATTTTTTCTTATTTTTACTAAATATTTTTTTTAGGGAATAAGCCATCTTAATTAATCAAGCAAAGTAAATAAAACAAACAAAACTATAATATTAAAACTTAAGAGTTGGAACGAGTTTACCGAATTGACGAATAACTTGTTGAAAAATAATTATCGTTGAAGACCTGAAGACTTCAATTCACCAACTTCACAAATTTGCACAAATTGTAACAATTAAGTAAGCAATTATAGAAGAATATTAGAGAGAGATTGAGAGATATTGATGATTTTGTGAGAAAAATGAAAGAATGAGAGGGTATTTATAGTTAAAAATAGGGAAAAAGTATAATTATAAAAAGTTTGGGGTTAAAATAAAATTTTGGGGGTTAAATGGCTATTTTGCAAATAGCCAACGACTATTTTGGCAGACCAAACGGCTAGTTTTTAAATGGCCAAACGGTCAAAAATTTTTTTTTAAAAAATTATCCGTTGGGCCCATTTAGGACCGTTTGAACCGGCCCACTTCTGAGCCGGTCCCGGTCCTAAACGGTCCCGGTCTCGCGGGTCTCCCCTATGAGACCGGCCCACTACCCGGCCCACCACCCCACGGTCCTATCCGGTTAGGACCGTTTAGGATCACCGCCCATGTGGGCTCGCGGTCCTGGGCCGGTCCCGGTCCTAATCGGCCCACTAGCCACCCCTAGTTCTGACACCGAACGTAGAAGTTGAAAATCTTAAGTTTCATTAAGCTTGAATTGGAGGATGATTCGTGATTTTAGCGTTGTTTGGTGTGATTTGAGGGTTTGACTAAGTTCGTATGATGTTTTGGGACTTGTTGGTATAATTGGTTGAGGTCCCGAGGGGCTCGGTTGAGTTTCAGACGGGTAATGGATCACTTTTGACCTTTGGGAGACTACTGATAGCTGCTCGTATTTTTCTTCTGATTTCCTTATACGCGATCGCGTAGGCTTAATATGGGTAGCTGGAAATATTGTTCTATGTGATAGCGTGGGCACGTCCGCGATCGCGTAGGTTGGGACAGTCTGTGCATCACGATCGTGTGGCATTGTTTGCGACCGCGTAGGGGAAAATGGAGAGGAAGTTGGGCCACGCGTTTGCTCTATGCGATTGCGTGAAGAGGGATGCGATCGCATAGAGTTGGAACCTTGTGCATCGCGATCGCGTAGGGTTATTTTCTAGGCAGAAAAATTTGTGCTACACGATCGTGTGAGGAAGTTCGCGATCGCGTAGAAGGAATCACTGGTCAGAGAGTTTAAGTTCTGAAAATGGGACCATTTTTAACGATTTGGAGCTCGGATTTGGATGATATTTGGGAGATTTTCAGAGAAAACAACAGGGTAAGTGTTCTTAACTCAATATTGGTTAAATTACCCGAATTCATCAATGTTTTTATCATTTAAGTGGTGAATTGAGTTAGAAAAGTTTGAAAACCCTCTTGGATAGATTTGAGGATTTGAGAGCCGAATTGTTATCGGAATTTAGTAATTTTGGTATGGGTAGACTCGTGGTTGAGTGGACGTTCATATTTCATAACTTTCGTCAGATTCCGAGATGTGGGCCCCACAGATAAATTTTTAAGTTATTTCGAAATTTTTATTGAAAATGTAATATTTTCTTATAGAATTCCTATAATTTTTAGTGATTGTATCGAATTATTTTAGCTAGATTCGAGCCAGACAGAGTTGGATAATCATGAAAAAGGCCTTCTAGTGGATTAAATTGGAGCAAGACGAGGTAAGTCTCTTGTCTAATCTTGTGAGGGGGAAATTACCCCATAGGTAATTAAAGTAATAATTATTGCTAATTGTGGGGGCTACGTATGCACGAGGTGACGAGAGTCTGTGCGTAGCTACTATTAATGCTAAAGTTCGGGTAGTTTAGGACTCAAAGCATGAATTACTTGTGTAAATTGTATTCTTTATTAATTAAAATATTTGATGTATATAATTGATATATATAAATATATTGTGAATTGTCAGATAAAGATATTAAAGGATGGAAATCTCATATGCTTGATTTTCTGTTTAAAATTATTAATTGTTAAAAAAAATTATTCTTCCTCCCGAATTTATCTTATAATAAATATACTTTCCTTCCAGAGGTACATAAGAAATTGTCCTCCTTTCTTGTAGAGTGGGCCGAACGCCTCGGCAGGATAAATGCATCTATGGACCGCGTCGCATGCCCCTCGGCAATGTACACGATATTCTGGATCGGGCCGTACGACCTCGACAAAAATCGGGCCTAATAATAATAATAATTATACGATACTTTGATAGTTTATTTCAGCTTGTGAAGCTAATTGATATATTAAAAATCTTTGAAATTTGAAGAATTATTATCTCTGCTTGTTAAGGAATTATTGTTATTTCTGTAAATGAGGCTAATTGATAAATTGGAAATTTATTGGAATTGAAGAATTTTAATTAATATATTGAGAATTGTTGCATTTGAAGGTATTTAATTATTTCTACTGGTTAAATAAATTATTGTTATATTATGTGAATCATGCTAATTTAGATATTCTAGTTTTATTTCAAATATTATTATTGACCCATAGTGAGTGTCAAAGTCGGTCATCGCGTCTCTACCACTTCGAGATTAGGCTTGATACTTACTGGGTACGCGTTGTTTACGTACTCATACTACCCTTACTACACTTTTGTGCAGTACCTGAGGCAAGTACTAGTGGGGGACCTATCGTCTTGCACCCACGTTATCCAGAGGTATAGTTGTGAGCTGCCTCTCTGTGCCGTTCTCCAGCTACCAGTGCCTCTTCCTTGTATTTTCATTTTGTCTATTTTTATTTCAGACAGTATTTGGGGTTTTTGTATAATCTACTAGATGCTCATACACTTGTGACACCAGGTCTTGGCATACACATTATTAGAATTTGGAATTTGTATTATTTTCTTGAATTTAAATTAATCGGTATCTTTTCTATTCTCTTTAATATTGCTGGTAAACGAATAAAATTACTTAGAAATTTTTTCTGAAAATAATTGATATATATTTAACTTATTAGTTGGCTTGCCTAGCTGTAGTGTTGGGCGCCATCACGACCTATAGGTGAAATTGGGTCGTGATAGACCAGGGAGTTGATTTTTTTATATCCGGGTTGAAATCCGATTCTAGAAATTGGAATAGCTCCGTTTTGTCATTTATGACTTGTGTGCAAAATTTGAGGTAAATCGAACTTGATTTGATAAGTTTTGGCATCGATCGTAGAAGTTGGAATTTCCTTAGTTTTAATAGGCTTGAATTGGAGTGCGATTCGTGTTTTTGATACTGTTTGATGTGATTTGAGGGCCCGACTAAGTTCGTATCGTGTTTTAGGACTTGTTGGTACATTCGGACGGAGTTCCGAGTGGTTCGAATGAGTTCCAAGGTGAGTTTTGAGCGAGTCTGGGAATTTCGGCACTCTGACGAAGTTATGGAATAGTTAAAGTGCGGAGGGAACATTTTAGAGTGCAGAAGTGCGACCGCAAGCTCCCAAAGTGCTGGGGAAGTAGGAATTGTGCGGACCGCAGTTGAAATTGAACGGTCCGCAAAATTCTTCTCGCGGCCGCATAAAGGAGAGTTCGCAGGTTCGTTCGTTCGTCTTTGGAAGCTTATATCTTTTAATGTATAAGGCATTTGGAGATGATTCAAACAAGAAGGTTGTAGCCCTTTGAATCTAGTCTCCAGAAAGATATAGCATAAATCATTTGAATATTCGTACAGAAAGTTATGAGTATTTTACTGAAACCTGGTAGTGCAGTCACTGTGAAGTGCGGCTGCAGAACTTGGAAATATGCGGACAACATTTGAAAATATGCGGACCGCACATTGGGAGATTAGACGTAGTACTATATAACCGAGGGTTAGGTTATTAGTTCACATTTGGACATTGGGAACTCGGTTTGTGACGATGTTTCGTGGAGTTTTCAAGACATTCATCGGGGTAAGAGATTCTAACTCAGATTTGGTTAATATACATGAATATATCATTGTTTTCATCATTAAATTAGTATTTTGAGATGGAAATTTGGGGGAAATTGTAGAAATTTCATAAAAAAAACTTTGGGGATTTGAATATCGATCGAAGTCGGATTTGAGTGAAACTAGTATGGTTGGACTCGTAATTGAATGGGTTGTGGGATTTTATGAGTTTTGTCGAATTTCGAGATGTGGGCCCCACAGACGATATTTGAGTTAAATTTCAGTTTTTTTGGAAAAATTTATATTTTCATATAGAATTGATTCCTATAATTAGTATTGACTGAAACAAATTAATTGTGGCTAGATACGAGGCTTTCGGAGACCAATTCTCGAGTCAACGACATAGTGGAGTAAGAAATTACACGGTTTGAGGTAAGTAACATTTCTAAACTTAGTTCTGAGGGTATGAATCCCCGAATTTGGTGTTATATAAATTGTTTGGAGGTGATGCACACGATGAGTGATGAGTGTGTGGACGTGCACCATAGAATTTGTGATTTGAATAAATCCTGTGAAGTTGTAAAATTAAAGAATCATGTTATTATCTCAACAATTTCAATGTGTTAGCAACATTGAGTTGAGGCTCTTATTATAGATCATGTTTAGGCTACGTGCCGATTTTTTGGGACCCATAAAGTCGTGTTGCTGTTGAATTAATTGTTTTAAAAATGTACATTTCACACTCAATCATATTCGTCCATTGTGAGGATATTTATTGGATCCAGTTGCGCGCTGTAGCAGGACATATTGACATTATATATATTATTATCATTATGGGATCGGGCTGTACGCCGCAGCAAGCCTTATAGGCTTTATTATTATGGGATCAGACTGCACGCCACAGCAGGCCTTATAGGCTTTATTGTTCTGGATCGGGGATGCCCGCCTGCAGCAGGTCTTATAGGCTTTATTGTTCTGGATCGGGGCTGCCCGCCTGCAGCAGGCCTTATAGGCTTTATTACTATACGGAATAAGACTGTCCGCCTGCAGTAGGCCATATTGGGTTTATATCACGCTTGGGCTGAAGGAGCCCCTCTGGAGTCTGTATACACCCCCAATGAGTGTAGATGATTATATATTCGGGATGGACTTCCCAGGGCACGGACTTGCCTTACTTATTTGTATTGTGATGAATTTTTTCCTGGACATGGATCTTGTCCGTATCATTTAGATTTGGGGAATAAATTACCCACGACTGGATTGGCCTTATACGGTACTGAGTGACCGACTGTCAGTCGATGTGTATATATATACGGAATGGAATATCCCTGGGCTGGATTGGCCATAAACAATGACCAGTATTACATGAGGTCTTTCTACTCAGATGACATATTCCTCATATCATGCAGCGCTGATCTATTTCACTTGTATTGAGTTTAACTGTTGAACTTGAAAGCATGCATATATTTTGGTACCATTATTTATACTAGATTGTACCTGCGGAGCTCATCACTACTTTCAACCCAGAGGTTAGTCTTGTTACTTATTGAGTTTGTTGTACTCATACTACACTCTGCACCTCGTGTGCAGATCCAGGTACTTCCGGATACGGCAGTTGCAAGATTTGAGGATTTATCTGTTGGAGACTATCAAGGTAGTTGCTTGGCATCCGCAGACCTTGACTCTCTTTCCTTTCAGTTATTGTACTGTTCTATATTTTCAGACAGTGTTCGTATCAGTTAGACTTGGTTATTATTTAGATGCTCATGTACTCAGTGACACCGGGTTTAGGGAGTGTATTTTACATTAGTATGTGGGATTTTTCTATTAAATTTATATATTATGTTTTCAAACTTAAAAGAAATTATGACTTATTAAGGTTGTCGGCTTGATAGTATTGAAATAGGCGCCATCACGACAAGTGGATTTGGGTCGTGATAAGTTGGTATTAGAGCCTAGGTTACATAGGTCTCACGAGTTATTAGGAGGTTTAGTAGAGTCTTGCGGATCGGTACAGAGACGTCTGTACTTATCTTCGAGAGGCTGCCGAATCCTTAGGAAAATTTCACTCTCTTCTATTCTATCTTGCGGAATTGATTCAGCTTGAAACATAACTCTTTGAATTCCTTCCACGCATTCGTCTGTGCATGTGCGTTCTCAGTATCAACTGTGCATCACTGGCTTGTGATTCCATGAATGAGGTTCGAGATGTGTATTCTATACTTTGGTGATGGACCAGTCTAGAGGACTTGAGGCCAGGTTTAGAACGCAGCTTAGACTCGGCAATTTCGGTTGTGAGAACTTGTAAATTTTGACTCATATGTCTGGTAGTGTGCCCACAAGAAGCATTTGTGGCTCGATGATCGGTTAAATGTCTATATTATAAGTATGATGTGATTGTGGATGTGTTAATATGGTTTAAATGTGACGAGAAGTGTTTTCCTTTTGATGAAAAAAAAGGTGCTTGGTGTCTGTCTTGATTTGATGTATAGTCTCGAGTATGAATATGTTGAGGGTTCTTTCACGTTGTTAAATTGTGGGACAAATTAAATTCTCATGTCTTGTTAATGAGTTTGGATTCAGAAAGATTAAGTGATTGCGTAGTAATTGTGGCTGCGAAAGGGTATAACAAGATGCCAATTTGAGGCTAAGCATGTGGGTTATCTCCCGCGGAGTAATCTACGTAGGTGTGTTCCTTATAATGTTGGGTGGAGAGTTTCTTTTCTACCAGCAGAGTGTATGTGTTGAGATTTGAATTTGAATCTGGTTAAGAAAGTTGACTTGACTTCACGAGAATGAAGGCGAGCATAGTAGATGAATTGAAGTATTTTATTGTTTGTGTTACCTAAGCTTGTGAAGAATTTTCGTTGAACTGACCGCGGTATTATGGCAGTAATAGAGTATGGGTATTGGGAGTTATCAAGTGTTTTAATTTATGGCTTTGAGCCAAGTGGGGGAGCCTGCTATTGACAATTCAATTTTATGGTTATATGTTAAATTTTAATTTTGGTCTGAGGCATACTTGTGGATTAGTTATGACTTGCAGAGGTTGAGATCAAGGATGACTCGAGTACTGAAATTCCAAAATACGGGTTATATTGCGCTTTGTGAGTATATGAAAATCATGGGATGAGTGAATTGTTATTTGTGAAGGATGTAGTGCGCACAGAGTATGAATTTGATAGGTGGTGTTAAGGCAGGGTTACCTCTTTGAGTGTTGTTGTGCTAATGGGGCACGTGTCTTTCAGCCCGTTTGGGCGGTGTAATTTAGATTTAAGCAAAGTGGGTGACTCCAGAGAAGGTTATATGGGTTCGAGATTTATATATAGCAATCAAGAATTTTTTTGGATTTTTGTATGGAT
The DNA here is from genome assembly GCF_000715075.1 of Nicotiana tabacum. Classification (NCBI taxonomy): domain Eukaryota; kingdom Viridiplantae; phylum Streptophyta; class Magnoliopsida; order Solanales; family Solanaceae; genus Nicotiana; species Nicotiana tabacum. The sequence continues at coordinate 113,586,780 of NC_134093.1, forward strand.
AGAATCTGAGATTTACATTTAATGGTGCCGGGACTTGTGGCAATTCTGTATGACTATGGATTCTACATTTTAGTATAAGAAAGGTAAGAAGAATAATTTTAAATCCACATAAGGTATTTTCAAAGTGAGTGTTACGGTTGTGGTATTTATGGAGGTGCTTAAGTTAAATACAATGGATTATGGGCTTTAGGCCGGCGTGGTTTTATGTTAGGATGTTTTGTAGTGAGCTTTGGGTAACGATCGTGCAGTTCTGACAAGGAGAAGTGTCAACTTGAGGGTAATTCAGAAGAAACTCGAAGTAAATAGGACAACTGGGTAGTATGCTAGACCAATATAGTAATGGTATGCTCGGTTCTTTTGGGTAATTATGATGTGGAGTCTTTACAGATGTTTTGGTGGCAATATTCTTGGGTTTGGTGACCTGCGTGGCTTGTTCGAGTTAGAGGAATTCTGTTCTGATAGCTTGGTTATGTGCAAATGGATTTCAAAGTGTTCTTGATGGTTTCTACCATGGTTCGAACTAGATATTTTCTACCGATGTGGGGGACATGTTGTGTATTGTGATTTCCTCCTAGATGAGAGCAAATAGAAGGTTTCTAACTAACCGGGTATGTAATTTGCCAGTGACTCAGAGTTGATAATGAGATTCTCGTGCTTTTCACATGATTGCATGATAGATGCGGTGTGTTGTGCAAGATTAAAATCTACATGTATAGGGTGGCAGTTCAGTCTTGAAGGGAAGGTCCCGAATTTTGGACAACATGGTCAGTTTCAGATATTTAGATGAATGTTATAACTGCTCGGTAATTCCTGAGAAGAGTGCGTATGTCAGAAGGCGCATTGTGTTTTGACTTACATATGTTCATTGATATTGCGGTACTCACCTAGTTGATAGACTGCTAATATTCAAATTATTACTATATGGCACAGAAGAAATATGGAAATATTCCTAGTGGGATGATCATGCATGAAGTATGTAATAGTCATTCGAGTGCTGGATTTGTGATCAGTTACGATGGTTCATGTGTTCTATAAATTTGGGGGGACTCGGAGTTCCCAAAGGCAAATTGTTTCAGGGTTGCGACCTGTTTGAGGCGAGTATTTTATTTAAACTCAGTGGAGGCACTAATTACGTTAATTATTTGTGATAGTTGGGCACTACGAGTGAGTACATATGTGAGGTTTGAGCCATGTGCGGGCATCAGGGTAAGTATTCATACTCGAAAGAATACTTAGACAAAGATATGCCTAGTGTTGACTGTTAAGCATAAGGTTATTGCATTTCTTGTATTCGTACCTTTGTCGAGAACTATATGGGCTACACTTGAGGTTACAAAGAGGCTAATTCCCTAAATAAATTGGGGCAGTTACTATTTCTGCGTTAACTTGCCAATTTGAGTGGTGATAGCACACTTTGCACCTACTTAATCTATGGCGTGTTATTTAAACCAGTCCAGGAGCATGAGAATCGTAATTCATTTATCATATACATGTGTACTTATATTATTGCTCATGTATGATATGCTTGGACTGGAGTCCTGTGACCATGCCAAGCGGATTATATTATTGGCACGTGAGTTGTCCTTGCAGATCTATATATTGATATTATTGGCACGTGAGTTGTCCGTGTGGGTCCAGATATTGATACTATAACTCGTGCGTTGTCCATGCGAGTGATGTTAATGTGAGCTCTAGAAGAGTTGGTTACTGTTATTAAATTCGTGTGTCTTGGTTCTACTATATATAATGAGCTTATAGCATTGAAGTTATGGTGGTGCTTGTTGAACTTGCAATACGGTTCTCTTCTTTGAGACATTTTCCATTTTTGGGTACATGGATTTCGCAGTTGTGGCTTGAGTTATATTGGTGTGGCATGTTTGTGGGATAGTTGTGTTTAATAATATAAGGTCATTGGACCTAGAATGGTTACTATCAGGTTTGATTACGGTATATTCGGAAGGATAATATTGAATATCGACTTAGAAAGTGATTATGGTTCTGGTTGGGGCGAGAGAGCTCCATGACTTGTTGATCTGATAAGGGGTCATGAGATTCCGCGTGTTTCTTTCATTATCAGCAGTGTACGAAGGTTTTGGAACGAGGTTTTGTTTGATATGAGGTTTAATACTAGTACCAGGCTGGTTTTGAGTAGTTATTGTGATCGGGAATAGTGCTGTGAGTATGCGAGTTGTGTAGTATGTTATGTGATGAGATGAGTAGTTATGTTTTGGTTATGGCTTGATACAACTTGTTCAAACTTATAGAGTGTGTAGATGTGAGACACGAGTCTTGTAAGAAATTTTGGATATTGGAAATTGGGTTCTAAGTTTTACGGACTAAGGTTAATGTAGTGATCTTCAATTGTGTTGTCTTGTCAGGTCTATGGAATAGGGTGGCGTGGGATCACCCCCGGATATGTGCGTGGTAAGGTGGGATAGTGAACTGATGGCTTGGAAACAATTCTTACCACGTTCGAGGACAAACATATATTTAAGTGGGTGAGAATGTAACAACCCGATCGGTCGTTTTGAGTATTTACACTCGTTTCAACTATTTTAAGTCTTGAATAGCTTCATACAATGTATTATGACTTGCGTGAATTCTCAGTTTGCTTTTTCAGGTGTTTCAGAATTTGTTCGGAAGAATGATTTTTTATGTTAAAGCTTTGAGTGGAAGAGTCGACCAAGATTGAGTTTTAGTATTCGACCTCGGATTGGAGTTTTGATGATTCCAATAGCCCCGTATGATGATTTTGGACTTAAGAGCGTGTCCGAAAAATTATTTTGAAGTCCGTAATTGAATTTGGCTTGAAATGGCTAAAATAGAAAGTTAAGTTTGGAAGTTTGACCGAGGAGTTGACTTTTTAATATCGGGGTCGAAATCTGATTCTAGAAATTGGAATAGCTCTGTTATGTCATTTATGACTTGTGTGCAAAATTTAAGGTTAATCGGACTTGATTTGATAGGTTTCGGCATCGATCGTAGAAATTGGAATTTCCTTAGTTTTAATAGGCTTGAATTGGAGTGCGATTCATATTTTTGATATTGTTTGATATGATTTGAGGGCCCGACTAAGTTCGTATCGTGTTTTTAGGACTTGTTGGTACATTCAAACGGAGTTTCGAGTGGCTCGAATAAGTTCCTGGGTAAGTTTTGAGCGAGTCCTGGCATTTCGGCACTCTAACGATGTTATGGAATAGTTGAAGTGCAGAGAGCACATTTTAGAGTGCAGAAGTGTGGCCTCAAACTCCCAAAGTGTTGGGGCAGTAGGAATTGTGCAGACCACACTTGAAGATGTGCGGACTGCAATTGAAATTGTGCGGTCTGCATAATTCTTCTCGCGGTCGCAGAAAGGTAATTTCGCAGGTTCGCTAGTCAAACTTCGGAAGCGTATATCTTTTAATTTACAAGGAATTTGGAGATGATTAAAAAACTAAAGTTGTATCCCTTTTAACTAGTCTCTAGAAATATATAGCATTAATCATTTGGATATTTGTTCAGAAAGTTATTGGCATTTTACATAAGCCTGGTAGTGCACAGTCACTGTGAAGTGCGGCTGCAGAACTTGAAAATGTGCGGACAACACTTGAAACTGTACGGACCGCACATTGGAAGATCAGACTTGGTACTATATAACCGAGGGTAAGGGTATTATTTCACATTTGGGGTAAGTGATTCTAACTCAGATTTGGTTAATATACATGAATATATCATTATTTTCATCATTCAATTAGTATTTTGAGATGGAAATTTGGGAAAAATTGTAGAAATTTCATAAAATAAATTTTGGGGATTTGAATGTTGATTTGAAGTCGGATTTGAGTGAAACTAGTATGGTTGGACTTGTAATTAAATGAGTTATGGGATTTCATATTTTTGTCGGATTCCGAGACTTGGGAGTTGGGTCCCACAAATGATTTTTGAGTTAAATTTCAGATTTTTGTGAAAAAGATTATATTTTCATATGGAATTGATTCCTATAATTTGTATTGACTGAAACAGATTAATTGTTGCTAGATACGAGGCTTTCAGAGATCAATTCTCCAGGCAAGGGTATAGCGGAGTAAGAAATTACACGGTTTGAGATAAGTAACATTTCTAAACTTGGTTCTGAGGGTATAAATTTTCGAATTTGGTGTTATATAAATTGGTTGGAGGTGACGCACACGATAGGTGATGAACGTGTTGTGAGCACCTAATCTTTGCCCCACATAGGAAATTACTCCTAAAAATAATCCAAAAATAATTTTTATTATTTTTATGAATTTTAAGAGTTTTTCTTTATTTGTTTTACATTTGTTCGCATTGTTTATGCATGTTAGGAATATCATAAATCATAAAAAATCATAAAAAATGTTCAAATCTTAATTTCATAGCATTTTAGATTTTAAATTGTATTTTTAGGACTTAGTTACATATTAAGTGCATAATTAATACATGAAATCAAAAAAAAAATGCATATCAATCACTCTTGCTTTGTTTTTGCATATCAACCCCAAAAATCATCCTCCAGCCCAAGCCCATTCACCAAAAACCCTCACAATTCTATACACAAAAAGGGCAGCCTTGCCATCTCTTTCTTCAGAGAACGGAGGAGCCCCCATCCCCCCTTCCTCTCAAAAACGGTAGAGATTCCCCCATAGAAGAACCCTAGCTGTCACCTTACAAACCCCTTCTTCTCAAAAACCCAATTCCACACTTTCCTTCTTTTCGCTCCCTTCCTATTCTTTGAATCTATCTTTATCATCTTTTTCGATTAGCCATTCGACTTTGATCAAGCCCTTTTGAATCTTGGCTCTCGACTCGCGCTGCCCTCTCTGACTTTGACCAATTGGAAAACGATGTTGAAGTTGCTGAACAACCCCATTTTTCTGAAGATATTAAGCCCTTTATTGGTATTTTGCCTTTCAATGTTGACAGTGCTGCTCTTGCTGGCCTTTTCAAACGTGCTGGAAATATCGAAATGGTTGAGCTGACTTTCAAGGTTAAATTGAGTTTTAAAGGGGTTGTTTGTTGCTGTTGCGTTGCAACTTTGTAGAGGCTATTTGTTGATCTGCTTCATTGTTTGATGTTCAAGTCATAGCTGAGTTTCTACATTCTTCTTGGTCAGACCTTGTTTGATTATTAAGTGCTTGTTTTTCTACTCATTAGGTATGTGAACATTCCCCTATTTTCACTTGTTTGAACTTATGAACGAAATTTGGTTTGCCCGTATTGCATTTATTTTGTTTACTTAGATTCTGATTGTAATGATTTCTTATGAACTAAATATATCTAGGATGAGTTGATATAATGCTAAAAACATAATGTGAAATTTAAGTAGTGAAAAAAAAAAAAAATTAATTGTAAAGAGTAATTCCATGGTTTAAAATTAACTGTTTAAATTCTAAATTTTTCTTTTGTTATGTGAAAGTTTGGGTCCGCAAGGATAATCCAGTGGCTACTCTCGCGCAAATTAAATAGGCCCTGCGGCATACTGCCCAGCAGTTTTAAGGCCATAATGGACATGTCCCTTATTTTCGACTTCGATTTTAATTTGTTGAAATCCATAACTGGGATATTTAAGTGCTTATGACTATTTCATCTTGCGGTAATTCAAATGTGTGGATTCTAACAAAGTTTCCCAACAACGATTCAGTGAATTGATCAACATCGTAAAATGCTTTATACGCATTCTAATCTCTTTTCGTGATTGTGTACACGTTCACGAGACATAATTATTGATTTCCAAAATAAATCAAAGTACACGTTCACGCGACTTTGGTCAAACATTCTTAATAATTAATAAAGCGTGATTAATTGTGTACACGTACGTGTGCCATGATTCTTGACATGCCAAATGAGACGAGTACACGTACGCGTGACTCTCTTTCAAGATAATTCCATAATTCCATAATCCAATAATCAGGTAGTTAGAAGCGGCAAAAGGTAAAATACATATAAGTTCTAAAACACATATTTAAACAATAAACTAAGACATGTATGATTAAAAGTGACCCTGCTAAAACCATGGAACCTGGGAATGCCTAACACCTTCTCCCAGGTTAACAGAATTCCTTACCTAGTCTTCTAGTTTTGCAGTCTTTAAACAGAGTCAAATTTCCTCGATTTGGAATTTGAAATAAACCGCTGACTTGGTACACCATAAATTATCCCAAGTGGTGACTCTGAAATTGAATAAAGTAATCTCATTTCGATTAGTGTCACTTAAATTGGAAAAACTCCCTATCCCCTCGGAAAAAAGGAGGTGTGACAGCTCTGACGACTCTGTTGGGGACAAGAACCCAGAACCTCTAGTTCAGGGTTCAAAATTCGAGTTTGTTAATGTGATATATACTTGGATTTATTGTTTATTGATATTACTATGTTTCTGGGCCTAATGTGCTAATTGCCGCTCATTTACCGCTTTGATATTATTTGAATTGTATTAAAATGTCTTCTTAAGCCTCCCTTCTAAGTCTTCTAAAAATATGGTGCACACGTACGCGTGGCCCAACTTTCTGTTAGAGGTCATACCAAATAGAACGAGGCTGGATTAGCAACTAGGCCGGGTATACTTTCGTGCTCCCGATACGTTGCCCCCAGCTCGACTTGAGTTGTCCGTTTGGATAAGCCATGTCTAGAACACACCCCCATGTCGGATCCCTAGTAGGAACATTTGTTTGCATCATGTGCATTTGACTTTGGGGACTCAATACAGGAGTTGGGTCCGTCTAGGACAGGTGTACCTAAAATAAAAGACCATCCTGATGCATCTTACGTGCTATTTGTGCATTTATCTGTTTCAGCTTGCATGTTGATTGACTAAGGAAAGAAAATCAATAGAAAAAACCAAGACTGAGGTAGGAGAGAAAATTCATCCGGTTATGAAAACCCTGGTATTTGGAAACGACTTGAAACCCTGCCGAAAGTTTTATAAAACAAAAAAGAAGATGAAAAATAAATTTCAAAATGAGTAAATATCATGTTCTCCCAGTTATGTCAAAATTTTCGAACTACGCAGGTCTGATTCTCACCGGATGTGAAATACGTAGGCAAATCTCATCGGTTCAGGCCCTAATTTTTAAAAATCCAAAAATATTTTTCTTTAATTCTTTCTTTAGAAGTCTTTTCTTAGAAATATAAAAAAACATAAACCCAAAGTATTTTTCTTTCTTTTTTAGAAGTTTTTCATTCGAGAAAAAACAAACAAATCAAATCAGAATCCAAAACAATATTTTCTACCTTTTATTTCTAGAAGTCTCTTTCCCAAATAATTCAAACAAAAAAAATCAAAAATCCAAAAAATATTTTTCTTTCTTCTTTAGAAGTCTTTCTTTTCAAAATTCTCAACAAAAAAAAAAAGCAAATCAAATTCCAAAAAATATTTTCTTCCTTCTTTATAAGTCTCTATTTCGAAAATTCAAAAGACAAAAAAATAAATTCAAAATTCAAAAAAAAGAGTTAGTTTATTTCATTTATTCCTAATCTTCCTGAACTACATAATGATCTGAATCATGCGGCGTCATGATACGTAGGCAATCCCCATATGATTCAATCATATCCATAAAATTAATTGAGTGAAAATAAAAAAAGAAAGGAAAAGAAAAATTAAGTGAAAAAGAAAGAAAAGAGTGACAAAAACAAAATGAGGAAAAGAGAGTGCCAAAAATAAAAGAGCGACAGATACAAAATGAGAAAATCAAGAGCGATTTAAGGGAGGCAGAAATGAAAGAAAAAAGGTACAAAGTGAAAAGGGGTTAGTTAATGCCGGGATGAAACATGCAATTGTTTAAACACATGGTAGGAGCGTTTAACTATTTAAGTGCATTGCATCCCAACGTGCGATTTTCTATTTGTTAAGCGTCTCAAAACTAACAAGGTTGTTGGATGTCCAAATAGCCAGGTTCAGTTCAAGTGGTTAGTTTGTTGGTATTCTAGCGAGTCATCCATACAACACCAAGTCAAAGCATAAGGCAATCATGACTAGCAAAGAATTGGGCACAGGAGTTGTTGACCCCTCGAGAGAGATTGTGGAGTCGGAATCTGAATTGAAAGAGGAGGTCCAAAGGTTGAAACAACAGATGGCGGAAATGTATCAGGCTTGGATCGGGGGGTATCCTCCACGCTCATTTCCCGCTAACTACACTGAAAACCCTGCCTTTATCCCACCACTGTCACAAGCTCAGGTTCCCACTGCCGGTGATCTTTCCCCTCAACATGAACCAGGCTTTACCCCTTACCACAACTACCCTGGCACCTCGTCTCAACCTTTCCGTGCTCCACCAGCCAAAACAACCTCACACCCTACTCCAACATCCACTCATGTCTTTGTAGCCCCTCCACAATCTACCATCCATCAATCTTCTAGTGCACTAGCGTTCAAAGTTCCAGATTCCCAATACTATGCTCTAGAACCAACCCTCAAGGACCCAGATCCTTATTGTTACACCCCTCACTTATAGCCTCCTGTTGAAATCGAGAAACCATCTAAGAATGTGGAGCAAGATGAGATATTCAGGAAGGTGAAGAGCTTAGAGAAATATTTGAGGAACATGCAAGGTATAGGAAGCCAAGTAAGTGTGGCTTACAAGGACTTGTGCTTGTTGACGTCCAACTGCCCACCGAGTTCAAAATGCCGAGAGGTTATGACGGACTTGGAGATCCCGTGGCCCATTTGAGAGGTTATTGTAGTAAGATGAGAGGCGTTGGTGGGAAGGATGAGTTGTTGATGAACCAGTTTCAGCCAGAGTTTGAGTGGGGCAACCTTGGAATGGTACACCCGCCAAGATACTAACAGGTGGTATACATGGGACGATGTGGCTTAGGCCTTTGTCGACATTTTTAGTACAATATAGACATTGTCCCGGATCGCCTATCCCTGACCAATATAGAAAATAAACCTAATGAAAGCTTTTGGGAATACTGGTTCAGATTGAGAGAACAAGTTGCCCGAGTCAATCCGCCGATGAAAGAAGACGAGATGATTGAGTACTTTCTTCAAGCTCAAGAGCCTACTTACTTTGAGCATTTGATCTCAGTCGTGGGTAAGCCTTTTAATGATGTGGTAAAAATGGCAGGAATGGTAGAAGATGGGTTGAAGTCAAGCAAGATCATGAGCTATTCTACCTTAAAAGCCACAACACAAGCAATTCAGAACGACACATGAAGCTTGCTGGGGTCAGAAGAAAAAAGATGATGTTGCCATGGTTGTCTCAGGATTACAACATCGCTCAAAGGGTTCGCCTCACCAATATACTCAGCCTTGACCCCAACCCCAACCTCAAACCTATCCCCGAGCTCCATATGATCCTAGCCAGTATTATCCTCCGTATAATGTCCAGTCATTTGTTCAACTACTGGGTCACTCCTTATGGCGAGCACCAGCATCGCAAAATACTTGTTCGCCTTCACAATATTTCCGAGCACCCAATAACCCTAGAAAATAGGGGCATGGAGGGGAACAAAGACAAAGAGATAGTTTCATGCCAATCGGGGAATCCTACACAAGCTTGTTTGAAAAGTTAAAACATTCTGGCCTGATTGAGCCGCTCCTAGGCTATGCCCCGGACCCGTATGCAAAAGGTTTTGATCCTACTGTACGGTTCATGTACCATTCTAATGTCCAAGGGCATAGCATTGAAGATTATCGTGCTTTGAAAAGGGAAATAGAAAGAATGATTCAAGAAGGGATAATTGTTATCCAAGACAGTGACACCCAGAATATGGCGCAGAATCCTTTACATGCACATGATGATGCACACTTTGTGGGGATGATGCACGGTGACACGGAGTATGAGAATCCTCTCGGGAACTTGCTGACTAAAGTTAATAATTTTGAAATTGGAGAAGGCCCTGGTGATTCTAATGAGCAAATTTGTGGCTAAGTGTTAAGCTTAGCAATGGAAAGGTCATTCTCTTCTCACTAGGAAGGAATCTTGGTAGTTTGTTTTGATGTTTTTTCTATTATGTAGGTTATTTTAGGGTTGTGATCCATATTTTATTTATTTTATTGAGTCAAACCCTTCTATCCCTCTATTTGCGTGAGTCTTGTCTGTATGTTCTGTTGTTATTTTCATTATCCGGGTTATTTTAGGGTTGTAACTCGGATTTTAGGTTGTTTGGGTTGTTGTTAAACCCTTTCATCCTTTACTCAGTGAAATACAGTTTGTCCTTTTATGTCATTCTGTGCTTAGTTCTTTTTCCGCTAGTTCTAGTGACATGACATACATGCAGAGTCTTTAGCAAGATCTTGAAAGCCAGTCTAACCATAGAATAATGAAACATAATTTTGAATATTGTAAAAAGATACATTTGAGGAAACAATTACAGATTCACGCATTCTAAGATAACCTTAAGCTTGAATTGAGTGAAATTGAAACAGTTAGTCTGGGAAATCAAGAGGTGGATAAGAGCATACAACAAAGAAATGTCTCTCAAGCAGTTTAAGGCAGATCAGTCAGTGATGAAATGTATCCTTCCACATCAAGATAAGGTTGAGTCAAGTCTGCTTTGAACTGGCAAAGGTCATTCATTGGGACGAAGGTATTGCCCATTGGCATTTTTTGTTTGTGTTGATGCCATCAATAGATACTATATATGATTTCTTTGCTCATCTTCAATTGCATGTTTGTACTTGGTATTTTTAAAGTTTGGAATGATGAAGGCATTTTATTATGCTACGCCAAACACTTTTATCCTTTGCTACCCCTTTTGTGCCTTATTAATTTTCTTTCATACCCTTTTTTGGAATCAGAAGTAGAGTTAGAAAATAGAAAAGAAAAAGAAAAGAAGAAAAAAAAAGAAGAAGAGAAAAATAGAAAAAAAAATAAAAAATAAAAATAAAATAAGCAACAAAAACAAAACAACTCTTAGTTTGTAACTACGTTCAACCTGATTCCTTTTAAGGATACGTAGACAGCCTTACTCTGAGGTTCGGTCCCATCAAAATAAAAATTCAAAATTTCCCAGACTCAAATAAACTGGGGCAGAGGTTTTAGTTTTGTAAATAGATCTGATTTCAAAAGTTGTAAGTTAAAACCCCTTTCATTTTAGTTATTTTGAGCCTTTATATCATCCTTTATTTTTAACCCTATCCAAAGCCTGCATTACGGTCCAAAGAAAGACCTTGCGACCAATCTTTAAGGATACCAAATCAAGTGTGTGGTAAAAGTATGATCTTCTTGTATCATGGGTAATACCGTGTTCTCAGCACAAAGAGAGAAAACAATAAAATGAGAGAGTCTTATCGGTGAAAACCCTCATGGGCACTATAAGGCGACAATGAGTTGAGAAAAAGAAAAAAATGAGAGATGCTTGATGGTGAAAACCCTTCAGGGCACTACAAGTCGGCTGAGGGTCGTGAATCATATAGGACAATTGGAGCACTAAAGCCCAATCTCACAGCTTAGAGGTATAAAAAGAGTTGAAGATTAGACTCGTTTGACATATCAGGTTGTATAACAAGAGTTGAAGATTAGACTCGCTTGACAGATCATGCCGCTTAATCCAAAATGCATGTCATGATCAGTGGAGCTGGCTTTCAAATCAGATTAGTTTCTACTTTGTTCTTTTTCCTGGGTAAAATTTTTTCTTCTTAGATACCATCTCTTTTCGTTATTCTCCTTACTTTGTTCCTCTTGTTTTGTTTAAGTCCCTCTTGAGTCTATTTTTGTCGAAACAACTGAGAAATAACTTCAAAATCTGCTACCGGCTTTTTAATCACACAAAGCAGAGTCTGGCAAGCACATCAAAATGGTATAAGACATAGGAGAATAGTGTGTGCACTGAGTTGGTGATAATAGATGTTCTTTGGTATTGATGTAAGATGCAATGATTTGGTGAATGTTAGAATATGAGTGCAATGCATCGGGTATAAGGTATTGGACTTGAACGAATCAGGACTATTTCTTGTGATAAGGGTTGTCCCGAGAAGTGGTTGGCTGATAACAAGCGTTGTCTTCCAAGTTGAAGTCCAAGTTGATCATGACAAGTGCAAGAGAAATCTCCCTCGAAGTCAAAGCCACAAACTAACCACCATGTTTAAAACTCACAGGTTTTCTTTGTCTAAAACAGGGATGAAGGCTATGTTCATATCAAATCTTGGAAGATTGAATGTTTCAGTTGTAATTCCCCAGTTCTGCTAACACAAAGGCTATTGAGAAGATCATACCTCCTAGGCATGTTCCCTAGTTGAAAGCACCATACCTCCTAGGCATATCCCTAGTTGAGAGGAATCTTTGGCTTTTCTTAAGTTTTGGAGTCCTTCTTGGAGAATAAGGTTAGTTTTAATTTTCTTAAGTTGTTAGTCTTTAGCGTTCCTTAAGTTCAGGGGTCCCGCCTGTAGAATAGGGTCATTTTTAGTAATTTTTAGTTTTCTTAAAGTTTAGGGGTCCCGCCTGAAGAATAGGGTCTACTTTCAATTTCGTTAGGTTGGTAATCGTTAGTTTTTCCTCGAGTCAAGGGGTCCCGCCTGGAGAATAGGGTTAGTTTTTATTTTAGTCAAGCTTAGTTTATAGTTTTCCTCAAGCCCAATCCCACATCCAGGAGACACACTTTCTAGTTTGAGTCATTCAAGTTTTATCACTAGGAGACGCACTTCCTAGTTTGGGTCTTTCAAATTATACTTTTTAGGAGATACATTTCATAATTTTGGTCGCTTAAGTTCATCCCTAGGAGATGCACTTCCTAGTTTGAGTCATTCAAGTTTTATCCCTAGGAGATGCACTTCCTAGTCTGAGTCTTTCAGGTCATACATTTTAGGAAACCCACTTCCTAATCTTAGGTTACAAGTTTCATCCCTAGGAGACGCACTTCCTAGTTTGAGTCATTAAAGTTTTATCACTAGGAGACGTACTTCCTAGTCTGGGTCTTTCAGATTATACTTTTCACAAGACACACTTCTTAGTTTTGGTCGTTTAAGTTCATCCCTAGGAGACGCACTTCCTAGTTTGAATCATTCAAGTTTTATCCCTAAGAGACGCTCTTCCTAGTCTAAGTCTTTTAGTTCATACTTTTTAGGAAACACACTTCCTAATCTTAGGTTACAAGTTTCATCCCTAGGAGATGCACTTCCTAGTTTGAGTCATTCAAGTTTTATCCCTAGGAGACGCTCTTCCTAGTCTAAGTCTTTCAGTTCATACTTTTTAGGAAACACACTTCCTAATCTTAGGTTACAAGTTTCATCCCTAGGAGATGCACTTCCTAGTTTGAGTCATTCAAGTTTTATCACTAGAAGACACATTTCCTAGTCTGGGTATTTCAGATTATACTTTTTAGGAGGCGCACTTCCTAGTTTTGGTCGTTTAAGTTCATCCCTAGGAGACGCACTTCCTTGTTTGAGTCATTCAAGTTTTATTCCTAGGAGACACATTTCCTAGTCTGAGCCTTTCAGGTCATACTTTTTAGGAAACACACTTCTTAATCTTAGGTTACAAGTTTCATCCCTAGGAGACACACATCCTAGTTTGAGTCATTCAAGTTTTATCACTAGGAGACGTACTTCCTAGTCTGGGTCTTTCAGATTATACTTTTTAGGAGACGCACTTCCTAGTTTTGGTCGTTTAAGTTCATCCCTAGGAGACGCACTTCCTAGTTTGAGTCATTCAAGTTTTATCCCTAGGAGACGCACTTCCTAGTTTGAGCCTTTGAGGTTATACTTTTTAGGAAACACACTTCTTAATCTTAGGTTACAAGTTTCATCCCTAGGAGACACACTTCCTAGTTTGAGTCATTCAAGTTTTATCACTAGGATACGTACTTCCTAGTCTGGGTCTCTCAGATTATACTTTTCAAGAGACGCACTTCCTAGTTTTGGTCGTTTAAGTTCATCCTTAGGAGATGCACTACCTAGTTTGAGTCATTCAAGTTTTATCCCTAGGAGACACAATTCCTAGTCTGAGTCTTTCAGGTCAAACTTTTAAGGAAACACACTTCCTAATCTTAGGTTACAAGTTTCATCCCTAGGAGTCAGACTTCCTAGTTTGAGTCATTCAAGTTTTATCACTAGCAGACGCACTTCCTAGTCTGGGTCTTTTAGATTATACTTTTCAGGAGACGCACTTCCTAGTTTTGGTCGTTTAAGTTCATCCCTAGGAGACACACTTCCTAGTTTGAGTCATTCAAGTTTTATCCCTAGGAGACGCACTTCCTAGTTTGAGTCATTCAAGTTTTACCTCTAGGAGACGCACTTCCTAGTCTGGGTCTTTCAGGTTATACTTTTAGGAGACACACTTCCCAAATTGAGATTTCACCCCTAGGAGACGCACTTCCTAGTTTGAGTCGTTCGAGTTCATCCCTGGAGATGCACTTCCTCATTTGGGTCATTCAGGATTTTTTTAGCAGACGCATTTGTTAGTCAAAATTTTCTTGGTTTTACTCATAGGAGACGGACATCCTAGTCGAGTCTTTAATTTTACTCTCATCATTGAATCCTTCATCAATAACATAGGTGATTTATAGTTCTGCTAACAACTCATAAATCTTCCTAGTGCAAACTGGGGCAGAAAAGTTTCTTTTGTTTTGTTTGTTTTACTGTAGTAGCAGGCGCCCACCTGGAGAACGAGAGAATTCATTTCAGAGTTACTTCAAATTTCAAGTCAGTAGCAGGCGCCCACCTGGAGAACGAGGGAAGTCATTTCGGAATTCACTTCAAATTTCAACTCAGTAGCAGGAGCCCGCCTAAAGAATAAAGTCAATTCAAGTTAGAAGTAGCAGAAGCTCGCCTCAAGAATGCGAGTCGACAGGGTTCGAGATGACCAAAAGAAGTCTCAATCCAAAATAAATAAAAGAAAAGAAAAAGAAGTGAATCCAAAATACAGAAGCGGAGACAAGATGTGGATTGCTCAAGACATTACTGAAGTCACCAGTTCTGCGTGTCCCGTATTAATCCGAAAAGCTGAAGAAGAATGAACTAGCACCTGCAGCTAGCAAGCATCAAGGTTCAGATCAGAGTCGCATGAAGAACCAACCAATACTCAAGATCAAGCTTTAAAAGACTTATAGATAGGAACCCTGTAACTCATAGTTGATAGGCTTTTTTAGTTTCTTTTGACTTTGGTGTAATAAGAAGCTCATCAAGCAGTAACAACAGTGAAATCACAGCTTCTCGGTAGTCCTAGCTACCAAACTTTTCAAAACTACACTGACCTGATTCCTTTATAGCCAAGGATATGTAGGCAACCTTCGAAGCAAGGTTCAGTCAAACCGTTTTCAAAACTCTTCTGAATGGAGTGTCAAATGGGGAAAAATTGCTCGTAATTGCTCACTTTATCTTTGCTCGAAAACTTTTCGTGTTTCCGAGCAAAGAGGGGCAGCTGTGAGCACCTAATGTTTGTCCCACATAGGAAATTACTCCTAAATAATAATCCAAAAATAATTTTTATTGTTTTTATAAATTTTAGGAGTTTTTCTTTATTTGTTTTGTATTTGTTCGCATTGTTTATACATGTTAGGAATATCGTAAATCATAAAAAATTATTTAAAAAGTTTAAATCTTAATTTCATAGCATTTTAGATTTTAAATTGTATTTTTAGGACCTAGATACACATTAAGTGCATAATTAATACATGAAATAAATAAAAAAAAATACATTTCAATCACTCTTGCTTTGTTTTTGCATTTTTAGATTCAATTAGTTAAATAGGTCATTTTTTGCCAAATCAATTTGAAATTGGGTGTTTTAATTAATGGTTTAATTTTGAAATACAAAGAAAGAAGGAAAGGGTGATGTTTCTTCTTCATTACAACTCGGCCATGCATTTGTATCGACCTAATTCTCGCCCCAAAAATCATCCGCCAGCCCAAGCCCATTCACCAAAAACCCCCATTATTCCATACACAAAAAGTGCAGCCTTGCCATCTATTTCTTCAGAGAACGGACAAGCCCCCATTCCCCTATAGAAAAAACCTAGCGCCCCATATTTCCGCCCTTCCTCTCAAAAACAACGGAGATCTCCCAGTAGAAGAACCCTAGCCGTCACCTTACAAACCCTAGCCCTCTCTGACTTCGACCAATTGGAAAACGATGTTAAAGTAGCAGAACAACTCCGTTTTTCTGAAGACCTTAAACCCTTTGTTGGTAATTTGCCTTTCAGTGTTGACAGTGCTGCTCTTGCTGGTCTTTTCGAACGTGCTGGAAATGTCGAAATGGTTGAGTTGGCTTTCAAGGTTAAATTGAGTTTTAAAGGGGTTGTTTGTTGCTACTGCGTTACAACTTTGTAGAGGCTATTTGCTAGTCTCCTGCATTGTTTGATGTTCAAGTCGTAGCTGAGTTTCTGCATTCTTCTTGGTCAGACTTTATTTGGTTATTAAGTGCTTGTTTTTCTACTCATTAAGTATGTAAACATTCCCCTATTTTCACTTGCTTGAACTTATGAACGAAATTTGGTTTGCACGTATTAAGTTTATGTTGTTTACTTAGATTCTGATTGTAATGATTTCTTATGAACTGGATATATTTAGGATGAGCTGATATAATGCTAAAAATATAATGTGAAATTTAAGTAGTGAAAAAAATATATTAATTGTAAAGAGTAATCCAATGGTTTAAAATTAACTACTTAAATCCTAATATTCTTCTACTGGTTTGGATTGTTATGTGAAAGTTCGGGTCCGCAAGGATAACTCGATGGCTACTCTCGCGCAAATTAAATGGGCCCTGCGGCATACTGCCCGACAATTTTAAGGCCATAATAGACTAGTCCCTTATTTTCGACTTCGATTTTAATTTTTTGAAATCCATAACTAGGATACTTAAGTGCTTATGACTGTTTCATCTTGTGGTAATTCAAATATGTGGATTCTAACAAAATTTCCCAACAGTGATTCAGTGAATTGATCAACATCGTAAAATGCTTTATACGCGTTCTAATATCTTATCGTGATTGTATACACGTTCGCGTGATATAATTATTGATTTTCAAAATAAATCAAAGTACGCGTTCGTGCGACTTTGGTCAAACATTCTTAATAATTAATAAAGCATAATAAATTGTGTACACGTACGCGTGACATGATTCTTGACGCGCCAAACGAGACGAGTACACGTATGCGTGACTCTTTTTCAAGATAATTCCATAATTCCATAATCCAATAATCAGGTAGTTAGAAGCGCCAAAAGGTAAAATACACATAGGTCTAAAACACGTATTTAAACAATTAACTAAGCCATGTATGATTAAAAGCGATCGTGCTAAAATTACGGAACCTGGGAATGCCTAACACCTTCTCCCGGGTCAATAGAATTCCTTATCCGGTCTTCTAGTTTTGCAGAGTTTAAACAAAGTCAAATTTCCTCAATTTGAGATTTGAAATAAACCGGTGACTTGGGACACCATAAACTATCCCAAGTGGCGACTCTGAAATTGAATAAAGTAATCTCATTTCGATTAGTGTCACTTAAATTAGAAAAACTCCCTATCCCCTCGGGAAAAATGAGGTGTGACACATGTGGACGTGCACCATAGAAATTGTGATTTGAATAAATCTTGTGAAGTTGTAAAATTAAAGAATCATGTTATTATCTGAACATATTCCACGTGTTAGGAAAATTGAGTTGAGACTCTTATTAAAGATCATGTTTATGCTACGTGACGATTTTTTGGGACCCATGGGGTCGTATTGCTGTTGAATTAATTATTTTAAGAATGTACATTTCATACTCAGTCATATTCGTCCATTGTGAGGATATTTATGGGATCGAGCTGCGCACCGCAGCATGTATCGAATATAGCTTATATATATATATATATATATATATATATATATATATATATATATATATATTATTATTATTATTATGGGATCGGGTTGCACGCCGCAACAGGCCTTATAGGCTTTATTGTTCTGGATCGGGGCTGCTCGCCTGCAGCATGCCTTATAGGCTTTATTACTATACGGATCGGGACTACCTGCCTGCAGTAGGCCATATCGGCTATATATCATGCTTGGGCTGAAGGATCCTCTCCGAAGTTTGTACACACCCCTAGTGAGCGTAGATGATTATATATTCGGGATGGACTTACTAGGGCATGGACTTGCCTTATTTATTTGTATTGTGATGAATTTTTCCCTAGACATGGATCTTGTCCGTATCATTTATATTTGGGGAATAAATTATCCCAGGGCTGGATTGACCTTATACGGTACTGAGTGACTGACTGTCAATCGATGTGTATATATATACGGCATGGAATATCCCTGGGATGGATTGGCCATAAATAGTACCGAGTGACCGAATGGATTTGTGACCAGTATTACATGAGGTCTTTCCACTGAGATGACATATTCTTTATATCATGCAGTATTGATCTATTTCACTTGTACTGGGTTTAACTATTGAACTTGAAAGCATGCCTACATTTCTGTACCATTATTTATGCTGGACTATACCTGCGGAGCTCGTCACTACTTTCAGTCCAGAGGTTAGTCTTGTTACTTATTGAGTTTGTTGTACTCATACTACACTCTGCACCTCGTGTGCAGATCCAAGTACTTTCGGATACGGCGGTTGCCAAATTTGAGGATTTATCTGTTGAAAACTATCAAGGTAGCTGCTTGCGTCCGCAGACCTTGACTCTCTTTTCTTTTAGTTATTGTATTGTTCTATATTTTCAGATAGTGTTCGTATTAGTCAGACTTGGTTATTATTAAGATGCTCATGTACTTAGTGACACCGGATTTTGGGAGTGTATTTTACATTAGTATGTGGGATTTTTCTATTAAATTTATATATTATGTTTTCAAACTTAAAAGAAATTGTGGCTTATTGAGGTTTTCGGCTTGCCTAGTATTGAGATAGGCGTCATCACGACATGTGAATTTGGGTCGTGACACCATATTAGCCATGACTTCTTGAATATGATCACTTTTGGGAGAATTACTAGTCTTCTAAACTTGAGGAACCCCAATTTGAAACTTTATAAACGTAAAAGTTAAATTGGTTATCCATTTTCTAAGTGGATAATATGGTTCTTAATTCTATTTGACCCGTTTTTAAAAAGTTCTTTATTCAACACATTTTTAATGGATAATATGGGTGAATAACTGTTTTCTTTTAACCATTTGGCCACCACTGGACATGACTTAACGAGATCCTTCTTATATAAAAGTTCAGACGAGGACAGGCAAACTTGTTTAAGCCTTCCAATTACGGACCTCTTAACACCATAAATATACTATTCTATCAACTGTGTCAGAGGTACATGATCGTTCCAATTTCAATCCACACATATATATATATATATCCCAACTCCAGCAATTTCACAAACTCTAATTTCCTCTTCTTTCCAATTGCATCACTTTTGGTGTTAGATTTGGCGCATGATTGAATCTTGCTTCTAAACAAGCAGAAATTCAAAGAAATATATGATGAGAGTACGTGTCTCTTCTGAAGTGAAAATATACGAAGAAGAAGGAGGATCAAGCAAAAGAAGGATAACTTTCTGCATACTGGAGGTTCAGCCTCTCTTAAAGAACTGATACCTCTTCGTCACAAAATTACTTATATAGCTAGAAATATTTTTTTATTTATATATACTATATACATCCCTTGACTTATTCATATATTTATTATTTTATATTTTGATATACTTTAGTAAAAATCCTGATTCCACTAAAGCTAGCAAGCTATTAAGTATATGTCACATTATATTATCAGATTTTAGTCAACTTTATTCTTTGTGCAGGAAAATGAGCTGAATAGACCGTTGGTTCACTGTTAAAAATTCGGCAAAAACTGATCACGGTCGACCGATCAATTTTGGTCGATTTTTCATTTAAAATAAATTAAAATTAATATTTAAAAAAATCGACCGAAATCGGTCGGTTAATTCGGCCGGTCATTTTAAAAAACCGACCGAATTCGGTCGGTAATTTTATTTTTTAATAAAATCGACCAACTTTGGTCGGTTATTTTCGTGCGAAAATACAATTAAAGAGTATAAATAAAATAAAAGACAGTTTTAAAATAAAATGCAACAATGGTCTAGTGGTAGAATAGTATTCTGCCACAGTACAGACCCCAGTTTGATTCTCAGATGGTGCATTTTTAATTATATAATTAAAATACGACCAACTTTAGTCGGTTTTCGGCAAATTTTTTTTTTGAATTTATTTGACCGACCAAAGTTTGTTGGTAATTTCCGATCAACTTTGGTCGGTATACTCTTCCGACCTTCAAAATACTGTCCACATGTAAATAGTCGCGTTTTGGACGGTTATTAGCCATTACCGACCCATCGTGATCAATTTTTTTTGGACGATTTTGCCTGAATATTTAGTAGTGGCTTTTAAGTTGAGGTGTGGATGGACAATGAAATAGAAAAAAGTGGAAGAAAATCAAAAGTTTGAAAAGATTCCATTTTGCTAAGGAATAGATTATTGCAATTATATATAGAATCACTTCTTCTAGTTTTTAAGGAGTCAAATGCACGCCTCGCTCGGTTGATCTGATCTATATTATTTCTTGTGGGTGCATATTATCTTTGACCGGCTTTAGTAAATTTGCAAGATAATTATAAAAATATTTAGACAAATATTGAGTAAACACCCATAACTATAACTCTTTTTTCCTTTTCTTTTAGAATTTTTATCGACGAGCACCCATGACTATAAATTCTAGATCCTCTACTGGTCTCAACTGTGTTCGAACAGTGCTTAACAAGAATTTGAATTTTTCTGCCGAAAAGACACCTTTTCTTTGAGAAGTAATTGTTATGTATGATCGGCAGATCATATTCATTATTTATGTTAGTTTCTTTTCCGTTTGATTATTTGGTGAGCACCCTCCATTTCCAACCAAGAGGTTGTGAGTTTGATTCACCCCAAGAGCAAGGTGGGGAGATCTTGGAGGGAAGGAGCCGAGGGTCTATTGAAAACATCTCTTCCACAGGGTAGGGGTAAGGTCTGCGTACGCACTACCCTTCCCAGACCCTACAAGTGAGATTATACTGTGTTGTTATTGTTGTACTAGTAGTAGTATTTCCCTTTATCCGATCATCTCCTTTTTATCTTTTCACCTTTCTTTTTTATTTAATTAATTCAATACTGCATCTTCTTTAATAGTAAGTCAACACAAAAGCATAAATATTCCAACTATAACATTTGACCATTTTCTCATTCTAGAAAGATACTAGAACAGTTCAACTTTTACGATCTCTTTCCAAAATGGAATGCAGTATTCGGAACCAATATCTGATATCATTATTAGGGTCCGATTAATCGTGTTTTATTCTTTTCTATAACATAAAGAAGATGGGAACTGAATAAAAAATAAGGTATAAACAGCAGGAAAGTCCTGTTAAATCTCACGAACAAACACCAAAATCAAAACTGCACCAGATATAGACCACAAATAGTAGAAATTACCAAAAGTGCTCATCCTTCAGATGTGAGTTCACGTTAAATCTTTTCTTTTTTACAGTTTTCGGTAAATTTAACAACCAGAATTTGTTAAATATTTGACAAATCTTAAAGTGCTCACTTTTAGCAAACATAAAGATAAAACTGAAATATATATAAACGACAATTTTAAACTTATCAAATATAACCACTATTTTGTTTTTATCATTTTCTCGAAAATTGGAAAAGCAACAAGTTAAAATGTTACAAAACTTAATCTCTACTTTCTTGTCATCTTTTACTCTTCCGATCCAAGAAGCTCCTCTAATACACTATCATCAAGATATTCAAACTCAATAATTTCTTTATCTTGATTTCCAATTGATGAACTTCCCTTCTCTAAACCTCTTCTAATTGGATTAATTATGTTAAATGAAGTTGTACGATAGTGATAAGGAGGATTAGAAAGCTTAGAATAATACTCATTAGGGAAATTCAAGGTAGCAAGATGTCCTCTTAGGTTAAATGCCGCCTTATCATACGCCCTCGCCGCGTCCTCCGCCTTGTCAAACGTCCCGAGCCACTGTCGGGCGCCTTGCCTCGTCGGATCACGTATCTCCGCCGCAAATTTCCCCCACGGCCGCCTTCGGACGCCTCGGTATTTGATTTCTTCCTTCCCTTTGTTGCCACTTTCCTTCTCTTGCATGGCCTTCTTTCCCTTAGGACTACTACCCTCCATATTAATTACCTAGTTCTAAAAATAATACGAGAAAGGTGAAAGTCTGGGTGGATGGATTTAATGAAAAAAAAAAACTTAAGTTTGAGGTTTCAAATTTGGAGGAATAAAACAAAGGTCTTTTATTTGGCTGGTGAATTGACATTGTTTGGACATATCAATATCTATTTATATTGAGCAAATAAGATAGTGACTTGTAAGATTGTAGAATGAATGTTACGTTTTCATTTGTCTTTAAATCGAATCGATTATTCTATCAAATCGAGTATGCGCAATATTGAAAGAGATAGTTCAAGCTGCTTTTTACTGCTAAAACTTTATATCTATATAGTGTTTTTGTTTGAAACTTTTTCTTGGAGATAGATTTTGTTGTTCAAACTAAGTAATAGTGAAGTTGCGTGAATATTGTGAGGTGGTAATGAAATATTCCAAATTCAAAAAGATATATGCAGTTTGTGTTTAAGGCCCAAAAAGTTTTTTTTAAAAAAAAAATTAAAAAAAAACTCATAGGAGATTACCTGGCAAGAAATTGGATAAGATTCTCAAAATCTCCTTGGATCTTACTTTAGGAAGATTTGTCCTGCTTAGTTAGAAGACTGATATAAATTAAAGTATAGTTTATACTTTTAGATCAAATTTAACTATGATAAATTTAAATATACATATAATGATTCTTAGGGATGCAAAATTGACACTGTAAAAATAAGATGAAGACATAACTCAAATGAAAGATAAACTAAAACATACATTTGTAGGTTATTTAGAGCCTTAAAATGAAGAAATTACTGTAATCATTGTAAATAATAAGAAGTTGGATTTTTTAGGAAGTAAGTACTAACGAAGATTAGCAAATATTGGTGGGACCATCTATATAATTAAAGTTGTTTCAAATATTTAAGAAATAGGGAAAACTTCGTTAAAAGCAATTTCACCTCGAGAAGGTAATAGATTTGAGGATTATTAAGAGCCAATTTGGATTAGCTGACCGTAAATAGTTGATAAGTTTGAAGTGTTGAAAATTATTTTTAAATGCTGAAACTAATTTTTTAAATAAACATTTAAGCGTTTGGATAGATGTGGTGAAACTGATAATAATTAGTTGATATGTTTGGTAGAAAAGTATTGATAAGTTGTTCTTTTATTAAAATGACTAAAATTTCCTTAACAAATTTAAAAAAGATTATATTTAAAAAGTTCCTTTGTAAAGAAAAGGATGAACAACGAATATGGAAGGAAAAGAAAGTTAGAAAATTTATTTAGGAAAAAATATTTTGTGAATTAAAAAATATTATTAAGGATAAACTAGTAAAACCTATGGTCAAGCTAAAAATGCTTATAAGCTGAAAAATCATAAGTTGGGGGTGACCAACTTATGACTTATGGTTGATTTTAGATTATAAGCACTTTAAGTATTTGTCAAACGCGTAGATAAGTCAAAAGGTGCATTTAAGCCAGTTTGACTAGCTTATAAGCTTAGCCAAACACTCTCTAATTTGGTCACGGAGATTTACCTTGAGGCAAGCATGTTATAGAACTATCATTTCGTCGATTTTTTTATATTATATATATATATATAAAACAAGCAAAATGAAAATATAAAAATAGATTGAGAAAATGACACAGCTTGAAACAAGATTGCTTGTTGATTTGCTGGTAAAGTTCTTTATTTATATAGAGATCAAGGAATCAAAAACCCTAAGATTTTTTTATTTTATTTTAATAAAAATAGAATTAATAAAATAACAAATATGCCCGATCATTTACAAGAATAATAACAACATAGACAATAAAGTAGGTATAGTATAAACATAGTGTGCGGATAACATTCTTATATGAAATGTATTATACAACAATGTAATATTATTGAAACAATAGAACTACTAGAGACATGTTTTATTGAATAAATTAGCTAGCACATCTTGTAACAATTTGTTTTTTTTAAATAATCTCTTAAAACAAATACGGCCTGGTTGATTTCGAAATATCATTAATTCTCACATACTTTCCCATGAAAAAACCTTTTTTTTCTTCTTTTAGTATCAAAGAAGGACAAAGAAAGTGGCATGAGGAAGGATCACATGTTATTTGAATTTGATAAATAATGCAAAAATTAGGGGCCACTAATTTTATATAAGAGATTCTTTGACATTTCTTTGCAAACATTTTGTCCACATGTTAATTGTAAATGAAAAATAATGTAAAAATTAGGGGCCACTAATTTTATATAAGTTACTTCTTAGGCGTTTCTTTAGAATGGAATTGTCAAGTCAAGTAAGAAAAGGAAATTGAATTTGGTTAGTTGTATTAGCAGAATATATAAGGATGCGACAAGATGTTGAACTTTTTTTTTTTTGGTTGGATTTTAAATATTTTTTCTCTATTAGAAATTCTTATGCCAATAATAAATTTAGAGAACTTCTCGTATTTTTTAATTTTTAATTTTATCTTGTAATATGTGGCCTGAATAGAATTTAAATGGTGGGATAATAATATTATCAATAATAATATTATCATATAACCCATCCCAATTTATTTAGAAGTAAGGCGTACTTGTTACATTTTGAATATTTTTGTGGAATAATATTATCTAAAACTCCAAGTGTGAGTATGATGATAGTGACGACAATGAGTCAAAGGATCTTGCTTACTATTGGCACGTGATTTTCTCTTTTTATTTTTCTTCCACAAACACGGAGAATAAGAAAATATAGGAATATAATATTTTGGATATAAAGTTATTAAATAGCAAAAAGGATTACAGAGAAAACAGTTATTGTTTATAATTAGAGAATATAACAGCAGTTTCACTAGCAATTTTGTCACTGATTTAAATTTTATTTCGCCCGATGATATCTACATTTTTTAGGATATTTAAAGATGGTTTAAATGTGTGATACTATTGAATTTGGTGAAAATTACAATTTACTTTTCAATTAGTCATATGTTAGAAGAAAAAACATTTCAAGAAGTTGAAAAGTTGATTATTTTGATTATATAGCTTCTTCTTTTTTTGGTAACTAAAATTTTATTAATCACCAACGTATCCTTACAGAATCAAAGCTTGGCCAAAGGAAGCAGTTACATATATTCCTAATACCTCGAGGGCGACATTACTTTGATTATATAGGTTATTGGTATACGATTTGACTTGATCTTTGTGGGTCCTTATTATGGCCTTAAATTAATATATAATAAATAAATAATCACCATAGTGTACAGAAAAATAATTATAGATATTTAATGAATATTTTTAAATTTATATAGGGTCAGAGCAAAAGTTATTGGATTCACGTGAATCTATATATATAATTCATTATCCGCCCCTGTGAGTTAACCCGATGCTTTATGATTTTGGTAAAAAATTACTTGTATTTAGTATTTACAAAAATTCAACTTAATTAATTCTTAACCTTAAAAATTAAAGTGAGAATATATCACACTTAATCATCATAAAGTATATAATAAAACACTTACATTCTTTAATTTGATGCAAGTATTGAGAGCGAATGTAAATAAACAAATCTCTGATATTTGCTTTCAAAGGATTGAGGGGATCAAGTTCGTTGTCTTAAGAATCTTAGAAGCAATAGTAAATCGTGAGTTTTCATTCATTAATTTTGTGCATGAAATACAACATCAATCACTGATCCTACTTGTTGTGGATGTTTGAGAGAGCACTTCCCACGAGTCGTGGAAGCAGCCATTATTGTGTTTGCATTAGTGTATACTGTCTACGACACACTCTTGGAGTGCGGTCCTTTTCTAGAACCTACGTAAATGCTGAATACTTTATGCACTGAATTGTCCATATATATTAGTCGGTATACATAGATTATCTATCGATTATAGAATAGATAGTTGCGTGAGCAACTATTTAGGTTAATTCTTCTCTTTCTCATTGTAGCTGATCTCTTGTACTTCAACGAGCTAATGTACCCACACAGTGTAAATGGTTAAATAAATATTCAATTATATTTCTGCCTACTCAAAAATATGTTTGCACTTTTTAATTTCTTTTAGTACAAGAAGTCAACCCAATATAGGAAGAAGGAGTTTTAAAGAAATAAGCAGTGAAGAAGAATGGGTAATTCCTTTATATGTTATTTTATTGGCTGCTTTTGAGAGCCTTTAAATAGATATGGCTCAGACTGCTTGAAAGAAAATTTAAAAGAAGTGGTTTACATATGAGAATGAACACAACCTTTTGGCTTTTAGAAAGACGCAACAAATCAGATTAAATTTCTTCCTTATTATTTATATAATATTATTAGATAATACTCATTGTTATTGTTATTGCATTTGAAAGATAGTTGAAAAAAGAGGAATTAATCTAAATAGTCTCCTGCAACTATTTAAATTAAAAATAGCCGGTAAATGTGTATAATACATGCATAATACGTGTATAATTATGATGTATAATTAGGATATAATCTATGTATACCGATTTTAAAAAATAAACAATTAATCTGGTGGCTATTATTGTAAAGAATAAAAATATAAGCATACAGATGTTCTAGTCATACAAATTGTTTTGGCAAAGCAAATGAAGTCATTAAGATGTTCTAGAATCATCAACAGCCTTCATTCCAGATCAAACCACGACAAAACTAAAACTAATTATATGTCTTAGTTTGACTGGAAAGTAAATAAAATTTTTAAATCTTGTGATCTTAAAGTAAAGAAGTATGTAATGTACCAAAATATCCTTGAATCTCATGGTCTTAAATATGTCATGTGGAATGTTAAAGAGTTAGTACTAAATATAGAAAGCGTCATTCTTTTTTAAATAGACTAAAATCGATAGTAAGACATATAATTAAAATGGAGGGAGTACTAATAATTAGCACACATCAATTCGAACGGTCACGTACATAATTTGGAATATATATACATCAAATATGCCATATAAAAGGACTCCTTCTCTTATGTGCATATATAGTTCCATATCATGACATGCACCACCGATATTGTTAAGAGTTGGCCCTTCCAACTCTAATTATAGGCTATGAGAAGGTAAGGTTTTATGTGCCCCTCCTTCGTGCAGAAGGCGGATTTTTATTGAAAATAAAAACCTGATTTGTGATTTTGCTACCACCCAAACAACGTGTTGACTTTATTAATAAAACCTTTTAAAGTGTAAGTAAGGACGACTAGACTTTACCTTACTAATCCTCAAACGTCTAAGGTTTATTAGTAGATGTTACGCGAAATACTTAGCTTTATAGTGATACAAGGGATGTTAATGATACTTCACTTCCTCTTGTTAACATGATCACAATCAAGAAGTTCCTCGAGTAACTTATTATCCAGATACTCAAGTTCAAGAACTTGCTCGTTTCTCTCGTGCATTGAAGATGAAGCCATTGACGAACTTGTTGAAATGAGAAGAACTACTAGGCAAATTATACTCCTCTGGAAAATTTAGAATTGCCAAATTTCCTCTCATGGAATAAGCAGCTTTATCATAAGCTCTAGCTGCATCTTCTGCAGTAGTAAATGTCCCTAGCCAAACTCGAACCCCTCCTTGCCGTGAAGTATCGCGAATTTCAGCAGCAAATTTCCCCATGGCCTCTTTCTAACACCTCTATATTTCACCTCTTCAGTAATGTCCTTAATTTTCCCTCTTTCGTCCATGTTTAATATATTTTTTTTCATGCAATATGGTTTTTTTTCAAGGTGGCTAACCTATAAAGGGTGCAATTTTGCACAAAAAGTGCTATAGTTTGGCAAAAAGAATGGTGAGAATGAAATAGGTGGAATATCTGAGGGGCCAAATGTGTTCAGAGTGGATAAGAACCTTTTATAGAGACCAAAAAGTTATAATGCAAGTGTATTTGATTGATCATATGACGGCTGTAGAAACTCCATTCTTCTTTCCTTCATCTACTTTAATCTGCATGCTTTTATTTCATGTTTTATTTTGAAAATAAGTTATATACACGAATAGTGAAAAGATGTTTTATACTATCAGTATGTTGGGCTAAAACGGCCCGAAGATACTCTTAACATTGTATAATATTGTCCGCTTTGGCCCGAACCTGCACGGTTTTCCCCAAAAAGCCTCATACAATTAAGAGTATCCAACTCCTTATAAGTAGAATCTTTTTCCTTTCTACTTTACATGTGGGATTTTGTTCACACAACAACAACAACCACCCAGTGAAATCCCACAAGTTGGGTCTGGGGAGGATAGTAAGTACGCAGACCTTATCCCCACCCCGAGAGAGTAGAGAAGTTGTTTCTGAAAGATTCTCGGCTCAAAAAGACGAAATAGTGTGAACACAACATTAACCACTAGTAATCTAAGACGAAACCCTATCAGATTAGCCTCACACTCGGTACGAAGTAGAAAAATGCTCAACTACCTCCTAACCTACAACCCTAATGCTCGGCCTCCACACCTTCCTATCAAGGGCCATGTCCTAGGAAATCTGAAGCCACTCTTTGTCCTGCCTGATCAACTCTTCCCAATACTTCTTAGGTCACCCTCTACCTCGTATCATACCCACCAAAGCCAACCGCTCACACCTCCTTACCGGGCCATATGGGCTTCTCCTTCGCACGTGCCCGAACCATCTGAGCCTCGCTTCCCGTATCTTGTCATCCATAGGAGCCACACCCACCTTCTCCCGAATAACTTCATTCCTAATCTTATCTATCCTAGTGTGCCCTCACATCTACCTCAACATCCTCATTTCTGCTACTTTCATTTTCTAGATATGTGAGTTCTTAACTGGCCAACACTTTTTCCTATACAACACGACTGGTCTAACTACCGCTCTATAAAACTTACCTTTGAGCAACAATGGCACTTTCTTGTCACACATGACTCCATATGCTAACCTCCATTTCATCCACCCCACCCCTATACAGTATGCTACATCCTTGTTTATTTCCCCACCCTTAGTTAACTGACCATAGGTACTTGAAGCTGCCTCTCTTGGGGATGACCTATGATTCAAGCCTCACGTCCATGCCCACTTCCCTCGACTCGGTGTTGAACTTGCACTCCAGGTAATCTATCTTAGTCCTACTTAACTTGAAACCCTTAGACTCAAGGGTCTTTTCTCCGAACCTCTAGCCTCTCATTAACGCCGTCTCGCATCTCATCAATTAGAACTATGTCGTCAGTGAATAACATACACAATGTCACCTCCCCTAGAATATGGTGTGTCAGTGCATCCATCACCAGAGAAAATAAGAACGGGTTGAGCGCAGATCCTTGGTGCAACGCCATAACAACCAAACAATGCTCAAAGTCGCCACCTACTGCTCTAACCAGAGTCTTAGCTCCATCATATATGTCCTTAATTGCCCTAATATAAGCAAATGGCACACCTTTTGCCTCCAAGAATCTCCAAAGAACCTCCCTAGGCACCCTGAGGGAGTAGAGAAATTATTTCTGAAATATCCTCGGCACAAGAAGACGAAATAGTATGAACACAACATTAACCACTAGCAATCTAAGACGAAACCCTATCAGACTAACCTCACACCTAGTACGAAGTAGAAAAGTGCTCAACTACCTCCTAACCTACAACCCTAATTCTCGGCCTCCACACCTTCCTATCAAAGGGCCATGTTCTCAGAAATCTAAAGCCACGTCTTGTCCTTCCTGACCACCTCTCTCCAATACTTCTTTGGCCTCCTTATACCTAGTATCATACCCACCAAAGCTAACTGCTCACACCTCCTTACCGGGGCATTTGGGCTTCTCCTTCGCATGTGCCCGAACCATCTGAGCCTCGCTTCCCACATCTTGTCATCCATAGGAGCCACGCCCAACTTTTCCCGAATAACTTCATTCATAATCTTATCCATCCTAGTGTGCCCTCACATCCACCTCAACATCCTCATTCTACTACTTTTATCTTCTGGATATGTGAGTTCTTAACTGGCCAACACTCTGCCGCATACAACATGACTGGTCTAACTACCGTTCTATAAAAGTTACCTTTGAGAAATAATGGCCCTTTCTTGTCACACATGACTCAAGATGCTAACCTCTATTTCATCCACCTCACCCCTATACGATGTGCTACATCCTCGTCGATCTCCTCACCCCCCTGGATAACCGACCCTAGGTACTTGAAACTGCCTCTCTTGGGGATGACTTATGATTCAAGCCTCACGTCCATGCCCGCTTCCCTCGACTCGGCGCTGAACTTGCACTCCAGGTAATCTATCTTAGTCCTACTTAACTTGAAACCCTTAGACTCGAGTGTTTGTTCTCCAAATCTCCAGCCTCTAGTTAACGTCATCTCGAGTCTCATCAATTAGAACTATGTCGTTAGCGAAAAACATACACCATGTCACCTCCTCTTGAATATGGTGTGTCAATGCGTCCATCACCAAAGAAAATAAGAACGGGCTGAGCGCAGATCCTTGGTGCAACCCCATAACAACCGAAAAATGCACAGAGTCGCCTCCTATTGTCCTAACCCGAGTCTTAGCTCCATCATACATGTCCTTAATCGCCCTAATATAAGATACTGTGATCACCTTCTACTCTGTAAATATTTTCAGAAATTTAATATATATATTTTTAGCTTTGTTACACTTATATATATATATATATATATATATATATATATATATATATATATATATATATATATATATATATATATATAAAATAATTTAAAAGGTCAATTATTACTATTAGTATTATTTTTATTTTTAAAATAAAATGAATTAAAAAACCGAAAATAAATAAATATTAATTTTTTTAAAAAACCAAATTTCGGATGGGAATTAAAAAATAGGAAAATTAGAAATATAAAATTAAAAAGTAAAAGTAAAAGTATGTAGAAATTGTTTAATAAAAAAAGTAAAAGAAAGTGGAAAATTTAAAAAGTAAAAAAATGTGGAAATTTAAAAAATAAAAAGTAAAATAAAGTTGGAATTAAAAAATAAAAGTAAGGGTATCTGATTTTCTTTTTTAATAAAAGTAAAAGTAAGTGGAAATAAAAAAATAAAAAAAGTAAAATAAGTGGGAAATAAAAAAAAGAAAAGTAAAAAAAGAGGGATTTTAAATATATTAAAAGTAAAAAAAGTGAGAAATTAAAAAAATAAAAGTAAAGGAAAGTGGAAAATTATTTTTAAAAAAAAATAAAAAATGGGAAGTGGAAATTCTTTTTAATTAAAAATAATAAATAGAAGAGAAATGTGAGGAAAAAAGGGAGAGAGAGAAAAAAATAGGAAGGAAGGAATTGAGAGAAATTTATTTTCTTCTTCTAGGATAAGGAAATTTCTATTCGTGTCATTCTTTCTTCGTCTTTCTTTCGAAAAAACCAGCAGCTTCACCACCTAAAAATAACCTTTAAACTTCCATAGAACAACCCTTTTAATACCATAAACTACCATCCAAACCCAGTCGAAACAGTGAGGTTTTTAGTTGAGGTCGTCGGCGAGTTTCGATGCTCCGTTTGAGGTCTTGCGTGCGGTCTAAATGAGTTTAAGATTCAAAGCTGTAAAATCATAAAGTTTCAGATTCAACTTTTGAGGTCCACTTCTTATCTTGTTTTGATTAATGATATGAGTTACTTTTTTTTCTTTTGGTGTTCTTTGGTGTTCATTTATATCTTGAATGAATGGAATTATTCTCTGTTAAACATGTCAATTTTTGAGCTTCCTCTTTGTATATTTATTTTAGTTCATTAGCATGTTCTCTTAAAAAAGGGTTCATCCATGAATGATTTAATGAAATTTGCTAATTGATAAGTGAGTTGTAATTGTTCATAAAAAAAAAATCTTATTGAACTGGAAGCTCAAGAAATGTTATGTCTCTATTTGGTTATTTAGTCCTTCATATGTTAATAAATAAACTTTAGTAGTTCCATCTTTGTTTTAAATTAAGCTGTAAATTGTCTAAAGTATAGAGTTAAGTTGTTAAACAAGTTTAACTAGAATTATGTCAATGGTGAAGATCCAATGTTTGGGCAGACACATGGGTTGTTGAAGGAAGTGGAGTTGTGAGGTTACTATAAGCTAATGAAGAAAGTTATTTTATTTTTGGGCCAAAACTTGAAATCAGCTAGGCCCATTAATCTCATACAATGACCCCATTTTGTAGTTCTTGAATAATTAATTTAATCTATTTTCATACTTTTCTACAATGACATACTCTTATGACTTTACAAATCTCAAAATAGTTTAAGACAAATAATTCATAAACTTCGTATCTTGCTTTAGGCGCGATTAATAAATTATTGTGGCCATGGGTACGGTTCCCGTGGCATGGTCACGATACGTAAATCCCAACTCAAATGCACGTTTCACGCGACTTGACTTCAACTTCGAATAATAATAAAAATAAACATGTTGTAAATCGCGGGTGCGTTTCACGTGACGCGATTCGCAATATGTACAAAAACAAATGAGTTTGCCACATCGCGACTTGTTCAAATAAGTTTCATAAATAATTAAAAGCGGTTAAAAGGAATACAAATGCACATATAGGTTTAAAACATGTATTAAATCAGATAACTAGGCCAATTATTAATAGTTGAGCGACTGTGCTAAAACCACAGAATTCGGGAGTGCCTCACACCTTCTCCCGGGTTAACAGAATTCCTTACCCGGTCTTCTGTGTTCGCAGACCATAAATAAGAGTCAATTTTCCTCGATTTGGGATTCTAAAATAAATCGGTGACTTGGGACACCATAAATTATTCCAAGTGGCGACTCTGAATAAATAAATAATCTCATTTCGAATAATGTCACTTAAATTGGAAAAACTCCCTTACCCCTAATTCCCTCGGGAAAAAAGAGGTGTGACAGAGACCGACACACCTTTTGCCTCCAAGCATCTCCAAAGAACCTCCCTAGGCACCTTGTCATACGCTTTCTCTAAGTCATAAACACCATATGCAGATCCTTCTTCCTATCCCTGTACTGTTCCACCAACCTCCTAATAAGGTGGATAGCTTCCGTAGTTGAACGACCCGGTGTGAACTCAAACTAGTTATCGGATACAAACACTATCCTCCTCACCCTTACTTCCACCACCCTCTCCCAAACTTTCATGGTATGACTTAGTAACTTGATACCCATATAGTTGTTACAACTCTAGATATCAGCTTTGTTCTTGTACAACGGTACCACCGTACCCCACTTCCACTCGTCCGGCATCCTCTTTGTCCTGAAAATTACATTAAACAGTCCAGTCAATCACTCCAAGCCTGCTCTACCCACACTCCTCCAAAATTCAACTGAAATTTTGTATGTCCTGGTTGCTCTGCCCCTACTCATCTTTCGCATAGCCCCACGATCTCCTCAACCATAATGCATTTATAATACCTAAAATCTCGGTCACTCTTGGAATGACCCATTTCAACTAGCACAATATCCTTGTCTCCCTCTTCATTTAGAAGTTTATGAAAGTAGGTCTGCCATCTCCACTTAATATGTGCCTCTCCCATCGAAACTCTATCGTCCTCGTCTCTGATGCACCTCACGTGGTCCATATCCCGAGCCTTCCTCTCTCTCGCCTTGTCTAGTTGGAACAACTTCTTATCCCCGCCTTTGTCACCCAGTTCCTTGTAAAGATGACCTAACACTGCAGTCTTAGCCTTTGTGACTGCCAACTTCGCCTCCTTCCTAGCTATCTTTTACCTCTCTTTGTTTTCTCTCCTCCTCTCTTGAGCTCCCTACTAACTTCAGGTACGCTGCCTTCTTCGCTTTCACTTTACCTTGGACTACTTCATTCCACCACCAGTCACCTTTGTGTCTCCCAGAATAACCTTTCGAGACCCCTAATACCTCTATCGCCGCCTTCCTTATATAGTTCGTCGTCGTCGTCCTCACGTCCCCACTACTTCTCCAGGCTCCCACAGTCGATAACCTCCCCCCAACTCCTGAGCTTAATCCTTAGAAAACGCTCCCCATCTGATCCTCGATCGACCTCGAACAAACCTCTCCTTCCTCTTTATCATGATACCGACATCCATCACCAAGAGCCTATGTTGCGTCGCGAGGGTCTCCCCCTGGATAACCTTGCAATCTTTACACAACCCTTTATCACACTTCCTGAGGAGGGGCTGGTCAATTTAAGTCTTCGCCACCAGCTTTGAAATGTAATCAAATGCTCCTCCCTCTTCAGAAAACTAGAGTTCGCAATCACCAGCTCAAATGCTTTAGCAAAATCCAATAACGAAGTTCCTCCTCTGTTTCTATCCCTAAAGTCAAAGCCGTCATGCACCTCGCCATAGCCAACAGCAGTTGACACAATATGACTATTGAAATCCCCTCCTATAAAAAGTCTCTCAGCAGGCGGAATACTATGAACTATCTCATCCAACCCATCCCAGAAGCGCCTTTTAACCTCCTCATCCAAGCCCTTTTTGCGGCGCATAAACACTAATGACATTTAGAGTGCACTCACCAACCACTAACTTAATAGTCATTAATCTATCATTCACCCGCCTAACTTCTACCACAGACTCTCTAAGTTCCTTATCCACCAAAATACCTACACCATTCTTACCTTTCGTGACTCTAGAGTACCACAACTTATACCCGTGAGCATCCCTTGCCTTCGATCCTTCCTACCTAGTCTCCTAGACACAAGCTATATTGACCTTCTTCTTCTGTAGAATCTTCACCAATTCTTTAGACTTACCCATCAATGTTCCTATGTTCCATGACCCAATTCTCAACCTAAAGGCTCCCTTGTTCCCCTTATCCCCCCCTTCCCCGGCCTCCCGTCCCACCCCCTAGGCCCTGCTCCACCCTTGTCCCTCCCTCGAGGACATGACCTTACTCTACCATCCTAGACCATAACCACTATACCTACGACAGACTAAGGAAAATTGCTAACACAAGTTGTAACTACAGGCACGCTAATAGTATGATTAAACTAATGTGAACTATAATGGCAACAATTTAACTATCACAAAGAAGAGAATCAGGAAAGCGGGAGGTACCAACTCCCGAGAATAGAACCTGGATATTCGACTTGTGCACACCCAATGTCGCGGAAAATGACGTTTTTCCTTCTCACTCCTGACGCCTTTGCAAATTCCAATAGGGGATGCTCTGCACTGCTTGCTTGTATGCCCGACGCTCCTTCACACACACCCAACAATTTATCCCTTAAACTAAGTTCCACATATCGAAGCTAAAAGGCTGTGTATGCGTCTTCAAAGCTATGGGTAAAGGTTGTAAACCCCGTAGATGGGCAAAGGTACTAAGTCGGGTCCCCACGCCACACTCTGCCATGTTCATAATCCCTCCAAACTATTGGCTATGATACTAGTTGTTAGGCTAAAACGGCTCGAAGATACTCTTAATATGGTATGGTATTGTCTTCTTTCGGCCAAGCCCGCACGGTTTTCCCCAAAAGGCCTCAAACCATTAAGAGTATTCAACTCGTTATTAGTAGAATATTTTTCCTTTCTTCCATATGGGACTTTGTTCACACACACCCAACACAGTATAATTAATTGTTAATCTATATTTTATAGTAGTTGTTAACAAGTGATTACATTTTTCATGAGGTTTGCAATTAATGCTTAATATAGATTTATCTTTTAAGTGATCTGATTATGCAAATACTTTTTAAACGATCAGTGCATAAAACTTAAAACTTTTTATTGTTTTTGGATAGAATTGGTTTGATACTAAGTGTTCCCTTTGTTTCACTTTATGTGACGGTCTTTTCTTTTTAGTTTGCTCCAAGTAGAATGACACATTTTTATATTTAAATATAATATAATTTTAAATTTCTTATTTTATTTTTACTGACATGATTTTATAGCAACAAAAAAATACATGTCTGTGGAGTACAGAATTTCATCCACAGACAGATGGACAGTCAGAGCGCACTATTAAGATATTGGAAGATATGCTCCGTGCTTGTGTTATAGACTTTGGAGGTTCTTGGGATCATTTCTTTCCACTTGCGGAGTTTGCTTATAATAATAGCTACCAGTTGAGCATTCAGATGGCTCCATATGAGGCATTATACGGAAGGCGATGCCGATCGCCAGTTGGTTGGTTTGAACCGGGAGAGGCTCGGTTGTTGGGTACCGATTTGGTACAGGATGCCTTGGATAAGGTCAAGATTATTCAGGATCGACTTCGCACAGCTCAGTCTAGGCAAAAGAGTTATGCCGACCGAAAAGTTCGTGATATTGCATTCATGGTTGGAGAAAGAATATTGCTCCGGGTTTCACCTATGAAAGGTGTAATGAGGTTCGGAAAGAAGGGCAAGTTGAGCCCTAGGTATATCGGACCCTTTGAAATTCTTGAAAGGGTGGGTGAAGTAGCCTACAGGCTTGCATTACCACCTAGTTTATCAGCGGTTCATCCGGTGTTCCATGTGTCTATGCTCCGAAAATATCATGGTGATCCGTCCCATGTGTTAGATTTCAGCTCAGTCCAATTGGACAAAGATTTGACTTACGAGGAGGAGCCGGGGGCTATTCTAGCCCGGCAGGTCCGACAGTTGAGGTCTAAGAGTTATCCTTCAGTTTAGGTGCAATGGAGAAGTCAGCCGGTAGAGGCATCTACCTGGGAGTCCGAGTCGGACATGCGGAGTAAATATCCACACTTATTCACCAACTCAGGTACTTTTTTTTCTAACTTCGTTCGAGGACGAACGCTTGTTTTAGAGGTGGAGAATGTGCTGACCCAAAATGTCATCTTTAAATTTAATAAGTAATTCTATATTTTAAGACCTTGAAAAGAACCATTTATCATTCTTCGACTTGTGTGCGTAGTCCTTACAATTTTTCGGAAAGTCTTTATGTGAAAAATGGATTAAAATGTGAAATAGAGCTTTAAAACTCAACTAAGTTGACTTTGGTCAACATTTTGAGCAAACGGATCCGGATTAGTATTTTGACAATTCCGGTAGGTCCGTATCGTGATTTGGGACTTGGGCGTATGCCCGGAATCAAATTCCGAGGTCCCTAGCCCGATATATATGAATTTTGATGAAAAATTAAAAACTTGAAAGCTTAATGATTTCTAAGAAATTACTGATGTTGGATTTATTGATCTCAGGTCCGTATTTTGGTTCCGATGTCTGGTATAGGTCCACTATAATATTTGTGACTTGTCTGCCGAATTTGGTGAGAATCGGAGTTGATTTGACGTGATTCGGACGTCCAGTTGTAAAAATATAAGATTTAAAGTTTTCTTGAAAATTTCCTTTGAATTGGTGTCCGATTCATAGTTCTTGGTATTATTGTGGCAGTTTGATCGGGCGAGCAAGTTCGTATGATTTTTTAGGACTTGGGTGCATGTTTGATTTGGAACCCCGAGAGCTCGGGTTGGTTTCGAGTGGTTAACGGATCATTTTTGGACTTGAGAAAACTGCAGAAACCTGCTTCTGGTTTCCTTCTTTGCGTTCGCGACAGAGAGAACGCGTTCGCGAAGGCTTGAGGTGCGAAGCTTCGCGTTCGCAATCGAAGCCTCGCGTTCGTGAAGGGAAAGGGGCTGGCCAGGACAATTGTCTTCGCGTTCGTGAAGGCCAAGCCAGGCAAGCTTCGCGTTCGCGAAGTAGCCCTCGCATTCGCGAAGAGTAAAATTGGGCAGTAGGAATTTGTGCTTCGCAAACGCGAGGCACTGACCGCATTCGCGAATGGTAAAAATCCCAGAAACAGAACTTAAGTTCTGGAAATGGGGTTTCGACCCATTTTCAACTCTTTTCCATTTTTGAGCTCGAGTAAGGCGATTTTTGGGCGATTTTCACGGAAAAATATTGGGGTAAGTGTTCCTTATCCTATATTGATTATATTTCATGATTTCATACTCATTTATATCATGAATCCGTGAATTTATGGAAGAAAAAATCAGATTTTTATAAAATCTTCCAAAAACAAAAATTTAAGATTTGAAGGTTCCTTTGACATCGGAATTGAATAATTTTTATATAGTTGGACTCGTCTCGGAATGGGTGTTCGTATTTCGTAAGTTTTTCCGAGATTTGAGACGTGGGTCCCACTGCCGAATATTTTAATGAATTTCGGATTTTATCCAAAAAAATTAGCAAATTCATATGGAATTAATTCCTACGATTCGTTTGAGTATATTGAATTGTTGTGACTAGATTTGAAGCTTCCGGACACGAATTCGCAAGGCAAAGGCTTATTGGAATCTTGAAATTTGTTGTGAAATGAGATAATTATCTTACCTAACCTTGAGTGGGGGAATTACTCCTTAGGCATTGAGTCTTATGTGGAAATTGTGTAATTAAAAACTATGTACGCAAAGTGATGAGTATGTACTTGATTTATATGTGCAGATTATATCGGTTGAAATTCGTAGACGCCCTTATGTATTAAATTGGAAAATTATTAGAACTTAGTAAATCCTTGAATTGTCATGCCTCATTCCTTGCTTGTCGAAATTGTATTTTATATGATAATTTGGTGTTATTGTCACTTGGATTATTATGTGAATTTCGTGTGTTGTTGATTTGATATTTCTTGAAAATAATCACATTATGGATTTTTCATCGGCAAATAATTAATTAAATAAGTTTAAATGGAGGCGTTTATATATTTATCAAAAAGTTGGATTAAAGAAGGCGTTGTCCTGTGATGAGTTATTTTCCCATTTTTGTGGTTGTTTTTGAGATTTAATATACGTTGTGTGGAGCCTTGGGCTATTTGTTGAGAAATTTATTGATTCTGCTACATATTTGAAATTTGGTTGTGGTCACTGGCAAATTGTGATATGAATTATTGTATTGTGTTGTGGTTTAAACACTCTCCTTGATGTTATTTATACTTCCTACCTTGCTTGTTAATGATATACATGTGCTTGGTAAGGAAGAGTGTAAAGCACGAAGAGTGATGTCGTGCCATTTGAGAGTGTAAAGCACGAAGGGTGATGTCGTGCCATTTGAATTATATTATCATGTGAGGGAGAGTGTAAAGCACGAAGGGTGATGTCGTTCTATTTGAGAGAGTAAAGCACGAAGGGTGATGCCGTGCCATTTGAGAGTGTAAAGCACGAAGGGTGATGCCATGCCATTGAGACTGTAAAGCACGAAGGGTGATGCCGTACAATTTCAATTATATTATCACGTGAGGATGAGAGTAAAAGCACGAAGGGTGATGTCGTGCCATTATTTTTATATTATCATATGTTCATGGCACGAAGGGTATTTTCGTGCAGGCAAGGATAAGAGACATACATTATATTGTGATATCTTTTCGTTGTGTATGCATTCATGCCTTTATCTTGAGATGTTATTGTACACCTATATTTTCTATGTGATTTTTAGTCGTTGTTGTTGCCTATGTACCTCCCACTTTATTTTTTTTATCGTTATTGGCATTAAAATGAATATATTGGAAGATCGGGTTGCACGCCGCAACAGAACTGAATGTGAATATATTGTGAGAGCGGGTTGCACGCTGCAACAGAATTGAATGTGGATATATTGTGAGAGCGGGTTGCACGCTGCAACAGAATTGATGGAAATGATAATTGGTTATGACTGCTGAGTTGGCTTCAATTATTATAAATGAGTCACATGATTTATTTCTATTATTGTTGTTGTTACTAATATTGCGTACAGGTAATGTAAGTGACCCGCCTTAACCTCGTCACTACTTCGTCTAGGTTAGGCTCAGTACTTACCAGCATATGGGATCGGTTGTACTGATACTACACTCTGCACTTCTTGTGCAGATTTCGGAGTTGGTCCCAGCGGCGTGCCATAGACTTGCTCGGATTTCAGCTACTCAGAGGAGACTTGAGGTATAACTGCATGGTGTCCGCAGTTCTGTAGTCCCCGTCTATTTTACTTTAGCTGTGTGTTTATTTCCACACAACTTTATTTTATTCAGACCTTTATTTGTATTATTCTAGAAGCTCGTGCACTTGTGACACCAATTCTGGGATGGTATTTAGACACCATTATTTTTATGGATTATTCACTACATTTCAGACTTTACTTCCGTATTTGTTCTTTGATTATTAGTAAATTTAAAAACTATTTTAAAAATAGATAATATTATTCTAACTTTGGCTTGCCTAGCAAGTGAAATGTTAGGCGTCGTCACGGTCCGAAGGTGGGAATTTCGGGTCGTGACAGTTGGTATCAGAGCACTAGGTTACATAGGTCTCACGAGTCAAGAGCAAACTTAGTAGAGTCTGAAGGATCGGTACAGAGACGTCTGTACTTATCTCTCAGAAGCTA
Source organism: Nicotiana tabacum (assembly GCF_000715075.1). Taxonomy (NCBI): domain Eukaryota; kingdom Viridiplantae; phylum Streptophyta; class Magnoliopsida; order Solanales; family Solanaceae; genus Nicotiana; species Nicotiana tabacum. The sequence continues at coordinate 113,626,995 of NC_134093.1, forward strand.
TGAAGTTTAGGAACAATATCACTTCTTTCTTATTCTATCGTGCGATTTTATTCTATCATCGATGATTGAACCATTCTACTCTTATTCTCTCGCAGATGGTGAGAACACATAATACCTCTACCGATGGACAGGGACCAGAACCCCCGGTGGCAACTATGGCCAGGGGTAGAGGTCGAGGTCGAGGTCGAGGTCGAGGTCGTGCTAGAGGCCGAGGTAGAGCTCAGTCTGGAGCTCGAGCAGCTGCACCTATTGTAGAACCTCAGGTGGACCTTCAGGGAGGAGGTTCCAGTTCAGAATGTACCAGCTGGACCAGTTCAGGTCCCGGAAAGATTCATAGCTACTCCAGTGCTTCAGGACGCTCTAGTCCGTTTGATGAGTCTTATGGAGGGTGTGGCCCAGAATGGTACATTTCTAGTGGCACCAGCCGTTTCACATGCTGGGGGGGGGGCACAAACTCCTACTACTCCCGCTCCGGAGCAGATGGCTCCCCAAAATCAGGCTCCAGCAGCCCCGCCAGTTGGGGTAGTTCAGCCAGTTGTTGCGGCACAGATCGGTGATAGGCCCGCCATGTCTTTTGAGGCCTTATTGAGACTGGATAAGTTTACTAAGCTCTTTCCAGTTCACTTCAGTGGTACACCTTCTGAGGACCCACAAGATTATCTTGAAAGCTGCCACGAGGTGCTGCGAGAACATGGGTATAATTGAGATCAATGGGGTTGATTTTGCTGTATTTCAGATGACGGGTTCCGCCAAGAGGTAGTGGAGAGATTATACATTGACCCGACCAGTTGGATCGCCTGCACTTACCTGGGAGCAGTTCTCTCAGCTATTTCTGGAGAAATTCCTCCCTATCACACTAAGAGAGGAATTCCGCAAGCAACTTGAGCGTCTACAGCAGGATAGTATGACTGTTACTCAGTATGAGTCCCATTTTGTGGATTTGGCCCGTCATGCTCTCCTTTTACTACCTACAGAGAGAGAGAGAGAGTGAGGCGGTTTATTGAGGGACTCACTCACCCTATCAGACTTCAGATGGCCAAGGAGACCGGAAGTGAGATTTCTTTTCAGGCGGCTGCTAATGTCGCAAGGAGGATCGAGATGGTTCTTGCACAAGAGAGAGGGCAGGGGTCCGTTAAGAGGCCTCGTCAGTTCGGTTGTTTCAGTGGTGCCTCATCTGGAGGCAGGGGTAATTTTGGTAGGGGTCATCCTCCCATACCATTTCATTCAGCACTTCATGCATCTCTTGGTGCTTCAGGGAGTCACGGTCCTATTATACATCACTCTAGGCAGCCAGCATTTAGTGCACATTCAGCTCCTATCAGTGCACCACCACTCCAGAGTTACTACAGTGGTTATCCGGCCCATTTGGGTCAGCTTCAGTAGCCACGACATCAGGATGGGTGTTATGAGTGTGGGAACATTGGTCACATCAGGAGGTATTGCCCTAGATTGGCGAGTAACAGATCTCGACAGGATTCGCGTGCCATCATACCGGCACCGGTTGCTTCACCGCCTGCTCAATCAGGTAGAGGTAGGGGTCAGGCAGCTAGAGGTGGAGGTCAGGCCATTAAAGGTGGAGGTCAGACTGTTAGAGATGGAGGCCAGTCAGTTAGAGGCTATCCCAGGGACGCAGTTCAGAGTGGTGGGGCCCAGCCCCGATTTTATGCTTTTCCAGTTAGGCCTGAGGCCGAGTCATCTGATGCTGTGATCACAGGTATTATTCCAGTTTGCCATAGAGATGCTTCAGTTCTATATTATCCAGGATCTACTTATTCCTATGTTTCCTCCTATTTTGCTTCATATTTGGTTGTGCCTTGTGATTCTCTAAGTACTTCTGTGTGTGTATCTACACCGGTGGGAGACTCTGTTGTGGTAGATCATGTCTATCATTCGTGTGTGATTACTATTGGTAATCTTGAGACTAGTGTGGAACTTCTACTTCTTGATATGGTAGATTTTGATGTCATCTTGGGTATGGATTGGTTGTCACCTTATCATACTATATTGGATTGTCATGCCAAGACAGTGACTCTAGCCATGCCGCGGTTACCTCGGTTAGAGTGGAAAGGAACTCCTGGTCATTCTGCCAGCAGGGTTATTTCTTATATGAAAGCTCGACGTATGGTAGAGAAAGGGTGTCTAGCCTATTTGGTTTATATTCGTGATCCGAGTGCGGATGTTCCTTCTATGGACTCAGTACCAGTTGTTCGTGAATTTCTAGAAGTATTTCCTGCAGATTTGCTGGGGATGCCCCGACAGAGATATTGACTTCTGTATAGATTTGGCTCCGGGCACTCAGCACATTTCTATTCCACCATACCGTATGGCCCCGCCGGAGTTGAAAGAATTGAAAGAGTAGTTACAAGACTTGCTTGATCGGGGATTCATTAGACCCAGTGTCTCGCCCTGGGGTGCACCAGTATTATTTATAAAGAAGAAAGATGGCTCTATACGGATGTGTATAGATTATCGGCAGTTGAACAAGGCCACTATCAAAAATAAATATCCGTTGCCAGGAATTGATGACTTATTTGATCAGCTTCAAGGTACCAAGGTATTTTCGAAGATTAATTTGAGTTCTGGTTACCATCAGTTGAAGATTCGGGCATCTGATATCCCTAAAACAGCTTTTCGAACTCGGTATGGGCATTGCGAATTCTTAGTGATGTCATTTGGGTTGACAAATGCCCCAGCAGCATTTATGGATTTGATGAATCGGGTGTTCAAGCCTTATTTGGACTCTTTTGTGGTTGTATTCATTGATGATATCTTAATTTACTCCAGCAGTCGAGAGGAGCATGAGAAGCATCTTCGAAGTGTGCTTCACACTTTGAAGAATAATCAGTTATATGCCAAGTTTTCAAAATATGAGTTTTGGTTAGACTTAGTTGCCTTTTTGGGGCATGTGGTATCGGCAGAAGGCATAAAGGTGGATCCTAAGAAGATAGAGGTTATTCAGAATTGGCCTAGACCTACTTTAGTTACAGAGATCCAGAGTTTTCTGGGTTTAGCAGGTTATTATCGTCGGTTCTGGAAGGGTTTTCATCTATAGCAAGCACATTGACCAGACTAACCCAGAAGGGTGTCCCATTCAGATGGTCAGACGAGTGTGAGTTGAGCTTTCAGAAGCTCAAGACCGTTTTGACTACGGCGCCAGTGTTAGTATATTATGATGCATCTCACACTGGGCTTGGTGCAGTATTAGTGTAAGATGGTAGGGTGATTGCATATGCGTTGCAGCAGTTGAAAGTTCACGAGAAGAATTATCCTGTTCATGACTTAGAACTGGCAGCCATTGTTCATTCGCTGAAGATTTGGAGACATTACCTCTACGGTATCTCGTGTGAGGTATTTACTGATCATCGTAGCCTTCAGTACCTGTTCAAACAAAAAGATCTTAATTCGAGGCAGAGAATATGGTTGGAGTTGTTGAAAGACTATGATATCACCATTTTGTATCACCCCGAAAAGGCCAATGTGATGGCCGATGCTTTGAGTAGAAAGGCTGTGAGTATGGGCAGTCTTGCGTATATTCCGGTTGGTGAGAGGCCATTAGCTACAGATGTTCATACTTTGGCTAATCAGTTCGTGAGGTTAGATGTTTCAGAACCCAGTTGGGTTCTAGCTTGCACAATCGTTCGGTCTTCTTTATATGAGCGCATCAGAGAGAGGTAGTATGATGATCCTCATTTACTTGTCCTTAAGGACACTGTGCGGCACGGTGATGCCAAACAGGTTGTTGTGGGGGAAGATGGGGTTCTGCGAATGCAGGGTCGTATTTGTGTGCCTAATGTGGATGGGCTTCGTGAATTAATTCTTAAAGAGGCACACAGTTCCAGGTATTCAATTCATCCAGGTACCGCCAAAATGTATCCAGATTTGCGGCAACATTATTGGTGGAGGAGAATGAAAAGGGATATAGCTGCATATGTAGCTCGGTGTCTGAATTGTCAGCAAGTTAAGTACGAGCATCAGAAACTTGGTGGTTTGCTTCAGAAGTTAGAAATTCCTGAGTGAAAGTGGGAGCGTATCACTATGGATTTTGTTGTTGGGCTCACACGGACTCAGAGAAAATTTGACGCAGTTTGGGTCATTGTGGACAGGTTGACCAAGTCAGCACATTTCATTCCAGTGGAAGTTACCTATTCTTTAGAGAGGTTAGCTGAAATTTACATTCGTGAGATTGTCCGCCTTCACGGTGCGCCCGTGTCTATTATTTCAGATCGAGGTACGCAGTTTACCTCACATTTCTGGAGGGTTGTACAGTGCGAGTTAGGCACGCAGGTGGAGTTGAGTACAACATTTCATCCACAGACAAACGGATAGTCAGAGTGCACTATTCAGATATTGGAAGATATGCTTCGCACTTGTGTTATAGACTTTGGAGATTCTTGGGATCATTTCTTGCCACTTGCGGAGTTTGCTTATAATAATAGCTACCAGTCGAGCATTCAGATGGCTCCATATGAGGCATTATACGGAAGGCGATGCCGATCGCCAGTTGGTTGGTTTGAACCGGGAGAGGCTCGGTTGTTGGGTACTGATTTGGTACAGGATGCCTTGGATAAGGTCAAGATTATTCAGGATCGACTTCGCACAGCTCAGTCTAGGCAAAAGAGTTATGCCGACCGAAAAGTTTGTGATATTGCATTCATGGTTGGAGAAAGAATATTACTCCGGGTTTCACCTATGAAAGGTGTAATGAGGTTCGGAAAGAAGGGCAAGTTGAGCCCTAGGTATATCGGACCCTTTGCAATTCTTGAAAGGGTGGGTGAAATAGCCTACAGGCTTGCATTACCACCTAGTTTATCAGCGGTTCATCCGGTGTTCCATGTGTCTATGTTCCGTAAATATCATGTTGATCCGTCCCTTGTGTTAGATTTCAGCTCAGTCCAATTGGACAAAGATTTGACTTACGAGGAGGAGCCAGGGGCTATTCTAGCCCGGCAGGTCCGACAGTTGAGGTCTAAGAGTTATCCTTCAGTTCGGGTGTAATAGAGAGGTCAGCCGTTAGAGGCATCTACCTGGGAGTCCGAGTCGGACATGCGGAGTAAATATCCACACTTATTCACTAACTCAGGTACTTTTTTTTCTAACTCCGTTCGAGGACGAACGCTTGTTTTAGAGGTGGAGAATGTGATGATCCAAAATATCATCTTTAAATTTAATAAGTAATTCTGTGTTCTAAGACCTCGAAAAGCACCATTTATCATTCTTCGACTTGCGTGCGCAGTCCTTACAATTTTTCGGAAAGTCTTTATGTGAAAAATGGATTAAAATGTGAAATAGAGCTTTAAAACTCAACTAAGTTGACTTTGGTCAACATTTTGAGTAAACGGATCCGGATCAGTATTTTGACAATTCCAGTAGGTCCGTATCGTGATTTGGGACTTGGGCGTATGCCCGGAATCAAATTTTGAGGTCCCTAGCCCGATATATATGAATTTTGATGAAAAATTAAAAACTTGAAAGCTTAATGATTTTTAAGAAATTACTGATGTTGGATTTATTGACCTCAGGTCCGTATTTTGGTTCCGGAGCCCGGTATAGGTCCACTATAATATTTGTAACTTGTCTGCCGAATTTGGTGAGAATCAGAGTTGATTTGACGTGATTCGGACGTCCGGTTGTAAAAATATAAGATTTAAAGTTTTCTTGAAAATTTCCTTTGAATTGGTGCCCGATTCGTAGTTCTTGGTGTTATTTTGGCGGTTTGATCATGCGAGCAAGTTCGTATGATGTTTTAGGACTTGGGTGCATGTTTGATTTGGAGCCCCGAGAGCTCGGGTTGGTTTCGGGTGGTTAACGGATCATTTTTGGACTTGAGAAAACTGCAGAAACCTGCTTTTGGTTTCCTTCTTCGCGTTCGCGATAGAGAGAACGCGTTCGCGAAGGCTTGAGGTGCGAAGCTTCGCATTCGCGATCAAAGCCTCGCGTTCGCGAAGGGAAAGGGGCTGGCCAGGACAATTGTCTTCGCGTTCGTGAAGGCCAAGCCATGAAAGCTTCGCGTTCGCGAAGAGTAAAATTGGGCAGTAGGAATTTGTGTTTCGCAAACGCGAGGCACTGACCGCATTCGCGAAGGGTAAAAATCCCAGAAACAGAACTTAAGTTCTGGAAATGGGGTTTCGACCCATTTTCAACTCTTTTCCATTTTTGAGCTCGGGTAAGGCGATTTTTGGGAGATTTTCACGGAAAAATATTGGGGTAAGTGTTACTTATCCTATATTGATTATATTTTATGATTTCATACTCATTTATAACATGAATCCGTAAATTTATGGAAGAAAAAATTAGATTTTTATAAAATCTTCCAAAAACGAAAATTTAAGATTTGAAGGTTCCTTTGACATCGGAATTGAATAATTTTTATATGGTTGGACTCGTCTCGGAATGGGTGTTCGTATTTCATAAGTTTTTCGGAGATTTGAGACGTGGGTCCCACTGCCGAATATTTTAATGAATTTCGGATTTTATCCAGAAAATTAGTAAATTCATATGGAATTAATTCCTATGATTCGTATTGAGTATATTGTATTGTTTGTGAATAGATTTGAAGCTTTCAGAGACAAATTTAAAAGGAAAAGTTGTGGTTGAGTAATTGATTGGAATTTGCAAAGCGAGGTAAGTATCGTGGTTAACATTGACTTGAGGGAATAGAACCCTCAAATTATTTGTTATGTGAATTGCATGTGAACGATGTATAGGCGAGGTGACGAGTGTCTATACGTTGTCAAATTAATTATTTTCCTGCTTACTTGAAAAATCATAAATTATTTTTAATCATGAATTAATTATTATAATAATTGTTTCTCTCCTATTCTTTGTCAAATATTAATTTTTGAATTCCTGCATTAATTATTACATGCTATTTGAATTATGTGCCTTAATTGTTATTTGACATTTAGCATATTAAATATTAAACTGCATATTTTCTCTCTGATTTCCATAATAATTTTCTATTTGCCTTTGTTTGTTTCATAATTAAATTATAATTATTGCATGTTCGTTGTCTTATAATTTTATATTAATTGTTGCATTTATTGGGAAAATTTCTTCTATAAGAAATGGTAAATGAATACGTTGGAGGAGCGGGTTGAACACCGCAACAAAATTAATTATAATGAATATATTGGAGGATCGGGTTGCACGCCGCAACAGACTTATTAAAAGTCCATATTGGAGGATCGGGTTGCACGCCGCAACAGACTTATTTAAAAGTCGACATACATATATATATACAGATTTATTTAAAAGTCTATATATATAATTGATTGAAATAAATATATAACAGACTTGATTAAAATAAATATATTGGAGGAGCGGGTTGCACGCCGCAATAGAATTGAATGTGAATATATTGTGAGAGCGGGTTGCACGTTGCAACAGAATTGATGGAATTGATAATTGGTTATGACTGCTGAGTTGGCTTCAATTATTATAAATGAGTTACCTGATTTATTTTTATTATTGTTGTTGTTACTAATATTGCGTACAGGTAATGTAAGTAACCCGCCTTAGCCTCGTCACTACTTCGTCGAAGTTAGGCTCAGCACTTACCAGTACATGGGGTCGGTCATACTAATACTACACTCTGCACTTCTTGTGCAAATTTCGGAGTTGGTCCCAGCGGCGTGCCATAAACTTGCTCGGATTTTAGCTACTCGGAGGAGACTTGAGGTATAACTGCATGGCGTCCGCAGTTCTGAAGTCCCCGTCTATTTTACTTTAGCTGTGTGTTTATTTTCAGACAGCTTTATTTTATTCAAACCTTTATTTGTATTATTCTAGAAGCTCGTGCACTTGTGACACCAATTCTGGGATGGTATTTAGACACCGTTATTTTTATGGATTATTCCTACATTTCAGACTTTACTTCCGCATTTGTTCTTTGATTATTAATAAATTTAAAAATTATTTTAAAAATAGATAATATTATTCTAACGTTGGCTTGCCTAGCAAGTGAAATGTTAGGCGCCATCACGGTCCGAAGGTGAGAATTTCGGGTCATGACAAGTAATATCTTATAGTACACCACCGACACGAAATTCTTACAATGGTTATTCCAATTATCCGGCATAGACTCAGTACTAGCAGCCGCGACCTCAGAGGGGTTGTTTTGAGTATGGTGATACTAGGCACATCATGAGAGATTGTCCCAGACTTGGGAGGGGTGGATTTCATCAGAACACTCGGGCTACAGGCCCCAATGCAGCTACTACCCCACGTGCACAACCAGTTAGGGGTGGAGGACAGTCGGGTAAAGGGCGCCCTAGAGGGGGAGACCCATCCCATTGATATGTTTACTATGGTGTGGCCGAGGCCACCACACCAGATGGTGTCGTTACAGGTACGATCCCGAATTGTTATAAAGGGATATCTCTCCTTAATTTGATTCGGTTCTGAATATTGAGGCGAGTCCTCCTATTATGCTCCGCTTATGAGTGAGCTTCGTAATTTTGTGACCCACTTATATGTTTATCCATGTCAGGAGATTCGATGATATTAGCCCGTGTCTATCATTTTTATTTGTTTTTTACCCTATTGAGGACTATAAATCCAAAAGTGACTTTCTATTACTCTCTACAGTGGGTTTTGATGTAATTTCGAAATAATTGATTTCAATTTTATGAATTATATGCCCTATTAGTATGGGGGTTCATTATGTGTTGTGAAGATTGTTTACAAAATTTATTAAAAAGAAGAAAGAAAGGAAATAAAAACTTTTTGTAGGCACAATGTGCAAAATACTTTTGATTCAGAACTGAGGACGAGATCCTCGCATTTTAATATGATTTGATATTTTTAAATCAGGCTACGAGCTGCGGTGGAAGTTATATAAGGACGATATCTTTGTGATGAAAATTGATGTGTTTAAATTCTCCCTTGTGAAATTAAATTTGTACTATAGTACTTATAGGGAGTCATGCCTGTTAGGCTTATTTGAAAAATTCTTGTATGAATTTCTCTATGCATATTTTGCCATATTCGTGTTGTAATTATTGAATTTTAGCCTACGAGGCGAGTGCCCAGGTGGCGTTAAATATGACTCATTAATTTGGATAAATAATTATGAGGTCTTCATGCCTCGTGTCTCGTTGTTAGTAAAGTGGAGATTTGAAACGAGATTTTGTTAACATGAGGTTAATTAGCGATGTTGTAATCGATTATGAACAACTATTAAGACCAGAGTTGTGGTGATGTGCATACATATGATATGCTTCATGTCCTGATATCATTATGATAATGCAGTGCTTGTAATGCTGAGGTTAGGGTTATTGATATATACATTGTGGTGCTTTGTTGGGTTTGGATGTATTGTTAGGAGTTGTTTTGGTGTTACTCTGCAGGTGGATAGGCCCAATTACAGGGGAGACTCTGCCAAAATTTCTAAAACATTTGGGAGTTAGTAAAATTTGGGGGATTGAGACGTGCGAAAGAAGAGATAAGTTATGTTATGTATTTGAGGACGGACTCTACTTCTCATTCAAGTGTGAATGATCCTAAGTGGGGGAGAATGTAATACCCCAAAAAATTTCGAAGTACTTCAGCACTATCAAGAAAGTTAATGTGTGCGTAGGCACGAGTTGCTATAGCCAGTTGAGACTAATACCATGCGTTGATGTGAAAATCAGGCCTTTTGAAAAAGTTTGGAGTGTAAGAAATTGGTTTTAAAGTTTATAAGTATGGATGAAAGAAGTAATCTTCAACTGAGATGGCGTTGTCGGATCCATGTTAAATTTGCGGTGACGTAGAATCACCCGCAAGTTATGTGTGTAAGAATGCACTCAGTAATTTAATGTCCTCAGAATAATTCTTGGCACGTTCGAGTACGAATGTATGTTTAAGAGGGGGTGAATGTAATGACCCGACTTGTCGTTTTAATAATTTATGCCTCGTACATCAACTTAAGGTCCCGAAAAACTTCGTAATATGTATTATGACTTGCATGTGTGGTTGAGTTTGGTTTTCGGACGATTTGGGATCAAATTGGGAGAACAATTCTTAATTAAGAAGCTTAGAAGAAAAGAGTTGACCAGAGAGTCATCTTTTGAGAAAACGAATCCGGAATGGAATTTTTATGATTCCAATAGCTCTGTATGGTGATTTTGAACTTAGGAGTGTTTTCGGATATTTATTTGAAAGTCTGTAGTTGATTTTGGCTTGAAATAGCGAAAGTTGGAAATGGAAGGTTTGGAAGTTTGACCGCGAGTCGAATTTATTGATATCGGGGTCGGAATCCAGTTATGAAAATTTTGATAGGTCTGTTATATCATTTATGACTTGTGTGCAAACTTTGAGGTCAATCGGACTTGATTTGCTATGTTTCGATATCGAACCTAGAATGTTTCAACATCGATTCTTGAAGAATACATGGTATCACATTAAGCAAATGAGCTCCAAATTCAGTTTTTATTGAAGCATTAGATCCATATTGAAATTTCTGATCCATAGCAAAATGAATCGTCGAATTCATATGAGAGAGTTATGCCCATTTCCGTGTCAGAAAAGATTTCCGGTCGCCGCCAGCGCCCAAGTTAGCGTGGGGCGCTAGCACTGGTGCTCAGAATTATTGGACTTCTGGAAACTGCGCCACAGGAAGCGCCCCATGCTACTTGTGGGGCTCGAAACAGCTGAGGCCCTATAAACGGGGGTTTTCTATTATTTTTTGATAAAAATAGAGTTGGGGAGCTCGGTTTGGGCGATTTTCACGGGTAAATATTGGGGTAAATGTTCCTTATCCTATATTGATTATATTTCATGATTCCATACTCATTTACATCATGAATCCGTGAATTTATGGAAGAAAAATTAGATTTTTGTATAATCTTCTAAAAATATAAAATGAAGATTTGAAGATCAATCCGATATCGGAATTTGATAAAATTGGTATGGGTTGGCTCGTAATTGAATGGGTTATCGGATTTTTTGAGTTTTATCGGGTTCCGAGACGTGGGTCACACTGTTAAGTTTTGAGTTAATTTCGGATTTATATTGTGAAATTTAGCAAATTCATATGGAATTAATTCCTACGATTCGTGTTGAGTATATTGAATTGTTGTGACTAGATTTGAAGCTTTCGGACACGAATTCGCGAGGCAAAGGTTTATTGGAATCTTGAAATTAGTTGCGAAATGAGGTAAGTATCTTGCTTAACTTTAAGTGGGGGAATTACCCCTTAGACATTGAGTCTTATGTGAAAATTGTGCAATTAAAAACTATGTACGCAAAGTGATGAGTACGTACTTGGTTTATATGTGCAAATTATATCGGTTGAAATTCGTAGACGACCTTATGTATTAAATTGAAAAATTGTTGGAACTTAGTAAATCCTTGAATTGTCATGCCCCATTCCTCGTTTGTCGAAATTGTGTTTTATATGATAATTTGGTGTTATTGTCAGTTGGATATTTATGTGAATTCCGTGTGTTGTTGATTTGATATTTCTTGGAAATAATCACATTATGGATTTTTCATCATCAAATAATTAAATAAATAAGTTTAAATTGAGGCATTTATATATTTATCAAAAAATTGGATTAAAGAATGTGTTGTCCTGTGATGAGTTATTTTCTCATCCTTGTGGTTGTTTTTGAGATTTTATATATGTTGTGTGGAGCCTTGGGCTATTTGTTGAGAAATTTATTGATTCTGCTACATATTTGGAATTTGGTTGTGGTTAGTGGCAAATTGTGATCTGAATTGTTTTATTGTGTTGTGGTTTAAACACTCTCCTTGATATTATTTATACTTCCTACCTTGCTTGTTAATGATATACATGTGCTTGGTAAGGAAGAGTGTAAAGCACAAAGGGTGATGCCGTGCCATTTGAGAGTGTAAAGCATGAAGGGCGATACCGTGCCATTTGAATTATATTATCATATGAGGGAGAGTGTAAAGCACGAAAGGTGATGTCGTTCCATTTGAGAGAGTAAAGCATGAAGGGTGATGTCGTGCCATTTGAGAGTGTAAAGTACGAAGGGTGATGTCGTGCCATTGAGACTGTAAAGCACGAAGGGTGATGCCGTGCCATTTCAATTATATTATCACGTGAGGATGAGAGTAAAAGCACGAATGGTGATACCATGCCATTATTTTTATATTATCATATGTTCATGGCACAAAGGGTGTTTCCGTGCAGGCGAGGATAAGAGACATACATTATATTGTGATATCATTTCGTTGTGTATGCATTCATGCCTTTATCTTGAGATGTTATTGTACACCTATATTTTCTATGTGACTTGTAGTCGTTGTTGCTGCCTATGTACCTCCCACTTTATTTCTTTTATCGTTATTGGCATTTCTCCCAGCTAGTTGGTACTGTTATATGTATGCTCTGTGAGAAAGAGATAAATGCACGAAGAGTGTTGCCATGCCAATTGATTTAATCTACATATATATATCTGGTGAAAATGAGACAAGTGCACGAAGGTATTACCGTGCCATTTGATGTGATATGTTGAATATACATATATATATCGGGTGAGAATGAGAAAAGTGCAGGAAGGTATTACCGTACCATTTGATGTGATATATTGAATATACTTCTCATGCCAGAAAAGTTAAATGAGGTGTCATATGGTGACTTTTACTTGAAAGAATTATATTCGAAAGAAATTTATTTAAAAAAATTATATTCGAAAGATATTTACTTGAAAGAATTATATTTGAAGATATTTATTTGAAAGAATTATATTCGTAAGATATTTATTTGAAGGAAGTATATTCAGGATACATTTAATTGTACATATTACATTCTACAAATTTTTATTTGAAAAAAAAACTTATAGATAAAAGATGTATATTTTGAAGGACTTGATTAATTGAATGTACTTGTATTTACTATCCGTTTGAGCAATATTTATGGTGTTCTTGTTGCCTTGCTGTTTACATCACTAGTTGATTATGGTTGCTATCACTGCTATTTATTTTCTATTATTTTTGTATACTATATTGTACAAGTTATTTGACTAGTGAGTATCTTGACTGTATCTCGTCACTACTCCACCGAGGTTAGTCTTGATACTTGCTGGGTACCGACTCTGGTGTACTCATACTACACTTCTGCATATTTTTATGCAGAGTCAAGTATTGAAGATATCGGATTCGGACAGAGATTAGAGTGTGATCGCAAGGATTCAAGGTAGAGACACTTGGTCGTCGCAGTTCCTTGGAGTCTTTTCATTTTTATTGTACTGTTAATTTCTTATTCGAACAGTATTGTACATTCAGTCCTCGAGATCATTCCATGTATTTAGTTAGAGTTCGTGACTCAGTATTACCAGTCTTGGGAGGTTGTTTGAATATTTCCGTTGTTGGTTTCGACACTTGTTTATATAAAAAAAAATGGCTTGAATTGTTATTATAATCGGCTTACCTAGTCTTAGAGGTTAAGTGCCATCACGACGCCTGTGGTGGGATTTTGCGTCGTGACATCAAGAAATAAATCCCCAACTAAATTCGCATAATAAAAATCCCCAGGCAATACCATAGGTAAGTATATCCCCAGGTAAATACCCAAGTAAGTATCCCTAGCTAAATCCGCAGGTAACTTTTCCTAGGGATTTTCTTGCGAATTAACAATGGAATTTATTTTTGTTCGTTACTTGCGGATTTACCTATGAAAACGGTACTTGCAAATTAAATTTTCAAATAATTCCCCAGGTAAAATTTTGCGCGAAATGGCGCCAAATTTACCTACGGATATTCCTGGGGGAAACTTTTTCACATGTGAAATATTCTAAAATTTAGGAATTTTATATTTTCGGAAAAAATATCTGCGGAAAAAATTCCCAGGTAAAATCTCCAGGTAATTCACACTTTTCTTGTAGTGTTAAAAGAATTGGTTTTAACTAGGGGTGGCAATTTGAGCCCAAACTCATCCAACCCGTCCAGAGATTAATGGTTTGGGCTAGAAATATTTTAGCTTATGGGTCTATTTGAGCTGAGTCCAAGTTAACCTATCATTTTTTATAGCCCATTCTGACCCATGAAGTAGCCCAAATACAACCCATGAAACTCACCCAAAACAAAGGGATCTCAGCTCAACTGAAGGCTTGTCTGATAATTTACTTGGTTGCCCCATCATTAATTTTCCATCATTAATTTTTATAGCTAAGTTTAAAAACGAGAATCAAGGTATCTACGTTTTAATGTAAATATGAATAATTTTGTAACTGAGTTGTGCTGAAATTTACTTATTTAGAAATAACATAAAAGATATTTTTCAACTTACAAATCTTAAATACTAATTTGTTATTTAAAACAATATATTTGATTCTCAAAATACTAAATAGTATTATTATTTTTTTTTGGAAAGGAGTGAGTACTTCTTAAGCGGTGAGTAGGATTTCTTGTGTTATATTGTAAAGAGCAAATAATAACTACATAAATACTGAATAGATATAAATCAAAGTTTGTACAGAAAATTGTGTGGGTTGTTTTTCCCTAAAAGATTTTATCAACAAAGTTTTCTGAAAATTTCGTGTGGCCGGAAGGCTCTTTTCTAAATGAATTCTTTTTGGAACAATTCGAACATTAGAAAAACAAAAAAAACAAAAAAAAAAAATTCAACTAGCCAAACATTTATCTTGCACAAAAAATTGCTTCAAAAGATTTTCTGAAACATTGTCTTTTTTTTTAACCGCTATTTTTTTTTCCTTTTTTTTTCTTACTTCTTTTACACTTTTAAATATTTATTTAGTTTTAGAAATTAAAGTTATAAAAGCTCATAAATAGTTAAGTATAAGATTAATCCATATGTGTTTCTTAGCTAAAAATTTAAAATTAGATATATAGAAATTCATCGCCAGTGCATGGAATGGATAAATTATGAGGAAGCTAATTAAGAAAGTACGGAACACACATAAGTGTATATGTCACAACCTGAAATTTTTCACCGACGGGACCGTGATGGCGCCTAACATTTCACTTGTTAGGCAAGCCAACGTTAGAGAATCATTAACCAATTCCTTATTTCCATTCAGTAATTAATAATAATTAACTACGATGAAATATAATAAGTGCGAAATATCATAAATCTGTATTAACTACTACCACCCGGATCTGGAGTCACAATTCACGAGCATTCTAGAATTTACAACAAGTAATAGTCTGAAAGAAATACAATTGTCTGAATGAAAGAAAACAGTAGGACATAAAGGATGGACTTCAAGGTCTGTGAACGCCGACAGATCTACCTTGAGTCTCCGGACAGCGAACCAGTAGCAAATCTCGATCAATCTGAGCTGGTATCAAAATCTGCACAGAAAGTGCAGAGTGCAGCATCAGTACAACCGACCCCATGTACTGGTAAGTGTCGAACCTAACCTCGGCGAAGTAGTGACGAGGCTAGGACAAGATACCCACATATAACCTGAACAGTATAATCATACTAGTGGCAACAACTATAAATAAAGCAATAACACAGAAATAATGGGAGGGGAACATACAGTAGGGGAATACAACATAAAGAGTGAGAATAATGAAAAGACAGAATTAAACCGGAAATCCTTAAACGAATTGAGCAATTAAGACAGCAAGAAAAACTGCACGGTATCACCTTTCGTGCTTTTACTCTCAACCTCACCAAATAACAAATAAGACTTCACGGCATCACCCTTCGTGTTTTTACTCTCTTCTTCACAATTTAAATAAATTATGCACGGCATCACCCTTCGTGCTTTACACTCTTCCTCACAATATAAATAAATTATGCACGGTATCACCCTTCGGGCTTCACACTCTTCCTCACAATATAAATAAATTATGCACGTCATCACCCTTCGTGCTTTACACTCTTCCTCAAAATATAATAAATTATGCACGGCATCACCCTTCGTGTTTTACACTCTTCCTTACAATTCACAGAATCAATAACAACGGATAGAGAGAAGTTTCACAAGAAATCAATATTTCATAAATGATTACCTTCACAATTTAACATCTCAACCTTGAATCAATATTCACAATTTTATCGACCTTGGTGGAACCAGATACAAGTCTCCCAACATTTCAACAACAACAATAAGCATGGATAACAAGATTTAAGACTACAAATTTGCAAGAAATAGAATTTCACTCGCATGCTATGACTCGACCACAACGTATAGATGCTCGTCACCTCAACTATACGTCGTATTAAACAACAAAACACGTAGCAAATACTCACACAATACCTATTCCCTCAAGCCAAAGTTAGACACAACACTTACCTCGCTGCGAAGGCCACTTGATTCTCAATCACATCTTTTCCTTTGGAATTCACCTCCAAACCACTCGTATCTATTCAAAAATGACTCAATAATATCAATTTTGCTAAAGGAATCAATTATATTTCATAAATTAAATTT
This sequence comes from Nicotiana tabacum, assembly GCF_000715075.1. Taxonomy (NCBI): domain Eukaryota; kingdom Viridiplantae; phylum Streptophyta; class Magnoliopsida; order Solanales; family Solanaceae; genus Nicotiana; species Nicotiana tabacum. The sequence goes on from NC_134093.1 coordinate 113,643,347, forward strand.
CCCAAATTTTCCTCCAAAAAGTCAAAAATTGACCTCGGGCCCGCTTGGTCAAAACCCGAGGTTCGGACCAAAATCCATTGACCCATTCATTTCCGAGTCCGAATATATAATTGGTTTTGAAATTCGACCCCAAATTGAGGTCTAAATCTCCAAATTCCTGAAATTCCTAGTTTCTACCCTAACCCCTAATTCTACCATGAAAACTCTAGATTTTAGGTTGAAAATTCAAGAAATATAATGGGTAATTGAAAGAAAATGGTTTAGAATCACTTACCAACAATTTGGGGAAGAAAATGACTCTTTAAAATCGCCTCTACCCGTTTGGTTCTTGAAAAATATTGAAGAAATGGCTTAAACCCGTGTTTCGAGTCTGTTTTAAGTCACCAGACAGGCCTTCATTGCGTTCGCGAGAGGCCTGTCGCGTTCGCGATACACAGCGGCCTAAGGCCTTCGCGTTCGCGAGTCTTTCTACGCGTTCGCGTAAGGCAGCTCCCGCCAAGCCTTCGCGTTCGCGACCCAGTGGACGCGTTCGTGTAGAAGAACATGACTCCCCTATCCCAAGTCCCTTAAACTATCGCGTTCGCGTGAGACAGATCGCGTTCGCGAAGGGTACCACCCTCAACGCTTCGCGTTCGCGACCAGTCCTATGCGTTCGCGAAGAAGAAAATTCTCCTGCCCCATTTAACCTTTCGTGTTCGCGATACTACCTACGCGAACACGAAGAAGGGCACACCAGAACAGCTGCTGCAGCAAAAATCTCAGATTTTCTAAGTGCAAATCACCCCGTAGCTTATCCGAAACTCACCCGAGCCCTCAGGGCTCCAAACCAAATATGCACACAAGTCTAAAAATATTATATGAACTTGTTCGCGCGATCAAATCGCCAAAATAACACCTAGAACTACGAATTTAGCACCAAATCAAATGAAATTCTCAAGAACACTTTAAAATTTCTATTTTCTCAACTGGACGTCCGAATCACGTTAAATCAACTCTGTTTCTCACCAAATTTCACCGACAAGTCTTAAATATCATAATGAACTTGTACCGGGCGGCGGAACCGGAATACGGACCCGATACTAACAATGCCATACATCAATCAATTTTTAAAAATAATTAATTTTCAGACTTTTAATTTTCATCAAATATTCATAACTTGAGCTAGGGACCTCCGAATTCGATTCCAGGCATACGCCCAGGTCCCATAATTCGATACGAACTCACTAGGACCGTCAAATCATGGATCCGGGTCCGTTTACCAAAAGTTTTGACCGAAGTCAACTAAAATCAACTTTTAAGGCATAAATTTTTATTTTCATCAATTTTCAACATCAAAGCTTTCCGGAAACCTGTTCGGACTGTGCACGCAAATTGAAGAGGGTAAAATGAGATTTTTAAGGCTTAAGAGCACAGATTCGAGTTCTAAAGTATAAGATGACCTTTTGGGTCATCACAGTATAAAAGGTCAAAGGCTTTGTTTGTGCAAGATGGAGCATGGTTCTAAAATATGGGTCAAGTTGGGCGGGTTGGGCTATGACCCATTGTTTAGCCCATCTTGACCCAGCACATATTAGTCCAAGTACACTTTGAGCTGGGTTGGACAATGACACATTTATTGACTCAACCCATCTTACTTCGCCCAAATTCAGCCCAACCCGCCAATTTGTCACCCCTAGTTTTAACATTGTTCAATTAATTAGAATTTGATGCACATTTTGGTTAATTATACATTGTATTGATGGTTAGGTCATATGATTATGCTCTAAGCTCTTACGCATAGTGAAAAAACAAAACCCTAGCCTCTCTCACCCCCCCCCCCCCACCCCACACGAAAAGCAAAAATAATTTTAACTATTGTGCGTATATACTTATAGACTGTATAGTGAGCTAAAATGTGGAAAAGATCAAATGGGGTGCATTTTAGTTTTCTATAGTGGAACTAGGAACGTGCACGGAACAAGAGTAATTAGTATAAATGCTACACTAATATATAATCAAATAATAAAAGAAAATTAGATTCGTTTTGATAAAAGCTACTATATGAAGTACTGGCTTCAGAGGCGGAGTTAGATCATTAGCTACGAGTTTGTACAAACTCAGTAACTTTTACTTAGATATTGTATTTGTATATAATTATGAGTTCTATAATAAGTTCAGAACTCATAAAATTCAAATTTTGGTACCTGGCTTACACGAATGATATGAAAGAGTAAGAATTAACGTACTACAAAATCAAAGCGATTTACTTGGTTCTACAAGCTATTTAAGAATATGTGTAAATTTATCAAACATTTTCATGAAATTGTTGGGAAACTAGTAACTTGTTATTTTATTAGAAAATGTTATAACCACAAACTATGTCGTACTAAATTCAGACCAATCTGCCAAATGTATCCCGAACAAAAGTTTATGTTTGCTAGAAGCATTCATAGGTCGATAAAATAATCTAGTTATTAAAACCACAAACATTATATATTTCTCTAGAAGTATTCACAGGTATAGAAATTCTAAACTGGAAAAATCATGTGTACCACATGGGTATATATAAAGTTCATCTGGTCACAATGAATGAATATTACATTAAATACTTCACATCCTGCCTTGGCGAAAATGTTGCCTACACTCCCCAAGAAGCCTTTTGTGGCGTTTTGAATGAGAAATAAAGTGAACTTGACCAACAAGGTGGGAATGTATTAGTAAAGGACCGGAGAGAACTCGAATTTTTGAAAACTATGTATGTATTGTATAACCGCCGCTTCAAATCAATTGAATCAATGCAAGCAGTATTGTCCCTACATGCCTATTCATTCATATTTGGTTGGATTCCTTGGTTCCTTATTCCAGGTTGGATAAATCACTTTCTTTATAAATGTCATAAAAGACAGGGGCTTTCTTGCTTCAGCATGTGAGAAAAATGCCCTGAGTATCGCAGGACATAGACTCTGAGTAAGTTGTTCTTTAAATTGTAGATTTAACAAGAAGCTAGGGCAACAATAATGATTGACCAACCCACCTCTGAAATATCAAATTTAGGCTGAATCTGGGCGTTCTAACTTTCCAATTTATCTGTCCTAACAACGTCCGAAGCCTATATTCTTGCAAGCATTGGAATGGCAATATGCTTATCTTGTGCTAGCTACAACACCACTATAGAAACATTAAGAAACTTTGAGTGTATTTTGCAGAAAATGCAAAAATAAAAAATAAAAAATAAATAGAATATTTGTACAAAAACTATGCAAACAAAGTTTATGTGGTAGGAATGAAAAACTTCTTGTAGAAAATGTTTTCGTTTTTTATGGGTCTGACATGGTGCGAATCCGAATTAGTCAGAGGGTAATATAGATATCGAATATCGGATGAAAAATAAATTTTAAAAAACTCCTAGTTAAGCAAATTACGCTAATATATTTGTTTACCCGAAAAATAGATAACAATTGAATTTGTACGTGTTTTAAGGATATGTGATATAGCTTGGTACGAATTGAGAAAATACAACTATAAGAGCTATAAACGAAATAAATGCAAACCGAATGAATGAATTAGCCTTGACCCTCATGTTTGATCACCCTCAAACTAAATAGAAGGTAAACTGATACATTTCAAACCCTGGAGGTTGCTTGACAAACACTTCTTCCTTTAGATAGCCATTGAGGAAGGCACTCTTGACATCCATCTTTAGATGTAAGCAGAAAAGGCTATAAGGAGTCTTATTGCTTCTAACCTTGCAACTGGAGCAAAGGTTTCATCATAGTCTATGCCCTCTTCTTGGCTATATCCTTGAACCACCAATCTTGCCTTGTTCCTTATAACAGTTCCATCTTCATCAAGTTTGTTTCTGAAGACCCATTTTGTGCCAATTACTGATCTGTCCAAGGGTCTTGGCACCAGATCCAAACTTGATTCCTTTCAAATTGGTTGAGTTCATCTTGCATTGCATTTACCCAGTCTGCATCCTGAAAAGCCTCAGCAACATTTTTAGGTTCAATAAGAGATAAGAAAGCATTAAAAACACAAAGATTCTTTAATGAAGATTTGGTTTTGATTTTAGAGGTTGGATCAGTAATTATGTTCTCAATGGGATGAGAACTTTGATACTTGTAAGGTTTTACAACCAACTGGTTTCCCCTTGATGTTCCTTCAATGCTTTGTTACTGTGGAACAGGTTCATGGACAAGTTCCCTTGAAGTTTGAGAATCATTTCTTCTTTGTTCTATTCCCCTTGTCAGGTTGTCGTGGGTAGAAGGACCTGTTCCATCACCCGTTCCTTCTTCCAGTGCAGCTTCAGTCTGGGCAGTGGTTTCATTTAAGTTTCTTAACAGCCCAATTGCTTCATCATCATGTTCCTGTCTCTCAGAAAGAATGTTAGTTTCATCAAAAACCACATGAACACTTTCTTCAACACACATAGTTCTTTTGTTATAAACTTTATAAGCTTTACTATATGAAGAATATCCCAAGAATACTCTCTCATCACTTCTGGGATCAAACTTAACTAGAGAGTCCTTACCATTATTGTGCACAAAGCACTTGCATCCAAATGCCTTACGATGGGATATGTTTGGTTTTCTCCCTTTAAGTAACTCATAGGCAGTCTTCTATACTAGAGGTCTTGTCATGCACCTATTTATGATATAACATGCAGTATTTACAGCTTCTGCCCAGAAGCTATGTGGCAGCTTACTAGAAAGAAGCATAGTCCTAGCCATATCTTCAAGAGTCCTATTTTTTCTTTCAACTACTCCATTTTGTTGTGGAGTTCTAGGGGCAGAAAAATTATGATATATGCCATGCACATCACAAAATTCAGCAAATTTAGCATTTTTAAATTCAGTACCATAATCAGACCTAATTGATGCAAGTTGATTTCCTAATTGTTTATGAGTTTTTCTAACAAAGGAAGTGAACATGTCAAATACTTCATCTTTAGATGTTAAAAATAGTGTCCAAGTAAATCTAGAGTAATCATCAACAAGCACCATCACGTATCTTTGACCACCTCTGCTTAATGTTCTCATTGGACCACAGAGATCCATATGGACCAGTTCCATCGTTCTGGTGGTACTTACCACTTTCTTGTATTTAAAAGAGGATCTTACCTGCTTCCCCCTTGCACAAGCCTTACAAACTTTTTCTTCCTTGAACTTGATGTTAGGCAGTCCTATCACCAAGTCCTTGGAGACTAATTTGTTGGGTTGACTCAGACTTGCATGTCCAAGTCTCTTGTGCCAAAGGAGGGGATCATTGTCCAACACACTTAAGCAAGTGAGTTCATTTTCTGACAGTGTGGATAGATCTACAATATATATATTGTTCACTCTTTTTCCCTGCAAAACAATCTTGCCAGTGATAGGATTAATCACAAAGCATTTATTAGAGGTGAATACTACCAAGTTACCTCTTTCACACAGTTGTGATACACTAATTAGACTGTATTTTAGGCCGTCTATCAAATAGAAATTCTCAATCGAGTGAGAGTCAATCTTACCTACCTTACCAACCCCAATGATCTCACCTTTCTTCCCATTTCCAAAGGAGACATTACCTCCTTTGAGATCCTCAAGTGTAAGGAACTGGTTCTTGCTTCCTATCATGTGCTTTGAGCAGCCACTATCCATGTACCATATTTGGCTGCTCCCCTTCACTTGGACCTGCAAAAGAAAATTAGGGGTTAGTCTTAGGAACCCAAACTAGTTTGGGTCCCTTTCTATAAGTAAAAGAATGAATTAAATTCTTTTTAGCCCAACTTGTAACCAATTCTTCCCTTGAACAAAATTTTTGTTCTTTTGACTGGCCCTTTCTTTTGCGTTACATTCACTTTTATAGTGACCAGTCTTACCACAGTGAGTACAAATCTTGTTCTCAGGAAGAGTGATGTACTTGCTTTTAAGATCCCACTTAGGTAGCTGATTCCCAAAGCTAAGTCCTCTTCTATTGCTACTGTGATGTTTCTGTAGCCATGACAAAGCATCGAAGGACCTGTTCCATTTACTAGTTCTGTCTAGCTCATGCTTGATCTTGCCTAGATCCTCCTTTAGCACTCTTACCTGCTCATCCTTCCTATACAACTCATCTTTTAGTTTGCCTACATTTTCTTCTAAAGTGAGTTGTGTGCAATCAACTGTCTTCTTACTGGTTCCTAGTTTCAATTTTAGATTTTCAGATTTTAACTCAAGAACATTTGCTTTAAATGTATGAACCTGGTTCTTCAGAGCAATATTTTCACTCACAGTCTCACTAACTCTGAGTTCCAGGTTCTTATACTTTGCTTTTAAAATCACACAATCCTTAGACAACTGTTCCTTTTCTTTATTTATTACCTCAGATTCATCAATGAAATCTAGCAATAATTCAGAGAGTTTTTCTTTAGACAAAAACTTAATCTTGTTTTTGAGATGAATTATACTTACCTCAGATTCCTCATGAGATTCCTCATCTGATTCTCCAATTGCCATAAGTGCTTGTTCATCTCCATTTTCATTATCTGATTCCTCATCTGAACTTTCTCCCCAAGCAGCAACCATAACCTTTGTTGATCCTTTGTTCTTCTTGGGATGAACCTGTTCCTTCTTCCTATTCCTTCGTTCAGATCTTTCCTTCTTCCATTCAATTTTCCATTGAGGGCTGTTGTTGATGTGATGATTAGTCTTCCCACACTTGTAGCAGCCCTCATTGGTCATTTTTTCAGGAACCCTTGCTTTGTTGTAATTTCCACCTCTTGAAGAACTTTTTCCTCTCATAAGTATTTATTGAAGTCCTTGGTGATCATAGCCATTTCATCTTCCTCCAGATCAGCACCTTCAGTGATTCTGAGTGCCAGGCTCCTTTCCTTCTTGGGTACATCCATCTTCATGGTTTGCCTTCTAAGTTCATAAGCAGTGAGATTTTCAATTAGCTCATCCAATATAAGAGTGGCAATGTTCTTTGATTCCTGAATAGCAGTGATTTTGCTCTCCCATGAGACTGGCAGAACCCTTGTCAAAATCTTCTCAACTTTGTCTTATTCAAGAATAACCCTTCCAAGAGACTTAAGTTCATTTGTTAGAGTGGTGAACCTTGTATACATCTCTTGGATGGTTTCTCCTTCCTTCATAGTAAAAGAGAATATAGTAATGTTCCTCTGGACCTCTTCACCTGAGGTGTTCCTTCATGAGCCAATTGCAAAGTGTCCCAAATTTCCTTAGCAGTAGAACAACTTTGAATTCTGCTGTACTTGTCTGGACCGAGTCCACAAACAAGCCATTTCATGGCTTTAGAATTCTTCTCCCATTTCCTCAAGTCGTCAGCACTGCAGTCAGCTCTTGTTTTTGGCACCTCTTCTCCTTCGGCATTTATCTTCATGGTAGCCAATGGACCATCTGTGAAAATGTCCCATAGCTCATAGTCTTCTCTTATGATGTGGTCTCTCATTCTGTTTTTCTACCAGGAGTAGTACTGGCCATTGAAGAGTGGTGGACTAGCAGTGGATTGCCCTTCCCAGTTTCCAGGCGGTGCACTCATCTTGATCTTCTCCTAAGGTGTCAGCCTCTTCAAGGATAACCTGCTCTTATATCAATTGATATTTTATATGTCAATACCACACAAAAAAGAGAGGGGGGTGATTTGTGTGGTGTCCAATTTTTTGCGTGCACAGATTATGGAAGGACCTGGTTCTTCTATGTGTTCCAACTACTACTGTTGTGGAATAATAAGTACAGAAAATAAAGAACACAGAGATTTTTACGTGGAAAACACCTGGCTCAAAAGGTGAAAAAACCACGACCTACTTCCCAGTAGGATTTTCCCAAAACTCTTCACTAAATCACTGAGCCAAAAACTGCATTTACAAAACACTTTTGTAAACCTAGGATTAACTCTACTCCCGTTGTGGCAACCAGCCTCTAACTGCTGCGATAACTTCAAGTTAACTCTAACTTGAATACTCTGAGTACCTATTACAATTGCCTCTAGATAAAGCTGAAAGGTACAATATGAAAACACCTACTACAATTGAATTAGAATAAAAGACAGACAAACACTTGGAGCTGGATCTTCTATCTGGTTCATATAGCTTCAGGTTCGCACACTTGAATCACACACAAACTGCTTGCAAAATGCCTTGCTACTTTGCTCTCAATTCACGTTTAACTTCTGCTTTTGTGCGTTACCTGTGGAATGAGAACATCCTAGAGTCCTTCTCCTTATTAATTATGCAATCTTTTCGATCAGGAGATATCTATTAATGCCAGATTTCGTTTATCTCCTGCATGTGCATCTCACGTGCTTTGAATCTGCCCGTGTCTATACCTACCAGTGATGGACCTGGTTCATCCCTGAGTTCCTTTGTCAATCTTCAAAACTATTCTTTACTTGGGCCAACAGTTAGGTTGCCGGGCTCGTGACCCAGCGACCGATCAAGATCGAGATCGGCTGAGATCTAGATCGAGCAAAATAGAGACCGATCAAGATCGAGATCGGTCAAGATCGAGATCAAACAAAATAAAGACCGATCAAGATCGAGATCGGCCAAGATCCAGGAAAGCTTATCGAGCTAAAAGACAAAAAGCCGGAATATCCGCAACTGGACGAGAATCTCGGCGGAAATTCCGCCGCACATCAAGGAGCGGCCAATTAATTAATCTATCATGGGATTCCTTATTGTATTTAGAATTATATTAAGAGTAGGACTTCCCTACTATATAAAGGGAGTCTAATCATTTGTAGAGGGGATTCATTCATGCTATATAAAATAATATACTGCATTTCTTCTGGTTTTCAATATTCATTCATTTTGGAGAGTCCTGATCATGTGTACAAACTTGACAAAGCACTTTATGGGTTCAAGCAGGCGCCAAGAGCATGGTATGAAAGATTATCAAAGTTTTTGCTTGAGCATGACTACAAGAGAGGTAAAATTGACAATACTTTGTTCTTAAAAGAAAAGGGTAAAGATCTCTTGGTAGTTCAGATATATGTTGATGATATATGGGTAAGCTTAATTTCTTTTTAGGCTTACAAATTAAACAAAATTCAAATGGAACTATGATCCATCAGCAGAAGTATGTAAAAGAGTTGCTTAAAAGGTTTGAAATGGAAGATTCCAAAGAAATTGATACTCTTATTGCAACAGCTACAAAGTTGGATATGGATGAACTTGATTCATCTGTCGATCAGAAGTTGTATCGGGGAATGATTGGCTCATTTTTATATCTCACTACTAGTAGATCTGACATTATTTTCAGTGTAGGCCTTTGTGTAAGATTTCAGGCAAATCCGAAGGAGTCTCACTTGACTGATGTCAAAAGAATTTTGAGATATCTAAAAGGCACCACTGATCTTTATCTTTGGTATCCAAAAGGTAGTAATTTCAATCTTGTGGGATATGCTGATGTTGATTATGCAGGCTTTCTTATGGATAGAAAGAGCACCTCAGGTATGGCACACTTTCTTGGCTCATGTCTTGTGTCTTGGGCCACCAAAAAGCAAAATCCAGTGGCCTTATCTACTGCTGAAGCTGAGTATGTTATTGCTGCTTCATGTTGTGCTCAATTGTTGTGGATCAAACAGTAATTAAAGGACTTTGGAATTGATGTTGGTTGTATTCCCATTTTTTGTGATAACACTAGTGCTATTAGTATGACCAAGAACCGGTTCACCACAAGAGAACTAAACACATAGATGTTAGGCATCACTTTTTGAGGGATAACTATGAAAAGGGGTTGATCACTGTGGAATTTTATGCTACTGACAAGCAAATAGCTGACATCTTCACAAAAGCCCTAAGTAGAGATCACTTTGAAAGGAACAGGTTAGAATTAGGGATGATTAAGATCACCTAAAAGGACCAGTTTAGAGTACACACCGAAAAAACAAATTGGTTAGAAAATCTGAAAATTGTGTACACAATTAGATTAATTTTTGCTTAGTCTCATACTTTCAATAGTATACTCTTGTGCTATGTGTTAAAATGACTCATTAATCTCTAATGATATTTTCTCTATTTTGGCAAATTTAGACTTACACAAGAGTATTCTCAGTGAAGAACCTGGTTCATCAAGATAACACGGTATGTTTTCTACACTCTGCATAATTTGAAATAATAATATTTGAATTATGAGCAGAATCCTACTTAATTCCAAACTCCTTTTGGACTTATTCGTTACAAGTGAACCAGTTCTGTTCAAAAGAGTTCCAACCGAATTGAAGTACCTAGATTCTAGGGATACACTCCAAAGTCTTTTTAAAACTGAAATTCAGTTTGATTAGACTTCCACACCCACTATCATCCCTTCCACCACCCCAAACTCTAAGAAAAGAGTAAAGATGCTTGCTCGCAAGGTTGTTGCGGGGAGAGAACACATTTGGAGAATAGGTTTGTACTAGTAGGGTCTAAAGCAGGTGTTGAAACTACAAAGTCTGGAGGAATTAGTGGTAAAAATAAAAAAGAAAAAGAAAAGGAAAGCAAGGGTGTTCGAAGTGCTATGAGGGGAAAGGGTAAATGGGTGGTTGATTCTTCACCCACTCCTGTGAGTTTAACCAAAGACACATGTGCAATGGTTGTTTGGAGAGAAAAATCTCCTGGAGTAGAGGAGAGTGTAAAGAAAACAAGGGGAAGTGGGTTTGGCGAGGCCGCTGAAGGGCTGGTTCAACTTGGAAAAAATATAGACGAACTTGTTTCATCTGAACAGAACCCTCGCAGACCTACTGAAGAGAGTGACTGAAAGTTATAATCCAAAGAAGAAAGGGAGGTTGGTACAAGCTGGGATCATTTTGGGGTAAATACGCTGCCTGCTTGTGATTATGAAGTCCATGTCACTCATAAAGAACCTGGTTCATCTAAGAAGGTACCAGTTGTCACACCCCTTTTTACCCCCAAAAGAATATGTGTGTCATATGGGTTGTGGGTTAAAGAGTTTTTTCCAACTAAAGTGACAATTTTGAAATAGGGATTATTTTATTTACTGAGTCGCCACTCGGAATTGATTTTTTGGGTGTTCCAAGTCACCTTTTATCCGAATCCCTAGTAAAGAAAAGTTTGACTCTATTATTATTGGTATGCGAAAATAAAGTCCGGGTAAGGAATTCTGTTGACCGGGGAGAAGGTGTAAGGCATTCCCCGAGTCCCGTGGTTCTAGCACGATCGCTTTATTGACTACAACTTGGCTTGGATTAATTTTGACATACTGTGATTTATTGGTTTTCATGTTTTATCTATCCGCTTTTAATTATTAAAATAAGGAATTATCATTGAAACGGATCACATATGTGTAAATCCGTTTTATTTAATGCGCTAAAATCATGTCACACGTACGTGTACACAATTAATCACGCTTTATTATTCACTAAAATTATTTTTGGCCAAAGTCGCGCGAGCGCGTACCTTGATTTATTTGGGGAATCATAATTATATTACGCGAACGTGTACATAATCACGATGATTGATTTATTACTACACGCCTAAAGCATACTAGCGACATTTAATTTATGAGTTATTTTCCCAAACTAGTTTGAGTTTATTGTAAGGCCAAAGATTATGGAAAAGATGGTGAGAGAGGGATTATGGTTATCAATAATTTTCTAACTTGTCAACTTGTATATTTGGTCATATGTCCCAAAACTGACGCAATTATTATATTACTACTACATCGGCACCTTCTGGGATTATGTCATTATCTATTGATCATAAGGGATGGGCTAAATGCGAGGCCCAATATGATAAGGAGGAAGGAGATTAATCCCACATGTAAAATTGAATAAATTTTATCAAGTCATATCCATTTCACATTAATAATTAAATACAAAAAAAAAATGAATTGATCAGACAAACATAATCGATTATTCTTTTTTAGAAATCTTGGCACGAATATCAATTGCCCTCCTATTGAGTTAACTATAGTTACTAATAAACTGAATTAAACCAAACCCACTTCCAGCTTTACAAAATCATTCATTTGCCACATGATTCTCATATTTCCCAAACCAAAGATGTAGTAATTTAAAGTCAACAAATACATAAATAACTAGCCTCATACATAACAAACATAAAAGTGAACAGATTGCATAATATCTTGACATTTAATTAGCGATTATAGCAATTGCATTGTCTAAAACTGAGATACATACCTCGACAGCAAGAAACAAACTTAGCAGAACTAAATAAAGGCTAAGAACAGCCACAAACTGAAGCTCGGCTACAATGAAGCAAAACAACAACAAACAAACAGCGATCCTATCGAGACCTGCGCGGGCGCCAAAAACCTTTAACCCAACTCAAGAACTCGACTGAACTTGGGTGACTTTACACAGTTAAAATGAAACTCTGTTCGTCAGCAAACATGATGCGACGGCGACTATTTTTTCGGGTGGTTTGGTGCTGCGTTTCAGCTAGCTTTGGATGGGTTTGGGGCTGTTTCGTGGCAGCAATTATGGTGGCTTTAGAGCTGCGTTTTTGGGGCTGAGTTTTTGGGTTTAGGTGGGCTGTTTTATAGCTGGTTATGAGCAGCAGTCTAGTGGTGGTCGTTGGAGCGACACGGCTGATTTTTGAAGCAACGTTAATGTAGGTTTTGGTGTGTTTTTATCGGTAGAAGCAGGTGGTATTTTTGGGATGGTTTTATTGCTGGCTTTTGGGTGAAAAACCTCCTGCTTTCATGGCTATTTTTGCTGCCTTTTTAGAGTGATTTCAGTTGTCCCTTTTGAGTGATTTTTGGACCTCATTTTTAGCTCAAATTTGCTTCCAAAAGGGTCCTGGTTTGTTGGCATTTGTGGCTGATTTTTGGCATGGGGTTTGTGAGTGGGGGACAAGCATGGGGACAAAGCATGAGGGACAAAGCATGGGGGGACAAGCATAGGGGACAAGGGAAAGTGGAGTGGGAAAGATGGAGTAATAAGTGAGATAAGTGGGGAAAAATTCAAGCACGGTCAAAAATTAGGTGCTCACAGCATGCCCCTCTTTGCTTGGAAACATGAAGAGTTTCCAGGCAAAGAAAAGATGAGCGATATGCCTAATTTTTGGCCATACCATTATTCAAAAAAAGGAAGAGATAAGAGAAAAGAGTGTGACCGAGTCTTGGTTTGGACAGCCTACATATCCCGGGTATAAGGGAATCGGGTCACTGTAGTTCAAGGAAAATGATGGAATGATGAGTTGGAGAGTCGAGTGAGGTTCCGTCGAGGATCCGGTCCATGGTCCTACTATTACATCAAAATTGAAAGAAACTAAACAAGCCTATTAACTATGAGTTACAAGATTCCTATTTATAAGTCTTTTGAAGCTTGATCTTGAATCTTGATTAGTTGTTCAATCAAACTCTGATCTGAACCTTGATGCTTGCTAGCTGTAAGTGCTAGTTCATTCTTCTACGGCTTCTTCTGAGCAAAACGGGAAATGTGAAGTTCGTAACTTCAGTCATGTCTTGAGCAGTCCATATCATTTCCATCTGCTTTTGCATTTGGATTCACTTCTTTTCCTTTTCTTTTCTTTATTCTAGATTGAGACTTCTTCTTTTGTTCATCTCAAATCATGTGCCTCGAGGTAAAACCTGCTCAGACATCACAACAAACAAACAAACAAAAATTTTCTGCCCCAGTTTTTACTAGGAAACTTTCGTGAGCTATTGTAACAAAATTCTAAACTACTATATTGAAAGCAAATAAATAAATAAATAAATAAATCGGGAATGGTGTACCCTGAAAAGATCATGATGATTTTTTGTGTTTTGTTTTTTGGATGGTGTTCTTTTATTGTCCAAAAGAATGTCTCAACTAAGGATTGGTGTACCTTATGTTGGGAAAATGTGGCCAAGGAATGGGATACCCTATATTGGCAATGATATCGGGGAGTGGTGTACCCTGCATTTAAGATCAAATCAACTAGGGAGTGGTGTACCCTATGTTGGAGAACACAGTTAGGGATTGGTGTACCCTATACTGGTAAGGAGATGTAATCAGGGGTTGGCGCCTTGTATTACTGAAAAAGAAATGTAACCAGGGGTTGGCGCCCTGTATTACTGAAAAGGCGATTTAACCATGGGTTGGCGCCTTGTATTACTGGAAAGGAAATGTAACCAGGGGTTGGCGCCCTGTATTACTGAAAGGAAATATAACCAGGGGTTGGTGCCCTGTATTACTGAAAAGAAAATGTAGCCAGGGGTTGACACCTTGTATTACTGGAAAGGAAATGTAACCAGGGGTTGGCGCCCTGTATTACTGAAAAGGAAATGTAACCAGGGGTTGGTGCCCTGTATTACTGGAAAGGAAATGTAACTAGGGGTTGGCGCCCTGTATTACTGAAAAGGAAATGTAACCAGGGGTTGGCGCCCTGTATTACTAAAAAAATGTTGAATCCCCTGGGCGAAAAGGTTTTACCTGGGTTAAACTATGAAAAGCAAACCTGGGCGAAGAGTACTTCTACTGGGAAATATGAGCTGGATCCCCCTAGGTGAAAATGTTCTACCTGGGTTAAGCTACGAGAAGCAAGCCTGGGCGAAAAGTACTTCTACCCAGAAATATGAGCTAGATCCCCCCTAGGCGAAAAGGTTCTACCTGGGTTAAGCTACAAAAAACAAGCCTGGGCGAAGAGTACTTTTACCCGAAACTATGAGCTGGATTTCCCTAGGCGAAAAGGTTCTACCTGGGTTAAGCTACGAAAAGAAAGCCTGGGCGAAAAGTACTTCTACTCGGAACTATGAGCAGGATCCCCCTAGGCGAAAAGGTTCTACCTGGGTTAAGCTACGGAAACCAGCCCTGAGCGAAGAGTACTTCTACCCGGAACTATGAGCTGGATCCCCTAGGCAAAAAGGTTCTACCTGGGTTAAGCTACGTAAAAACAACCTAAGAGAAGAGTACTTCTACCTGGAACTATGAGCTGGATCCCCCTAGGCGAAAAAGGTTCTACCTGGCTTAAGCTACGTAAAATAACCTAGGCGAAGAGTACTTCTACCCGGAACTATGAGCTGGATCCCCCTAGGCGAAAAGTTTCTACCTGGGTTAAGCTATGAAAAACAGCCTGGGCGAAGAGTACTTCTACCCGGAAACTATGAGATGTATCCCCCTAGGCGAAAAGGTTCTACCTGGGTTAAGCTACAGAAAACAGCCTAAGCGAAGAGTACTTCTACCCGGAACTATAAGCTGGATCCCCATAGGCGAAAAGTTTCTACCTGGGTTAAGCTATGAAAAACAGCCTGAGCAAAGAGTACTTCTACTCGGAACTATGAGCTGGATCCCCCTAGGCGAAAAGGTTCTACCTGGGTTAAGCTACGAAAATAAGAGGTATGAACAGTAGTGATGCATGCTAAAAATAAAGGAAAATGGAGATTTTGAGGAAACTTACCTTTAGTGACATTCGTCTTTTAGAAATCGCCATTCCGCACTACTTTGTTCAAGCTGCAAACAAAGAAAAATTGTGAGTTTTGAAAATAGTGGTCAGTTTGTGGCCTTGATGTATTTGGAAGCTTGGCTTTGTGCCCATCTTCTTTTGATGATGATTTCAACCTGCCACTAGATGTTTCCTGAATACCACTAGCATTTCTGGCCCCAGAGAGCCTTTGACTTTTCAAACTTTTACATGACAGTTGGTCGCGTGAGACTTAACCTTTTCAACTTTGTTTTGCTTTTGTGACATTTCACTTTCGACTTCTTTCCTTCAATACTTTCAATTTCAGAGTATTGGGGAACCTTTGGCTTTTCAAACTTTGCCAAAACGGTTATCCACTTGGGACCTTTTCAAATTTTTTTTGCCCTTGTAGGCACTTTCAATTTGATTTCTTCCTTTCGAGAATTTTTGATTTCAAAGCATCAGCCACAAAGTCCAGTCGGGGTTGACTTGATACCCCTGCCGAGTCTGGGTGCCTTTTTTGTATAATAGCTTGTATCAAACGAGAGCCCAGTAAATTAGTCTTGCCATCCCTTCTTTGCCTTAGTTTTTGGAACAGAGTTAAACCGAAAGAGATTCAAAGAACAACAAATAATAGAATGGACAATGAATATAGACAAGAGGTACCCCTTTCGGGGAAATGAAAGGACTTATCTGAAGTACATGCGGAACTCAATGAACATGACATGCCTTTTGGACTGGATGCCTGATCTGTGTAAACCGTCTGACTCTCAGAAATTCGTCACAACCTTTGCCTTGAAATCGAGAAACCTTGCCTAGGACTGTGTCAATGTAAGTAACTGAGGATCCTCTTTTTCGATCAGTGGCGCCCTTTGCGGGTTTTCACCAGCTAACCTCTCTCATTTCTCTTCTCACTATCGTCTTATAGTGCCCTTTGCTGGTTTTCACTAAAAAGACTCATTTTAGTTTCTTTACTCACCATTGCCTTACGGTGCTCATGAGGGTTTTCACCAATAAGACTTATTTTATTTCTCTCATTTTGGTTGCACCAGATCCAAGTGAATGTATCCTCCAATTTTAAACATTGATTGATCGGAAGGACTTGAAAAGGATTTGGGTAAAAAGGATTTGGATTGAATTACAACTTTGGAACCTTTCAGGCGAGACGATCGACGAAACATTGTAACATCTGCCCCAGTTTCAATATTTGGGGGAATGTGAATTTTTATTTTGGTGCGACTGAACCCCAGAGAGACGTTGCCTACGTATCCTTTCGGAATCAAGTCAAACGTAGTTCAATATAACATGAACTTTTTTTTTGGTCTTTCTGTCTATTTTGTTTTCTTTCTTTTTCCTTTTCCCTTTTTTTCTTTTTTTTTTTTCAATAACTCCTTCAGGTTCCAAAGAGGGTAATCAAAGAAAGGTAACCGGCTCAAAGGGTTGGCAAAAAGGGTTAATGGTGTTTGGGTAGCGAGAATGAAAGCCTTCGTCATCTCAATCAAAGAGCATTAAAGGTACGTGAAGGGTCAAACATAGTACCTTTTTGACTGCATCAATTTGGAGCCAATTTCCTTTAGCTTCTTCATGATGCGGGAGGATACATCTCAGAACGAGTTGCCCCACTTCAAATTTCCTGGGCCGCACTTTCTTGCTGTAGGCACTAGCCATTCTTTGTTGGTACAACTGCTTGTGACAAACTGCGGTCAATCGCTTTTCATCAATTAGTGTCAATTGTTCCAGTTGATTCTTGACCCAATATTTATCCTCAATCTCGGCTTCAACAATGATCCGAAGAGAGGAAATTTCAACTTCTTCTGATTTCATTCGGACTTGTCCTAGGCCTACTATTCCAATTCTTTGTTTATTTTCTCACAAGCCTTATCTTCGACACATTATACTTCTTGATTCATTATTTCGAGGTCTGACAGCATTTTAGGATCTAGGCACGAAGTCCGCAAGCATGTCATGTCATTAAAATCTGCATTAACAGAACTGACAAGAGAATAAGAAAGGTGACAAGATTAAGAAAAGAGACATTCAATGAAATATTAATTTCATTTGATTTGATTTTTATTTTAAAAAATAATTTTAAAGATAGAAGGGTTTACATCATAAAGTAAGACAATAAAAGTAAAACGTCCGCATTACACCCTGAAATAATCCGGACGCAGAAAAGATAGCAAGACCGGCTACCGAGACACCCATCTGACAGAGAACTTTTCAGGTTTGGCGCCCATTTTTAGGTTTCTCTTCTACCGCTGAAATGGCTATTGTGGCTTTCAGTGCTGGATCAAATTTCTCATCTTCACAGATCATTCCGACTACTGGCCCATTGGTGTGAGTAGGCAGAGGATTGTTCATCATATTAGGGGCCTCTTCATCCCTAAGCACTATTGCCTTAACCTCGATGAGGTCTTCCACTACTCTCTTAAAAATTCAACAGTCTTTTGTATTATGTCCCACTGCTCCAGAGTGGTATTCGCATCTAGCATTAGCCCGGTGTGCCGGTTCGGGACTACTGGTTGCAATAGACCTAGCCTGACTAGCTTTTTGGAACAAGCTCGAGTATGATTCACCAACAGGGGTGAACTGATTCTTTCTCGGGAAGCTCTCCTTTTTTTCTATTTTTTTTTATTGAATTTTTTTTTCATACCCTGATTTTTTTTCTTTCTCTTTTTGTTATTTTTCGCTCTTTGTTTTTCTTTGTTATTATTTTTTTTTCACTCTTTTCTTTATTTTTCACTCAATTTTTTTTCTTTTTTTTTTGTTTATTTTTTCACTCAATTTGTTTATGGCTATGATCGAATCTGATAAGGATTGCCTAGGTATCATGACGCCGCATGAATAAGATCATTATGTAGTTCAAGAGAAGATCATGAATAAAGTAAATAAACTAACTCTTTTATCCTCTTTATTTTCATATACAAAACATACCACAAAAGCTCCTAACAAGAAAATTATTTTTGAATTTTTTTTTTTTTGGGGGGGAATTTTTGAAAGAAAAATTCTTTCAGAATAAAGAAAATATTTTTGGATTTTAATTTTTTATATATTGTTTTATGTTTTCGAAAGAAAGACTTCTAAAGAAGAAAGAAAAATATTTTTGATTTGATTTTTCTTTTTAATTTTCTAAGGAAAGAATTCTAAGAAAGAATTAGGGAAAAGGAAAATATTTTTGGATTTTTTTAAAAAAAAATAAATTGGGGGCCGGAACCGATGAGGTTTGCCTACGTATCTCACATCCGGTGAGAATCAAACCCGCGTAGTTCGGTCAAACCGACTATTTCTCCTTTTGATTTTTATGAAAATTAATCTTTACACCACACGCTAGACTACTACAAAATCTTAGTAAAAAAATATTATTTGTACCAAACTAGGAGAATGATTTTTTTTTTTTAATAATTTCACTCAACTAATTTCTAAAGCCGGTCAACAATGCAAGCAAGCCTTCCAAATGATGTAGCAAGTAGCACAAAATTGAACATGATGGTCTCAAAAAGGATACTTGGCTTATACGGACCCGATCTTGTGCCGAGCTTCGCTAAGTCAAATGCACATAATGTAACAAAATGATCCTACTAGGGATAACCAAGCATGTGGCTTATTCTTCTAGGTTTTAAGACTCTTAGGAGATGAGGTATATCTAGACTGGCTATAAAACGAGCGGACAACTCGAGTTGGGAAGGGGTAACGTACCGGGAGCAATACTTCTCCGGCTTAACTACTGGAACCTCCCCGTTCTTAAACATAGGTGACTAATAATCCTTCATCGGGAGCCCAGGCCCACCGACTTTAACTCAAAGAAGAATGGGGCGCGTATCCGCGATTCCCAGGGTTATATTCAGAAGACTCAGAGAGGGTGCGTGAGAAGACAGTTTATATATACAATTCAACAATATCAAAACGGTAAAAACTGGACAAGTAGCACATTAGGCCCAAATAAATCACAATATATACAAAAATTAATAAAGCCAAATAAAGTCAATGTATAAGCTCGAATTCTCTGTGTCCCCAGCAGAGTCGTCATAGCTGTCATACCCCTTTTTACCCCAAAAGAATATGTATGTCATATGGGTTGTGGGTTAAAGAGTTTTTTCTAACTAAAGTGACAATTTTGAAATAGGGATTATTTTATTTACTGAATCGCCACTCGTAATTGATTTTTTGGGTGTTCCAAGTCACCTTTTATTTGAATCCCTAGTCAAAGAAAAGTTTGAGTCTATTATTATTGGTCTGCGAAAACAAAGTCCGGGTAAGGAATTCTGTTGACCGGGGAGAAGGTGTAAGGCATTCCCCGAGTCCCGTGGTTCTAGCACGGTCGCTTTATTGACTACAACTTGGCTTGGATTAATTTTGGCATACTGTGATTTATTAGTTTTCATGTTTTATCTATCCGCTTTTAATTATTAAAATATAAAATTATCTTTGAAACGGATCACATGTGTGTAAATCCGTTTTATTTAGTGTGCTAAAATCATATAACGCGTACGTGTACACAATTAATCACGCTTTTTTATTTACTAAAATTGTTTTTGACCAAAGTCGCGCGAGCACGTACCTTGATTTATTTTGGGAATCATAATTATGTTACGCGAACATGTACATAATCACGATGATTGATTTATTACTGTGCGCCTAAAGCATACTGGCGACATTTAATTTATAAGTTATTTTCCTAAACTAGTTTGAGATTATTGTAAGGCCAAAGATTATGGAAAAGATGGTGAGAGAGGGATTATGGTTAGCAATAATTTGCCAACTTGTCAACTTGTATATTTGTTCATATGTCCCAAAACTGACGCAATTATCATATTACTACTACATCGGCACCTTCTGGGATTATGTCATTATCTATTGATCATAAGGGATGGGCTAAATGCGAGGCCCAATATGATAAGGAGGAAGGAGATTAATCCCACATGTTAAATTGAATAAATTTCATCAAGTCATATCCATTTCACATTCATAATTAAATGCAAAAAAAAATGAATTGATCAGACAAACATAACTGATTATTCTTTTTTAGAAATCATGGCACGAACATCAATTGCCCTCCTATTGAGTTAACTATAGTGACTAATAAACTGAATTAAACCAAACCCACTTCCAGCTTTACAAAATTATTCATTTGCCATATGATTCTCATATTTCCCAAACCAAAGCTGTAGTAATTTAAAGTCAACAAATACATAAATAACTAGCCTCATACATAACAAACATAAAAGTGAACAGATTGCATAATATCTTGACATTTAATTAGCGATTATAGCAATTGCATTGTCTAAAACTGAGATACATACCTCGACAGCAAGAAACAAACTTAGCAGAACTAAATAAAGTCTAAGAACAGCCACAAACTGAAGCTCGGCTACAATGAAGCGAAACAACAACAAACAAACACGATTCTATCGAGACCCGCGCAGGCGCTAGAAACCTTTAACCCAACTCAAGAACTCGACTGAATTTGGGTGACCTTACACAGTTAAAATAAAACTCTGTTCATCGGCAAACATGGTGCGACGGCGACTATTTTTTTGGGGTGGTTTGGTGCTGCGTTTCAGCTAGCTTTGGATGGGTTTGGGGCTGTTTCGTGGCAGCAACTATGGTGGCTTTAGAGCTGCATTTTTGGGGCTGCATTTTTGGGTTTACGTGGGCTATTTTACAGTTGGTTATGAGCAGCAGTCTAGTGGTGGTGGTTGGAGCGACACGGCTGATTTATGAAGCTACGTTAATGTAGGTTTTGGTGTGTTTTTATCGGCCGAAACATATGATATTTTTGGGATGGTTTTATTGCTGGCTTTTGGGTGAATAACCTCCAGCTTTCATGGTTATTTTTGCTGCCTTTTTAGAGTGATTTCAGCTGTCCCTTTTGAGTAATTTTTGGACCTCGTTTTTAGCTCAAATTTGCTGCCAAAAGGGTCCTGGTTTGTTGGCGTTTGTGGCTGATTTTGGGCATGAGATTTGTGAGTAGGGGACAAGCATGGGGACAAAGTATGAGTGACAAAGCATGGGGGACGAGGGAAAGTAGAGTGGGAAAGATGGAGTAATAAGTGAGATAAGTGGAAAAAAATTCAAGTACGATCAAAAATTAGATGCTCACACCAGTAAATTGCAAGGTGCGAGCCTTGGTGCAAGAAAGTGGGGCTAAGGATGCTGAGATTGAGAGGCTGAAGAAAAGGTTGGTTGAGGTAGAGTCTGAGAGAGATGCTCTCAGAACTGAACTAGCAAGGGAAAAGGAAAAGAATGATAGAATTCTTCAAGACATGTTGAAACTTCTCCAAGCCATAAACCGAGCCCCCAGTTCTTCCAAGCCTTAAACTTCTAGCCCAGTGTAGACCTTTCAATGACCCAGTTTGGGATGTTTTGTTTGCTCATGTTTTCAGAATTTTTATTTCTTTTTATGCTTTGTGAAAGAATCGTATCAATCATCAATGAAATTCACTATTTTTACTCTAACTGTTTGTTTATATTTCTTTGATGGTTAAAATTCTTAGCTTGATCTATGATGATTAATCCATGATTGCATTTGAAGTAGCCCAGTGGCCATGAGTAAGTTTTAAAATCTGGTTATCTCATATTTTTTATGTAACTTTTCGATGATGCCAAAAAGGGGGAAAAGGTTGTGCTTTACGCTTACAGTGATGTTTATAACCTAATGAACCTGATCCTTGATGATAAAGGAAAAATGTTTCTAACATTGTGTTGATGTTGAGCTAAGTTAAAACATGGCCTAAGCTTATAGAAGCACAGAGTTTGTCATCATCAAAAAGGGAGAATTTGTTGACCCAAGTAAAGAATAGTTTTAAAGATTGACAAAGGAACTCAGGGATGAACCAGATCCATCACTAGTAGGCATAGACACGGGCAGATTCAAAGCACGTGAGATGCGCATGCAGGAGATAAACGAAATCTGGCATAATTATAGATATCTCCTGATCGAAAAGATTGAATAATTAATAAGGAGAAGGACTCCTTACTCAACGAGAACATTATCCAAGATAAGGAAGGAGTTAGGAGTTGAGATTAACTAGAACTCTTCCACCAAGGAAGAGTAGCATTAGAACTCTAGTTATTTTCTACTCTACTAATTCTATAAATCGCAGGATGTTCTCATTCTACAGGTAACGCACAAAAATAGAAGTTAAACGTGAATTGAGAGCAAAATAGCAAGGCATTTTACAAGCAGTTCATGTGTGATTCAAGTGTGCGAACCTGAAGCTACATGAACCAGATAGAAGAACCAGCTCTAAGTGTCTGTCTTTTATTCTAGTTCAATTGTAGTAGGTGTTTTCATATAGTACCTTTCAGCTTTATCTAGAGGCAATTGTAATAGGTACTCAGAGTATTCAAGTTAGAGTTAACTTGAAGTTGTCGCAACAGTTAGAGGTTGGTTGCCACAACGGGATTAGAGTTAATCCTAGGTTTACAAAAGTGTTTTGTAAATGCAGTTGTTGGCTCAGTGATTTAGTGAAGAGTTTTGGAATAATCCTACTGGGAAGTACGTAGGTTGTGATTTTTTCACCTTTTGAGCCAGGTGTTTTCCACGTAAAAATCTCTGTGTTCTTTATTTTCTGTATTTATTATTCCGCAACAGTAGTAGTTGGAACACATAGAAGAACCAGGTCCTTTCATAATCTGTGCACGCGAAAAATTGGACACCACACAAATCATCCCCCTCTTATGTGGTATTGACGTATAAAACATCACTAACTTCGCACCATGGCTCGATATCACACAAGGGTGAACTTTGCACTATCATGTTCTACTCTCGATAAGTCATGCGGAAGACAGGCTCAGCTTCGACCGTATAAAAACATTGTAACAAACTTGGCTACATGTAGATATGTGTGCAATTCAATGTAAAGAGCTCGAATAAATCATATGACTGTTCCATCAATGGGATTCCATGTAGTACAATTTTTTTTAATTGATGTAAGTGCATTATAATTTAAATAATTCACCCTACTCCACTACTCTTTTATAGCATTTGCGTAAGCAAGACTTCATATATAGCTCATATATAAACGAATCTAATTTTAATATTTGATTATTATAAGTGTACTGTTTATGTACTAATTCATCTTATTCCATGCACGTTCCCATTAAAATCCGACTAAAGAAACTAAACGGCTCACATTTTATTAATCTTCCCTATTTTAATTCATTATATAGCTATAACTATGAATATATGCGCACAACACTAAAAATTATTTTTGCTTTTTGTAGGGGGGAAAAAGGCTAGTGTTTTTTTTTTTACTATACGTAAGAGCTGAGTACATAAGCATATGACCTCACCATCAATATTGCAATGTACAATTAACCTGATGTGCATCATATTCTACTTAACTGAACAATGTTATAACCAATATTTTTGTGTTTAAAATACTCCATCCGTTTTATTTTATGTGAACCTGTTTGATTGGGTGCGGAAAAAAAAAGACTTTTGAAAATTATGGTATCATGACATTTTTGTGGTTATAAAAATTTCAAGAATTTTTATAAAAAATAAAAAATATCGCATAAAGTTGAATAGAAGGGATCGGGGTACTTAATATTCTAAGTCGATTTTGTCAAACAATGAAAAGGTTTTAATTTTTATGCACTATCGACCATGTAAAAGTATTTATTCAATCAGATCACCTATAAAGTAATTATATTTAAATTTCTATAGTAAGTATTACTATTAAATCTTTTCTCAACAAGTATTATTAATTGGTAAGAAAAAGAAAGCATTAATCGGTGACTGATAAAAACAATAACGATAGTGTACACTATGTATAAAACTATATATACGTACGTTATCTGTGTATAAAACTTATACTAGTTGAAACAAAAGCAGAAACATGAAATAAAGACATGCAAAGATTAAGTTTCTATAGCCATCATTTGACCAAATCAGATACACTGCATCGTAACTTTTTGGTCTTTTTGGAAGGTTCTTTTCTAGTCTGAACACATTTAGTCCCTCAGATATTCCACCTATTTCATTCTCAACCATTCTTTTTGCCAAACTATAACTTTTTTTGCAAAATTGCACCCTTTATAAATTAGCCACCTTGAAAATTAAACCATATTATTGCATGAAAAAAAATATATGGACGAAAGAGGCAAAATTAAGGACAATACTGAAGAGGTGAAATATAGAGGTGTTAGAAAGAGGCCATGGGGGAAATTTGCTGCTGAAATTCGCGATACTTCGCGACAAGGAGGGGTTCGCGTTTGGCTCGGGACATTTACTACTGCAGAAGAAGCAGCTAGGGCTTATGATAAAGCTGCTTATTCTATGAGGGGAAATTTGGCAATTCTTAATTATCCTGAGGAGTATAATTTGCCTAGTAGTTCTTCTCATTTCAACACGGGTTCTTCTTCAATTGCTTCGTCTTCCGTGCACGAGAGAAATGAGCAAGTTCTTGAACTCGAGTATTTGGATGATAAGTTGCTCGAGGAACTTCTTGATTGTGATCAACATGCAAATAAGAGGAAATGAAGTTTCATTAACTTCCCTTGTATCACTATAAAAGCTAAGTATTTCGCATAATATCTACTAATAAACCTCACATGTACGAGGATTACAATAAAAAAAAAAACCACCTTCTGCATGAAGGAGGGGGACATAAAATCTTACCTCCTCCTCGTCCGTAGTTAGAGTTGGAGGGGGCAACTCTTTACAATATTGGTGGTGCATGTCATGATATGGAATTATATGCACATAAGAGAAGGAGGCTTGATGTATATATATTCCAAATCATAATTGTGTGAATTAATTAATGTGTGCTAATTACATAGTGGTTTGATGTGGAATGAAGGCTATTGATGCAGCTTGTTCTGCAGTAGTTTAACATCTTTGACTTCATTTTCTTTGCCAAAAGGATAATGTTGTAGAATTCTAATTTTGTGTTATCTCTTTTATATACTGAATCTGTTTCAATCAAGAGTACTATATAGAGATGTTTCTTGGCACCAATTTGGTCCATGCAGCTTGCCTTTTGGGATTCATGAGTATGACATTAGTGTTCAAGCAAGGGCGAAGTTACATTGTGCTAAGGGTAGTCAATTAAATATCCTTCGTCGAAAAATATATAACATATATTGAACACCCTTTGTTGGGGAAATTTTTTCTGCTTCGTTCAAGTTTGAACATCTTTGAGGAAATTTCTGGCTTCGTCACTGCAGTTCAAGGTGTGACTACAACGTTGTGCAAACCTTTTACAAAACTGGCTACAACTTAAATACCATCGCACAAAATGGCTGTCCCATATAATTTTTTAGAAGTCTTTGAAATGTAGAAGTAAGGGATAAGTTAGTCCAGAAACAAAGCTTTCAGCATCTCCAATGGGCTTTTGTGTGGGCTTTTCTGTTTAAAAGGCTGTACAAAGATCCATTCACAATTAAGCAAGTTACATATTTGGCCAGTCTATTAGCCAATATGTATTTTTATGCATATTATACATTAATATACAAAGTATACATTATTTCGGCTTTTATGTTTGTATGTGTGTGTATATATATATATATATTTTCGTATGTTATATATAAATTTTATATATTTTTACAGCTAACAGATGAATAATTTCTTTCGCAGGCTAAAAGTAATCTTTGCCCTTATTTTTTAGAGAGGTTATACTGTATAGATTTCCCTTCAAAATTGTCGAGCTCATTTCATAGGCCCAATATGAAACTCAGCAATCAAGAGGAAAGTTATATGTGAGACTTATTTTTTCATTTTGTTCAATATGAGACTTGTATTTACCTTTTCATATACAATTTGTTTTAGATTTTATTCAAAAACGAAAAGCTAGTACGATCCTATCTCCAATTTTCTTAAGTATGTCATTCTTTTAGGTTCTAATATATAATTTGTCCAAATGAAGTTGACTATTTGAGTGAGCTAGTCATGTTCTTTTCCTCTTTAAGGATTTAACATCTAAAATTTATTAATCCGACTAATCTAAATTCACACAATAATATCGATTAAGGAAGTAAAATATAACTATTTGTCAGGTTAATACAGTCATATGACAGAGATAGAAGGAAGTCACGTGAAGACATTAACAATCCCATGAAAATATGTCAACAAGTAATATTTTAATCACTACAACTAGTGACAATTTTTTGTCTAACACATTTGTAAATCTTGTTACAAGAAAAATTAAATTATAGTGTATGTCTACTCTTTCTCTATGATCTTCATCTCAAATGTTTAATGACATATTTTTCTTTATTTTTCATGTCTATATAAAGGACTTGTAATAGATAGAAAAATACACACAATTGAAGAAAAAAATCTCTTCCTTCTCTCTATCTCTATTTCTTATTCATGTTTTACTAAATTGCTTTTATTTCATAATACGTTATCAGCACGATCTCTAACAAATTGAGTTACATATGTCTACAATTTTTTACTGTATCAATCAAGGTTTGTTCAAGCCATTCACAAAGTCAATGCTAACACCGAACTACTCAGCTTTTATGTCCATTCGGCAGTGTTCTGGTTTGTTTTCAAACGCTTGCTATTCATATGTTATTATGTTTATTGGAGAAAAAAAAATCAATGATTTATTGAAGTTTCTGGGGTGGATTATAACATAATACCACGGAAAAAAAAAGTGCATTAAACATTTGAACCATATTTTCCAATAAAAAATATACTATAGCATATTCATGTTGTAGGAATAACTTTCTTTTTCTGCTTTGTTCTTTTCCTGATGTGCGTGGTCAAATATGTGACATGTTGGATTAAGAATAAGTTAAATTAACAAGATTTCACATTCATATTTTAAGAGTTAAGACTTGTTCCCTTTTTTTTTTCCTTAGCAATTGTATCCTTCATAAATTTTTATTTCTAATGCTTAATCCATCATTTTATTTAAGAACTAAGCATTGGTTGGATCTTTCATCTCTGGTATTAACAGAATTAAAGCATGTGTAATATGGCCAATATTTTGGCTAATGGAGTCCATCTCACATAAGCATAAGTAATTTTACAAAGTGTAGATTTGTTGGCAGTATTCTTTGGGACCCAAAAATATTGTATTATGTGGTGGACATCATTTGCACAAGTTGTATCTCTTTTTTTACACCTAAGAGGCCAAGACTTTTTTGCCTATAAAAGGGAAGGCCATTAGTTCATTTTAGACACACTAACAAAACTTGAGTTAAGGGTGGCAAGTGGGCCGGTCCATGTCCGGGACCGGCCCGGGACCGCGGGCCAAATGGGCCAAACGGGCTAAACGGGCCAGGACCGTTTGGCCCGATTTTAGTGGGCCTAGGCCGGTCTCGTAGGCCGGTCCTATGATTTGGGCCCGCCAGGCCCGGACCATTTAGCCCGCCAGGGACCGGCCCGGAACCAGACCGGTCCCTTAACGGGCCAAACGGTCCCAACGGCTATATTTTTTTTTTAAATTTTAAAATAAGAGCTGTTGGGCTTTAAAAAATAGCCGTTGGCTATTTAAAAAATAGCCATTTAACCCCCCAACTTAGTTTTAACCCCAAACTTTTTATAATTATACTTTTTTCCTATTTTCAACTATAAATAACCCCTCATTCTTTCATTTTTTCTTACAAAATCATCAATCTATCACAATCTCTCTCTAATTTCCTTCTATAATAGCTACTATTGCTTACTTTATTGTTACTAAGTATATAATATATAAGCTATATTCGATATATATATATATATAGCTTATATATTATACATTTAGTATATATACTATACTATACTATATATACATCTTATATAAGCTATATAAGATGTATATATAACTTATATATATATATTATACTATACTATATATACATCTTATATAGCTTATATAAGATGTATATATAGTATAGTATAGTATAGTATATATACTAAATGTATAATATATAAGCTATATATATATATATATATATACACACACACACACTAAGTGTATAGTATATAAGCTATATAAGATGTACGTATAGTATAGTATAGTATATATATATATAAAAGTTATATTCGATATAAGATGTATATATAGTATAGTGTATATATATATTAAATAAAATTTAGGTCACAATTCTATAATTAATT
Organism: Nicotiana tabacum; assembly: GCF_000715075.1. NCBI lineage: Eukaryota > Viridiplantae > Streptophyta > Magnoliopsida > Solanales > Solanaceae > Nicotiana > Nicotiana tabacum. The sequence continues at coordinate 113,671,714 of NC_134093.1, forward strand.
TACAATGCTTTAGATATTTTTTTTAACATCCTTTTGTCTCTAATATCTATTTAAATTTTATTTATTTTAAAAAATCTATTGGGCCCACTTAGCCCGCGGGCCGGGACCGTTTAGCCCGGGACCAAACGGTCCCGGTCCCTACAAAAAGACCGTTTAGCACGGGACCGTTTTTCCCGTTTAATTTGGGACCGGCTCGGGACCGTTTGGACCGACCCACTTTTCTTGTTTCTTCCTTTCCTCCTTTATTAAGAGTGTTTTGTATGAGAGCTAGTGTTGGGAAGCACTTGTGTGAACCCTTTCTTTGGGGTGATCTTGTGAGGTTATTATCTTAGGGTATTTGGGATTAATTAGAGCATTTGCTCTAATTTTTGTACTCTTATTCGTATAGTGAAATTGCTCCTCTCTGCTTGTGGACGTAGGTCAATTTGACCGAACCACGCTAAATTGGTGTCTTCTTTATCTGCTTTAATTACCGTTGTTACCAACTTCCATTGTCTTTGTTATTGTCATTATACTGTTATTTGGCTAAATTCTGCACTACCCGGGTTCCCGATCCTAACAAATTGGTATCAGAGTCGGATCTAACCGGGTTAGTTTCAATAGCCAAAATGACTCTAACAAAGACCTATGTTGAGAAATTTGACCGAAGTGCAAACTTCTGAATGTGGCAATTAAAGGTGGAAGCTATCCTAATTCAGGATGGCTTAGACTTGGCGTTGCAAGGAAAGAAGAAGAAGCCGGATAAAATGACGGACGAGAAGTTTGTCATCATAGATAAAAAGGCAAAATCAGGTATCATCTTAAATCTCTCAAATGAGGTTTTACGTGAAGTTTCAGTAGAAACCACATTCAAAAGCATGTGGGAAAAATTGAAAATCTTATATATGAAGAGGACGGTGGAAAATAGACTTTACCTGAAGCAGAAGCTTTATACAATTCGTATGGGTGAAGGTACCTCTATTCTCTCTCATCTTGACACCTTTGATTCAATTCTTATGGAATTGGGTAATATAGATGCTGAAATTAAAGATGAGGATCAAGCCATGTTACTGTTCTCTACCCTCATCTTTTAAGCATATAAGAGATACTATGCTTTATACAAAGAATAATATCTCTTATAAGGATATTAAATCTATCTTAAAATCAAAAGAACAGATAGATAGTGATATTACTGGGGAAGCTAGTGGAACTCAAGCGGAAGTTGGCTTATTTGTTAGGGGCAAATCCGACTCCATATCCAGATACAATAATTTAGAGTGTCGCTATTGTCATAAGAAAAGTCACATTATCTTCGAATGTTATAAGCTGAAAAATAAAGAAAAGCTTAAGGAAAGGAAAAATGAGCACAAAAATACTGACACTGCCGAAGCAAGTGTAGCTGCTGATGAGACTGAGGGAACTGTTTTTTAGCAACTAATAATAGTTTCAAATCTAACAATGAGTGAATTTTAGATTCGGGTTGTTCTTATCATATATGTCCCAATCGGGATTTATTTACCACATATGAATCTATTGGAAGTGGAGTTGTCTTGATGGGTAACAATGTTGCCTGCAAAGTTTTTGAAAAAGGTACAGTCCGAATCAAAATGCACGATGGTGTGGTGAGAATTCTCACCAATGTTAGACATGTTCCTGACTTGAAGAAAAATCCCATATCTTTGGGCAATCTAGAATTTCTTGGGTGCAAGTACGCAGGTGAAGGTGGAGTTCTGAAAGTTTCTCATGGTGCTCTTGTGATCATGAAAGCACACAGATCTGGTTCATTGTATACTTTATTGGGATCCACTGTTATAGGTCCTACTACAGTTTTGTTATCAGACAACTTGTCTGATTTTGATGGCATTAAATTTTGACATATGCCCATTGGGACTTTTGCGGAGAAGGTGGAGAAAACTTACTATATCAACCAAAATTAGGCCAAGGTGGAGATTTATAATATGGCCAATGTTTTGGCTAATTGAGTCCATCTCACATAAGCATAAGTATTTTTGCAAAGTGTAGACTTTATTGGCAATATTCTTTGGGACCCAAAAATATCGTATTGTGTGGTAGACATCATTTGCACAAGTTGTATCTCTTCTTTTATACCTAAGAGGCCAAGACTTTTTTGCCTATAAAAGGGAAGGTCATTAGTTCATTTTAGACACACTAACAAGACTTGAGTCTTCATTTCTTGTTTCTTCCTTTCCTCTTTTATTAAGAGTGTTTTGTATGAGAGTTAGTGTTGGGAAGCACTTGTGTGAACCCTTTCTTTGGAGTGATCTTGTGAGGTTATTATCTTAGGGTATTTGGGATTAATTAGAGTATTTACTCTAATTTTTGTACTCTTATTCGTATAGTGAAATTGTTCCTCTCTGCTTGTGGACGTAGGTCACTTTGACCGAACCACGCTAAATTGGTGTCTTCTTTATCTGCTTTAATTACCGTTGTTATCAACTTCCATTGTCTTTGTTATTGTCATTATACCGTTATTTGGGTAAATTCCACACTACCCGGATTTCCGATCCTAACAGCATGTTATAGAGTGGTATTGTGTGTCTCTTTCTTTGTTTACATGAGATAAGTATGAATCTTATTATTAACTAAATTGTAGAAGAAGGTAACTAGCAACATATTATAACTCCTTGTTTGTATGGTTGTTAGACATAACTTATTTCATGATATAATAAAATGCATTCTCTTGGTATTAGACATATGATTTACGTTTACTTTTCATAGTTTCCAAAATGTATGTGCGTTGCATTAAACTATTGAAATTTGACTATGCAACTTTTTTTATTTGTATGACTAAAAAGATCAGCATATATTGTCTACCATGAAACTAGTTTCTTTTACAATTAATAAGGAAGACTAAATTTTCTTTAACAAAGCCTTTTGTTGAGCAACTCAAGAAGTGTAGTATCTATTTATCTTAAATATTAGTAAAGCGCAATTATTGGAAGTTGTGTTGGTATGACAAATAATGCCTTCAAGTCCTATCACACCTTGAGGGTAAGACACTGAGTTTAAATCCTAGCGCACCATGATAATAAGACGTTGAGTTAGAGTCTCAATGCATTATGGTCTAACATACCTTTATATGGGTAAGGAATTGGGTTTGAGTCTCAGTGCACTATATTGATGATTAAAGAAGAATAATGTATTTTTCATGAAAAAGCATGAAGTTTGTCCCACTTGATTTGCTCCATTCTTGAAGTGAATGTGATAGCGGTGCATAATAAATCTAGATGAAGACAAGTGGTTGATCAATGAACGTGGACGTGCGTTGTCAATATGAGGTACGTTCAGACGATTATAGTCCAAAATAATAAGGGTTCTCAAAATAATCCTTCAAAGGTAAAGGAAATGTGTATCAAAATGATCTATAAATATGAGGTACATTCAGACGATTATAGTCCATTTTTTGAAAGAATGTGACTTGTGATAAGCATTGTAAATGCAAACTCATTCCTGAAAGTGAATGTCGAAATATATGTGTGATATAAATTATGCATAAGAATGTAATTATGCATGGTTGAATAAATACAATAACTCACCTCTACTGGGAGGTTTGAGAAAAAGAAAGATAATGAACATTAATGTGTGGTTACATGAATATGTTATTGGTCGCGTACATGAGGTACGCCGAAAATATTTTGCCATCTCTTATAAAAGGTTATTAAAGGCAAAATTAAAGTAAGAAATAATTTTGCTTATGATGATTTTGACCATGACAATTATTATGATATGATTTTATCCATGAAGGTGACATTCAACATATGGATGGTGTGACAAAAGATCTTGCAGTACAAAATCAATTAAAATCTCTGAAAGAACTAATTTGTTACTACCCGTATGAGTGAAATTGTTATCTTCATATTACTTTAATCACACCGGGTAATAATAAAAGGTTACCTGATTTTCTTTCTATTTGTACTACACAAATATAAGCATGATGATAGAATCATATGTCACAAGTAAACTAGAGGTTTACTGAAATAAATATTAGTTGGCATAACCGGTTGACCATCTCGGTTCAATTATGATGCGAAAAATTAATTGAGAATTACATTGGCATATATTGAAGAAATAGAAGATTCTTCAAGAATTCTCTTGTGCTACTTATTCTCGTGATATACCAGTTAAGGTTGGGATTGAATCCCTTGATTTCTAGAACAAATAAAATGTGATAAATATATGGGCTCAGTCACCTGCCATGTGGACCGTTTACTATTATATAATTTTAATAGATGCATCTATTATATGATCACATGTGCATTTGTTATCAACTTGCAGTTTGACTTTTGCAAGATTGATTGCTCAAATTATTAGAGCATAGTTTCAGAATATAAATTATGATGATTTATCTTGATAATGCTGATTTAAATCCAAGTTGATTTAGCAGAAATTGTATGCCTCCAATTATAGCTAAACCATTAGTTATGAAAATAAAACTGCCAAAATAAAATTTGGTATGTGATGTATTATTTAATATACAGCAGCACTTGTACGCATCTAGCCAAATTATGATAAGTTCTCCCTATCACAATCGGTTCAGGGTCAGGAACTAAATAATTTACATCTAAAAATATGAATGTGCTATATGATTTAATTGTTCCACCACAATGCACAAAGATGGATCCCCAATAAGGCTGGGGATATGTGTTGGTGATCCCAACAATAGGGGGAGAAAATGGGCAGCTGAAAAATTAATGCATGTAATTAATTATTATGAGTACATCTAGATCCTCGTACGAGAAAATGTGAACTTGAAGTTCAAGTGATAATTCATTTGCAAAATATTGCCAGGCGTATTTGCTGACCCAAAGCTAAATGTCATATTCCACCTACTAATGCTCCAAATAAAATAAAGTTCATAATGAATAGAATCTATAGCATGCATGAAGCATAATAGACTAATCGGTTCCAAAGATAAAACTCCTTGAAGAAGGAGAGAAGAAAATGTTCGAGATTGTCATAATAAGGAGGCAAGTGCTCTAGAAGAGCACCACGACATAACACTCCATAAGACCTCATGGGAGAGGCTCAGGTACCTGAAAATAATAAGATAAAGAGATCTCAATAAGTTATGTCTTTATTGGGTAATAATAGAACTGATATAAAATGATTGTCGACGATATTGTTAATATAATGTAGCGCTCAATATTATTAATATTAACGAGGATCTTGAGCTCAAATCTTTCATAAAATTTGGACAGATAAATGATTGGCCAAATGAAAAATACGCAATAAAAATTAATTTCACCTAAAAATATGAAGTTGGACGGATAGTCTCAATACCTGAAAGTATAAAGCCAGTGGAGGTATAAATGTGTTCTTGTGCGGAAAAAAAAGGTCAAGTCGATAGACATAAAGACAACTTGTGTCACAAGAAGATTTGTAAATATCCTGGCATTGATTATATAGAGACATGTTCTCATGTGGTGGATGTAGTCATTTTAGGTTTTAATCTGGCAATACATGAAAAACTTGATATGCGTATAATGAAAATCATCGAAGGATTTAAATTGTTCTGAAGCATATTAAGGTTTTCAAGAAATTTATTAAATAAAGCTTCAAAAATCCTTATACAAATTAAAACAATCAAGGCGCGTGTGGTATAATCGCCTGAGTGAGTACCTGTTGAAAGAAGGGTACAAGAATGATTCAATTTGTCCTTGTATCTTTATAAAAAGATCTGGATCTGAATTTGTTATAATCGCTGTGTATGTTGATGATTTAAATATCATTGGAACATCTGGTGAACTTTCTAAAGCAGTAGACTGTTTAAAGAAAGAATTTGAAATGAAAGATATTGGAAAGATAAAATTTTGTCTTGGTCTACAAATTGAGTATATGAAAGATGGATTTTTTATCCATCAATCAGCATACACTAAAAAGATTTTAAAGCGATTCTATATGGATAAAGCACATCCATTGAGTACCCTGATGATTGTGAGATCCCTCGATATAAATAAAGATCCATTCCGAGCTCATGAAAATAATGAAGAGCTTCTTGGTCCGAAGTACCATATCTTAGTGCAATTGGTGCACTGATGTATCTTGCTAACACTACAAGGCCTGACATAACTTTTCAGTTAATGTCCTAGCAAGATATAGCTCTGCTCCTACAAGGAGACATTGGAATGGAATCAAACACATATTGCGGTATCTAAAAGGGACTACCGATATGGGCTTATTTTATGGCAATGATTGCAATCCCGATCTTGTTGGTTATGTCGATGCTGGGTATTTATCTGACCCACACAAGGCTCGATCTCAAACAGGCTATGTGTTTACATGTGGAGGCACTGTCATATCTTGGCGATCGACTAAGCAATTAATCGTGGCTACTTCATCTAAATCATGCTGAGATAATTGCTATTCATGAAGCAAGTCGAGAATGTGTATGGTTGAGGTCTATAATACATCTTATTAGAGACAAATGTGGTTTGAAGCGTGACAAACTACCCACAATTTTGTATGAAGACAATGAAGTATGCAACCCCAATTAAAGGGAGGATTCATAAAAGGAGATAGGACAAAGCACATTGTACCAAAGTTATTTTTCACACATGATCTTCAAAAGAATTGTGATATCAACGTGCAACATATTCGTTCAAGAGATAATATAGCTGATTTGTTCACCAAATCTCTACCGACGTCAACCTTCAAGAAACTAGTGTACAAGATTGGAATGCGAAGGCTTAAGGATATGAATTGATGCTCTAATCAAGGGGAGTTAATACGCGTTGTACTCTTTTTTTCTTACAATATTTTGTCCCACTGGGTTTTCCTTGAAAGTTTTTAACGAGGCAACCAAAAGGCGTATTTATAAACATGTGTACTCTTTTTCCTTCACTAGATTTTTTTTTTTTAGGGTTTTTCCTAATAAGGTTTTAACGAGGTACATTATCTATGAACATCCAATGGGGAGTGTTATAAGAAAAATTAAATTATAGTGGATGTCTACTCTTCCTCCATGATCTTCATCTCAAATGCTTAATGACATATTCAATGACATATTTTTCTTCACTTTTCATGCCTATATAAAGGCCTTGTAATAGATAGAAAAATACACACAATTGAAGAAGAAAATCTCTTCCTTCTCGCTATCTCTATTTCTTGTTCATGTTTTACTAAATTGCTTTTATTTCATAACAAATCTAATATTTTACCGATTAAATGATACCTCCTTTGTATTTTTTGTAATCGTATTTGATTAGGCACGAAATCTAAAAAATAAAAATAAAAAATTTTTAAAACTTATAGCTTAAGACATGTTATAGACATATCATACATGTGACTACAAAATCATGTTATTAAGGATAAAATATAAAGTCTAACATTAAATTACTTCTAAATATAGAAAGGTACGTATTTTTTTTTTTTCAGACAGATGAAAAAAAAGTATGTAATATGAATTGGACAAAGGAAGTATAATTTAATATTTCATTATATTTATCACCAAATGTGAATATAGGACTAACACAAGACGTCATAAAGTTGTCAAAAAGTACACCGCGTTAACATTTACTTTCGTTCTTTTTCCTTTTTTCAGAAAAATACCAAAAAAATCATTATATTTAGAGAAAGGTCGTTACTTTTGGCTTTATACTGTTCGAATCATGCGGATTATGGATCTAATATTATTAAACGTTGAAAAATTAAGAAATTTCATAGCAGTTGCAGCTTCCTTTGATGTGTGACAACAATTCAACAAAAAAAATCATATAATTTCTACCTAGGGTTATCAGTCAACACTGAACAGGCAAACCCACAAATGATGTGTTGGTTTCATTATTTATATTGGAATCTGACTAATTCAACTTTATTACATAAGATCCATTAGAAAGAAACAATCCCTACCAAAATTTCTTATATCATATAAAAACTTTCAAGAATTCTTTCGTCTTATTCCTAAAGGTTTGACTTTCGATACATAAGGTTGCGATGTCAAAATTATATGCCACAAGTATTTTTATTTTGATTTTTTTTGAAGGGGAATCTGGACCATCGGTAAAAATGTATCTGTATGGCCTATAGGTCACGACTCGCGAGTTCGAGCCCACTATGTTTGTATTATGGTAGGTTGTTACATCACACCCTTTGGGGTGCGATCTTCCTCGGACCCTGCGCGAAAGCGGAATACTTTATGCCCTGAGCTACCCTTTTAAGTATTGACGAAATCATTTAAGATAGTACTCTAACAAAAATTTCTATATTCTCATAGCTGAAACTTAGAAACTTCTAATTAAAAGAAATCTCATCCGTCCGATCATATTCTTATATGATTACTAATATAAATTCCTGCGATCAAGAAATAAACAATTAAAATATATTTTTTTGCCAACTAAGATTTTTCTTATTGGGGAAAGAGACAACAGTCAACAGCTACACCTCTATGTTCACACTTCCATCTGCTTCTCACCTTAAAATATTTGCTGAAACTCATATATAAATGTTCATTTATTCATTTGATATCTCCTCTAGTAATACTTCTGTTTCTTGTCATTAAATACCCTCCCAAAGTTTCTTCAAAATTTGACCCTTTTTCTAATAGGACTTTGGTCCGTCATCTTATTCAGTGTTGAAAATTACAAACCTTCCCATATCTTCTTTTGACACCTCTTTAAGCAATACTAGGCCTAGTGCAGTGCATAGCATACATTAAATTGCCAATTATACGAGTTCTCAAACAACATGGATTTAGAATCAATTTCTCCCATGAAAAGTCCTCCAATTAATTTGCATTCTTCTTCTCATTCTAGTTTTCCAATTATTGCCATAGCTATTATAGGCATTTTTGCTACTATTTTCTTGCTAGTCACTTACTATGTTTTTGCCATCAAATGTTGCTTGAATTGGCAAAGGATTGATCTTTTGAGGCCATTTTCATTTTCAAGAAGTCGAAATATTGAAGACCCTTTAACGGTTTACTCACAAGCAGTGGAAAATCGGGGACTGAACGAATCAGTGATTCGATCAATCCCCGTTTTCCAATACAAGAAAAGGGAAGAGAAAAAAGATGATTTACTACTGGAAAATACAACAACTTCTTGTGAATGTGTTGTTTGTTTGAATGATTTTCAAGAAGATGAAATGCTAAGAGTCATTCCAAATTGTGCCCATATTTTTCACATTGATTGTATTGACATATGGCTACAAAATAATACAAATTGTCCACTTTGTAGAACTAGCATCTCATTATCAAAAAATACAACAAATTCCCCATTGGATCAAATCATCACTCCTCAAGATCAAGACTATGTTGTGATAGAAATAGGGAATTTCTCATTTAGTCCTTCTCCAAGAAAAATTGAACCAAACATACCAAAAAAGAAAGTCAAAAATTTGAGTCATGTTTCAAGTATGGGAGATGAATGCATTGACATAAATAGGAAGAAAGATGAAGAATTCACAATTCAACCAATTAGGAGATCTTTCTCAATGGATTCAGCGTCGGATCGACAACTTTACGTAGCAGTTCAAGAGATTATGCAGCAGCAAAGGCAAGTTCCTAATGTTAGTCCTAGTGAAGGTAGTAGTAGTAGTAGTAGTAGTAGTAGAATTAAAAGATTTTTTTCATTTGGGAATGGAAGAGGATCAAGAAATGCAGTTTTACCAGTTCACTTAGAGTCATAGGGGGGTTGGGGGGGGGGGCCTTTTATTTTCAGATTTTGGTAGTTTTTGTTTGTATAGGTGTAAAGTTTCTTGGATTTGTTTTTTGGAAGATAGTTGTGGAAAATAGAAAAATATAGGGAGGGGTAATCTCTTTTTCTCTTTCATGTATATTTTTCCTATAAATTGGTCCTTATTTATGTACTTTCCTCAGCAGTTGTAGCTAAATATATGACCAGTTTTATTAATTCTTGAAAAGTTGAAAGCTAAAGTGGCGTATGGATTTGATTGGGATCGATTCTACATAGTTGGATGGTTCTCACTTCCATAGATTCAATTGGAATTGATTCTCACGATCGAGCCCTTATCAAAAGCGTGCGAGCCGACACTTGTGAAAGTCTTCGACTTACACGGCGTCTCTTTCCATTTAGTCCAACTATAAAAGAAAAGAATGTGCGCAACTACTTTATTCTCTTTTACCGCTCTTTGTTTACTTCTGGTCTGAGCTTGTAAAACTTTTGGACTCTTTAAAATGATCAGTACCATGCCACAACAAAGACAATCTCTTGTATAATTTGATGATTGTTAGAATCCATATTTATTTCTAATTAGATTAATCTCTCTTGACAAAGGATACTAATAAAATGAAGCACTAAACTAATAGAAGAATCTCTTGTACAAAGTGCATATGCCACTTTAGCCTTTCAACCTTTCAAGAAAAGGAGCATTCAAGCTCAATTTCAATCTCTTTTTTTTAACCATTTGGTATCCGATAATCACTGGTCCGACTAATTCAGATTTATACCGCATAAGGCCTATTAAGGGATAAGCACTCCCGGCCTGAAATTTCTCCTTGAATATACTTGATTTTTTCTTTATTTATTGTTTTGGTTTTTAGTATATATTCTTGGAATTAGCTAGTATAAGTTTTGTTTGCTGTCCAAATGAATGGCATGGATTTCTAAGGTTGTGCTCTAAAACCATTTGCATTTGATGCTAATTTTGGTATCAAATGGTCTTCATGTTGTTCTCTTTTGATTGTGCTGCATTTTTCTTCATCATTTCTCTCTGATTTGGGATCTTCTTTTCCCCACAAGAGCAAGTAAAGGCCAACAATGACTATTACTGCTCCTATTATGCTGAAAAAATGTCAAGAAAAAAGTATTTCGCTAAAAAAAAAAAAAAAAAAAATATATATATATATATATATATATATATATATTAAGCCTGTATTAATTGTTACAAAGAGTAGTGAATGTAGCAGTAATGTCCCTGAACAATTTTAAAAAAAGGTTCAATTATACCCCTAAACAATTATAAGGTCCAAATATACGATGGGGGCACCTATAGGCTGAAAGGTAAATGGCGGTTATATATAAGACAAACCGCAAACGATTGTCATCAGCTCGATCGTGCTGTAAGGTGTTGGGTTAAGTCCCATAACGAGCGCAACCCGTTAAGATATATTTGGAGCTTTTCCCTAAGCTCTATAATCCACCTCTATTCTCCTCACACTGACAAAAAGAAAAGAGAAAACAAGAAAGAGTTGTTTACCTGCCCATATATAGCTTTTCCCCAAAGACAAAGTATGCTAGAATTGCCACTAATATAGTTGATAGTGGATTGAACATAGTTACAAAAACAGGTCCCTTTTGCTCAGTGCACCAAAGTTGAATAAACACCACTAAACCAGAGATCACTATACCCTGTTTTAAATTAAAAACAACACATTAATGTTTGTCACAGCCAAATTTAATTTGACTTAGATAGATAATTGGACTCTTCTTACTCCATATATTGTTGACCAAAAATCAATGTTGAAACCAATGGTCCAAGCAGCTCTTTTATGTTGTACAATAACAGTGTAAAAAGCTGATTGTGCTGCTCCAACAAAACTCATCCATGTAGTAAGTGACAATTGTGCTGGATATCTTTTTAGTGTGTAAGCCTGTAAGATTTTCAAGGTAAACTAGTTAGAAAAAAGAACTACACTCTAAAGCTGTAACAAAGTTTGTCACGATCCAAAACTGGAGGGTCGTGACAGATATTCGTTGTGACATGCATCCGACAGACAGAGGCGGATGCAGCGCAACAGCACCAGTTCATCTGAACTCAGTACTTTTAATGGTAAACATACTTTATGTGTATAAATCCATTAAATTTGCAAACAAATAGTATACTTGAACTCATACTTATAAAAATACAATTGATTCAATGCTAAAAACCTTAAATATTTAACCATAAAGCTTAAATCTTAGATCCACCTTAGATAATAGCCTAACACTCGCTAAGTGAACCTTTAACCCGAGCATAAATCAACAAAAATAGAAAAAACACATAATGAAGATCCAAGCGTCTCCGTACTGCTAAACACATGCAAAATGGGGTGTCGTGAAGCCCATATACAGTAGCGGAGCCAGGAGTTCATATAAGGGGATTCAAAATATACTAATATGTCATAGTCGAGATTTGAACTATGAATTAAAACAACCTTTGAACCCCTTTACCTTTTACACTAAATTTTTTTCAAGGAGATTCAACAGTATATGTAATCGAAAAGTTTGCACAGTATAACTTTTCGACAAATGAGACTAAATTAAACACTTTCCCTCTTGCTAACTCCGCCCCTGCTCATGTATCATCATACGACAATTTACAGTGCAAAACTAGTCTAGAAATAGATAGGGTAAAAAGTATCATTTTACCCTATTTGCACGGTATAATTTTTCGACGAACGAGAATTAATAGACAAGAATTTCATAGAAGGACCTGCATGATGTACCATATGGACCATGTAATGCAGCTAGCAACAGTCAGAATGGAGCCTTTCAACCAATTTTCATGCACAAAACTGCCACCTCTTTGAATATAGATGAGAGGTTGCCATAGGTTTTTCAGACAAGCTCCTTTGTACAATGTCATTGTCATTACACCAGCCAATGAAACCAGTGTTCCTAAGATTTTTGCTATTCCCCTAGGATCTCCAACATTTACAACTTCCAACCTAGTACAATTAAAAGAAAATTAATTAGAGTTTTAAGTTTTATGTACTGTCAGTATAATGGATATTTATATTACCAGGTCATTGAATAGGTAATTACACGTAACATTGATTAGTAAACTAAATTAAGTAAATGTTAAGTGGCATGTTATAGCATGTCAAATCACATGATGGTGTAAAGATTGTTACACTCTCGGATGTGGCGGAGCTATAAAGCTCCAAGGGGTGTCAGCTGACACCCCTTCACTGAAAAAATACACTGTTTAGGTAAGTAAAAATTGTTCTTTTATGTATATATGCTATATATTTTATTCCACTGACTTTTTCGTGTATTTACTTCTTTAAAATTTGACACACCTTAGTGAAAATTCTGATTCCGCTACTGGTCTACTCGGGATGCTTTACTCCTAACCCCACAAGGTTCTGAGACGGAGGTATTTATAACTTAAATCCCTTTAATTGATGAGTTTAAGTTCTGTGAGTTTAAGTAAATTCTATGTTAGATTTTAGTTTCATAAACTGTTAATTTCTGCATTCTTTTCTTGAAGTTGTTGAGATTTTATTACCTGAGTATTACTGCTAATACAAAGGTTAGTGCAGCAATAGTGTTGACCATAGAAGATACAAAAGTTGGAGAAGTGAAATTCAAGCTCACAAAGTACATATTCAACGTCAAACTCACTCTGAAATGAAAAACAAACTGTTAGTAATTTCTTTTCCTCAGAACTATATTTCAATAGGATGATATCATATGATGTTCAATTGAGCTTACCCCATAAGAGAAAGTACAAAGATTTCCAATAGCAAAGCCAAAGTTAACTTTGGTCTTGTTTGTCTGCAGAAAAGAAACAGAACCCTTTAGATAGTAATCTTCATTTCAATTTATACGATGTATTTTGATTGGACACGAAATTTAAGAAAGAAATGAAGACCTTTAACTAAAAGTTGTAGTCTTAAACATGTCGTAACATTTGTGTGTAGGTATAAGATTTTTTAAGCTTATATGATATTGAACATACCACATTTTTGTATGAAAGCTTCACATTAAGAATGGAAAAGAAAATTTATTTGAGTTAAATTATTTCAGATTAAAAAATATGTCATTCTTTTTAACTCACTAATAAGGAAATAGTATCATATAAAATAGTACAAAGGGAACTAATAACTTGAAACATTTCATAGCAGTTTCCCCTCCCTCCCTAAAAAGGGTTAGCTATTATGCACTAATTTCACACTATCAGGTTGAAAGATAATTACATGTAACTATTCTATAATAAGTGAAACTGGTTATCGAAAAAATAAAGCTAACAACCTACTATAACTGTTGAATTATACTAAAGTTGCCTATGTGTAACCTATAGATCACGTGTTCGAGCCGTGAAAGCAACCACTAATGCTTGCATTAGGGTAGGCTGTTTATATCACACCCTTTAGGGTACGGCTCTTTTCCAGACCCTGTGTAAACACGTGATACTTTGTGCACCGAGTTGTCTTGTTTTAATGCATGTATTTGGATTAGAGAAAAGTGATATATACATACCTTTCGAGAAAATAGGCAAATGGTAACATAACTAAACCACCAACAATATGCCGATAAGTAATGTAGACATGAGGATTCATCCCATGATTGAAGGAAGCTTCAGTTATGAAATACAGAAAAGTATAGCAAATCTGAGCTAAAACCATAAGAAAATGAGGCTTGAACTTCTTGAAAATGCCCATAATAGCCATCTCCTGTTCTTTGACAAAACACTAATACAATAAGATCCAGAATTTAATTACCAGAAAATATAGAGAATATAGAAGAATGGGGTTCGATTCCAATTGCTTATTGATAGGATCTTGTTCTCCACCATATTCTTATTATAGTCTGAAAATTCTCAAATGTGAGGGTAAGCTATGTTTCTTTGTCTTTCTTTTGTAAAGAATAGCAAAAACTTTGAGAAAATTTTTGAAGAATGGAGAAAATAAAATATTCTAGTGATCAATTATTCTTGAATATTTAATAAGAAAAGGCATAAAAAGTCATTCAACAAACATTCCACCACCTGAAAAAACAAAAGGGAGTGCAAGATTATTGCCTTATAGATGATATGTGTTGTCCACTAAAGAATTTGGAAGAAAACATTTTTGAAAGAATAAAAACATCAAGTCGTGCATGTAGGAGATTGTGTCGTAAATGATACTATATTTGTAGTAGTCATTCCACCGATAAGGTTTGTGATTGAGTGGTAAGTATTACTTCATCCTTAACCAGAGGTTCCGGGTTCGAGTTCTTAGCTATTGAGTCGCTTTTGTTAGGGAGCGTTTTACCCTCAATGTGGGACTTCTCGGCATGAATCTGGATTTAGTCCGGCCCCAATATAGATACCGTACACCGAGTGAAAAACAAAAAAAAAAGTGTAGTAGTCACTCCTCCTTTATATAAGGAGTATTGTCCTTCATTTAAACGCAATTTAGTAAGATGTGTAGCCACTGGAGTAGCTACAACCAGGGCGGAGCTAGTTCTTCGGTTATGTTCGACTGAACCCAATAATTTGGATCTAAATTTTGTATTTATCTCAAAATTCTATTGAATTTATATATAATATTAATTTAGAACTGAGTAATTTAAAGGGACTAGAATCTTGAACGCATAAGTTTCAAATCTTGACTTCGTCTTTGGCTACAATATTAGCTACATATTCGAATGAAATCAATAGCTTTTGATTAGACATTATATTATATTAAAAAAATATTTATTCAAAATTTAATTACTAATCCAATAACTAAAACAAGCTATGGATTCGATGATAATTCAGAGTTAATAACTTCAAATCCTAGCTCCGGTTCTATGTTGATGAACCATTTGCATAAACCACTTTTGTCTATGAAGATTAAAAAAGGGTGTATTTGTGAAGTCATTCTCGGCATATTTTCAGGTCCACTCTTTTAATTTTGATCAGTCTTTTTATGTCTTACATACAGTGGATTGCTCCATCAAATAAAAATAGGTTTGAATATGCAACCACATAAAATTCTTTTGCACTTTAAATATGTGTATAGTTTAAATCCTGAAGTTTTATCCTAAGTTTGCGAATTATTGTATGAAATGTTATTTTACTCTACTCGTGTCGCGTGCAAAAAGAAATATTTTTGTTGTTTTTATTCCCACCTTAATTGTATGTGCAAATTAGTTTGATCATTTCCCAATTTAGAAAGAGGCATTAAAATTAATTATTCAGTGCTTGAGAAGAGCTCAAAATCTTTCGTTCCTAGAAAATATTAAGCTGTCAATATTGCAAACGTCCTTAGTTTCTCGACTTATTTTGTGGTGCGAAATCCATCATTGGCTCATTTTGTTATTTCTTTTGTTGCCAAGAAAGGTTAGAAATAGAATTTTCGTCACCATTCTTCGTTGGCTATGTGAAAATGTCATTTTGAAAATAATATTTCATGAAAATTTTAGCAACAAAGTTTCCATTGTTACCCGTAGAAAGAACTGTAATTAATGCGTTATGTATTTTTTTTTTACGGAAAAGGGTCAGAAATGCCTTTAACGTATTAAAAATTGTTCAAAAATGTCCTATCTCCACCTATGGGTTCAAATTTGTCCTTAATGTTATTTTTAGGCTTAAAAATGCCCCTCTCTTAACGGAAAGATGACATGGCATTGATGGACATTTTAACATTAAGGGCAAATTTGAACTCATAGGTGGAAGGATGGCATTTTTGAGCCATTTCTAATACGTTAAGGGCATCTCTGACCCTTTTCCGTTTTAATTAAACATATAGCATTTATTTAGTCTAGAAAAAAATAAAAAAAATTTAACTAAAAATTGGAAAAAATGAAAATATTTTTTTTTCCAGTTTTTACAAAAAAAATTGCTTTAAAAAAGCTGAAAAATATTTTCTAAAATAATATTTTTGTAAAAACTGAAAAAAAAAAAATGAAAAGCAATTTTCTAAAGCAATGTTTTTGTAAAAGCTAAAAAAAATATTTCCTCTTCTTCTTCCTTCCTTGTTTGTCCATATTCTTTCTGAGTTCATTTTTTATATATTTTAGTTCTTCTAACGAGTTAGCACATCAAAACTGGAATATTTTCTTTTTTTTTCAGTTTTTAGTAAAAACAAATTCACTTTTTTCCAGACTAAATAAATGCTACATGTTTAATTAAAACGGAAAAGGATCAGAAATGCTCTTAACGTATTAGAAATGGCTCAAAAATGCCCTCCTTCCACCTTGGGTTCAAATTTTCCCTTAATGTTAAAATATTCATCAATGTCATGCCATCTTTCCGTTAAGAGGGGAGCATTTTTATGCCTAAAAATAACATTAAAGGCAAATTTGAACCCATAGGTGGAAGGAGGACATTTTTGAACCATTTCTAACACGTTAAGGGCATTTCTGACCCTTTTCCGTTTTTTTAATTAGCAAAGAAATATTCCATCATGCATTAAAGATCATTTTTAGCTCGCTGCCGAAACTATTTATGCCCAATAGCCGCATAACTCATAAGATATAAAATTTTATATATTTTTTGTATATAACATAAAGAGATGTAAATAAATATAAAAATATATATATTTCGGCTATTATTTTGATAACATCTGTACAGTATAGGCAAAGAGAGATGGCAACTAACTAAACAAACTTCAATTTCTAGCGGCAAACAACTACCTATACAACATGCAATTGTAGCCTTTTGATTGCCAATTTACCACGAAAGATGCAACGTTATATGGATGACCAACAGGATTTGAAATTTATGAAATTTTAAATTATCATCGAATTCATAGCTCGTCTCTTTACTAGGGTCATAATTAAATATTTTTATATATTCACAAAATTTCCTAATATAGATATAGGATTTAAACAAAAGCTATTGTATTCGTCCGAATTTTGTATCTATGTCTCTAGCTTCGCCTGACCTTGAGATATCTCGAACACGGGACACATATTCTCTACATTTTTTTTAGAATGCCGGAATAACTATAACTACAACATGCATGATTAACAAAAGCTGAAAATTCGTTTAGTTGATTCTATATATGTGCGCTAGAAAAAGTATATGCTGCTGTTGCCAGCATCAGAAAATATCATAGATGCCGATTCTTTAAATTTATTCAAAAATCAAAATATATAAAGTCCAAAAGCTAAATATAATGTGATCAAGTAAAAATAGCACGGTATAGTCAATTTTCGGACTGATCAGAATTTAAGATAAGGTGCTAGAAAAATATAAAACGATAACATCATTTTAACTTCAACGAATTTATCCCCAGATGCTAAAAATCCAAGAACTTATAAGAATTGCATCTGGGGTGGAAAAAGAATGATGGCCGAGTGAGAATTGAGAAGATGCAATTATGCAAAGGAGAGAATTTTCTAAATTATGTAATAAAAACATATGCATGATTTATTTTAATTTTTCCTAATTGGGAAAGGAAAAGGGAAAATAAAGTTGCAACCATTGGTGGCCAACCAATATTTTTGTATCTTTTTCACTTTTTAGCCTGCGTCAGAAACTATTTACATTCGGTAGCCGAAAAGTGTATTATTTTTCCTAATTGGGAAAGGAAAAGAAATATAGTTTGCAACTAGTGACCAACAAATATCTTTCACCTTTATATTGGTTTAAGGGGGGAAAAGGAAAATGAAGCTCACTCTTATTTTTGTCTTTCACTATTTTGTTGGATTTACTTCTCTTTCATTATTATAAGATTTCTCCACTGTCTTTTACTCCTTGAACCCATACATCACGGGAACATGTCTTCAACAACGTCAATGTAGGGTGATTTGCACAAAATAAGACATTTCGGTGTCATTATTAATTTTTTTGACCAAATAAGACACTTCGGTGCCATTATTAATTTTTTGACCAAATAGGACACTTCGGTGCAAATTGAAAAGAGCGCACTAGAAATCTAGAATGTGAGAACGAACAAAAGCTATCAAATAAATGTAAGTACTCAAATGTAAGCGTTTTCAACTAAATGTTCCCTATTCTTTTGGACTATCACTGTCTAAATCATTTTTTGGAAGAGTGAAACTTCCATCCACAGAAAACAAGAAAAAAAGAAAAGAAAAAAAAAGAGCTACAAAGTTGGGAAATTCAACCAAAAGAGAGCAAAATGAGAGTGCAGTAAAACTGCAAAATACAACGCTTACAAGAAACTCTTCAGGGGCTATGGCGTGCTGTGAATCAATCACAACAAAACTGAAACCATCTCATCCTTTAAACTGTTTTTGCCTTAGGAGCCTTCTTCTTTGTGGATCGCCTGGGCATAGAGTTCTTCATGCCGATAAAGAAGAGCAGCGCGCCAAGGAGTGCCAAGCTCTGTGAAAAAATAGTGCAAAATACACAACTTAATAAAACCTTGCAAAGGTTCACTCCAGAAATAGCAATTTGGTAATGAATGCAAGAAATAAAGATCTAAAGAGACATTCATATTGGCTTACCTGAGTAAACTTGACAAAAAGTTGAGCAAACTCTTTCTTGTCAACATCATAGTTGTAGAAGTCATATACGATGGGAGTAGCAATGGACTGATGCAAAAGCTTCATTGACGAAAACCAAGATCAAGATGCAGTCAGCAGGATGAAGCGAGCAAGTTCGAGAAAAATTCACTTATTTTAATAAAAGCAACTTCGACGAATAATTTGAAGAAATAGAAGATACACACCAGGATGTAAGCTCCAAGAGAGCTACCAAAGACAAAAAGAAGGCTTCCAAGACCCTTCATAACTAACGCCCCCAACACTAGATGTTTCATCTGTGAATGACATATCTTAAGTTAGACAGAACAAAGGAGACAATTGTTACAACCAAATTCAATTAAGCAAAGCCGAATTGTTACCTCTACATGTGGTACTTGAAATCCAGTGTGTGTCGTCACATGCTTTGAGAAAACATTGAACTTAGGACTTAAAGCCTTTGCTGCTGACCCACCGTCAACCCCAAATTCGCTGAATCTATGAACAGCTATTGTATGAGGCATGTATGCAATTAAGAATTAAAGAATTCATAATATAACTTTTTTACCATCCCTAACATCTTTAATTAATATTCCCCTACGTCTTAAAACAAAAGTATGAAATAAAAAGCAGGCAAATACAGGCAAATTTTGGGTACATATGTCAGCGGGTAGATACTAGATACAACTCCAATATTGCTCTATAAACAAGCCTACAGCTTTGCTCGATGGAAAAGTATCCAAATCTATCAATTTATATCTTCCCAGAAGCATTTCAGCAAATTCCTGGTGAATGAGCAGCATGATTGAACCTGATTATCATCACAAGTATGAATTTATCGAACACAACTTGCTGGCTAATATAACTGTGTGGCATTGCAGTGTTAAGTTCCGCACCTTGGTACTTATTCCCCCCAAACTAACAGCTTCCATTACATGGACATGTCCCAGGTACATAAAAAAAATAAAGATAAACTAGAAAGTTTATGTTGAGTTTCTAACAAGATCTGAAACTGACTTCTGTATGTTTCGTGTGAAAAGACTTCACACATAGCAGTTCAGCTCAAGATCTGTATTACAACATAACACAAGCCACAGACGAGGTTGAACTGTTAACTCCGAGAAGAAAAATGTTACTACCCCCAATGTCATTCTAAATGTTGTATTAGCAAAATAAAATTGATCCAAAGTGTCGCTTTAGAAAACCACGAAGACATTAATTTTTTTCCCTTACCTACCCTTTCTCCAATAAATGATTTTCAAACATGTCTCTCAACAGTTATTACTCATTATAAGGAGATATAATAAAGGTAACTTACTCAAACAACCCTTATGATTAATGATATTAAATGATTTATCAATAATTGGCAAATGTATTAAGAAAATCATTTAATAGCATTAATCATAATGAATATTTGACTAAATTACCCTTATCAATAAAGGTGGAAGTAGAAAAGAAAATAATGCCTTCTTGTTCTTGTAAAATAACAAATATTTTGGAACAATTTTTAGTACAAATATCAGGCACCTCTTACGAACTATAGATAACAAATTTTGATCGGTGTTTACAATCAAAAAATTTACTAGTCAATGTTTCTTTTTTTAAGGTAAAACTTTTCAAGGTAATTTTCCACTGGCTATGCTAATCTTAAGACAAATTCACTTCCAAACAATAGCTTTTGTAGCTCTAGCAAACTAATAGAACAGTTATTGTTATATCTCAACTAATACTGCACACAGCGAGGTATCATAAAAATAGCCTTCTGTAAAAGAAATATAAAAGTAGTATTCAATTATATATATTGACAATGCCAATATGTTTTATACTTAGTGTAATTTAACTTGTGATAGTAGGTTACTTAAGATTTTTACCAAGTTAACATTTAATGCCTAGCAAAGAAGTTTACCTAAGATTACCTGATGGTACTTAACTTTATTATTAAAGTAAATAATAAGTATTAGCTAGAATAATTGCATACTAAACATTTAGCTAATCAAAACCAAATGATCAAATTCTAAAATTTACATGTAATTACCTAATAAGTGACTTGATTGTGCAAATATTTTTTACACCGTTAGTGCATAGAACTTAAATTCTATATAAGTAAACCTACCTCTTCAAATAGATCGACACATAGATAGCAACGAACAAACGCAATCATTCAACCAAACGTGCTTAACTTCACTACCAAAGTAACTACTAGTAAGCTATGTTACTCGAACTCTTCGAAAATGTTGTTGGGTGCGTGTTGGATACTCCAAATTTAGTGCATTTTTTGGAGGATCCAACACGGCCGCGGCATCACTTTTGGAGAGTCCGAGTATCATAGCTAGTAAGTATAAGCTAAAACAATTAAACAATTAGCTCATCAAAAGCCATATGAACAAATTCTAAAGAGCATAAATTCTATGCACTGACGGTGTAAAAAATATTTATACAATCAAGTCACTTATTAGATAATTACAAGTAATCTCTTGATAAGCGCTAATTCATAATATGGTAAAAATGGTAACCAGCATGCTATCACGCGTTCTATAGCTGACAGTGTAAAAACATTTTACACAATCAGGTAAATTATTAGGTAACTACAAGTAACTCTTGATAAATACTACTTCATCCATCCCAATTTGTTTGATACAACTCGAATTTCAAAGAGTCAAAAGGAGTTCTATTTATCACGATTTTTTCATATACCTTTTAAATATTTTAAATTGTTAATTATTGTAACTTATAGTACTTTTTTATGTAATTTCCAAATATGTAAATTTTATTTCACAAAAAATAAAAATTCTACATCCAAATTCATAGTCAAATTTGAGAAGTTTGATTCTCAAAATCTGAAATGTATCAAACAATTTGGGATAGGAGGAGTAATTAGTAATCCGATAAAAATGGTGATAATGTAAAAAAAAATTATGTCATCAGTGTATATAACTTAAATACCTAAACCTTCAGTTTCAATTCTAGTCAACTAGTTCATCTAAATCCTACTAGATCCAGCTCCTCATAAACTAATTCTAACTCAGGACAGAACCCTAGCTAACTAAAAAATACAATTAGTTATATAACAAACTTAAAATATAGCAATAAATAACTCAATGCAAGTTAATAATAAAACTTCAGTTCCAATTCTAGTCTACTAGTTCATCTAAATTGCACTAGATCCAATTCATCTTATACTAGTTCTAACCAAGGAGAACCACATAGCAAATTAAAACATAACGATAAATAACTCAATGCAAGTTAATAATACCAGATAAAGTTGTATAAATACTGAAACTACATAAATAACACCAAAAAAAAAGTGAAAAACAGAGTAGATCTGAACTAAGCTAATGATGAAGTTTCTTACTCTTGATAAGCGGAGAGAACGAAGACTGATACAAAGAGAATCCTCCCTGTGAATGATAAGAACGCCATTACTGTACTGACGGCTTTCTCTCTCTAGAAAACAAAGACTTTTAGAGATTCAAAAAGGGGAGAGAAACCAAGGGACTTCTACTGCATTAGCAGTTTGATTTATTTATTTATAGGTGAAATAACAGTACAGTTCATAAAAAGACATAAAATTAATGTCTTTTATATTTGTTTTTAAAAATTTGGCTGTTTGATTTATTTTGTAATTTCCCTCCAATACCGCGCTATAAGTATTTGATATTCAGATTGCAAACGCGCGCGAGTAGAATAATAGTATGTACCCGTTGAAGGGACGACTAATCGAAGGGGACACGTTTTACGACCAATAGCATTTGGTCAAGTGATGTATAATTTCAGTGACGTGGCAAATGGAAAGAGCGAGTGTTATGCAACTGCAATTGCAAGATGTATGAGCCTCTAGTATTATTTTTTCTTATTAGAAAATTTTTACAAAAGAAAAAGGAATTTTGCTGTGACGTGCCAATGGCGTTCCTCGTTATTTCAAACCGAAATCTAACAAGTGTGATTTGGGGGAGTAATATGTACGCTGATACTTTATGAAGGTAGAGAGATTGTTTCTAATAGATTTTCGATTCGAAAATAGTAGAAAAAAGCAATAATCAAATAATAACAAGAATAATGTAAAAGGCAGCGGAAGCAAATGGCAAAACATATTTTTTGGATTCGAACTTGATGAATGAAATTTTTTTTAATAGGAAACGATTTCTCTTTTAGTAAACTTTATGCGTCGTGATCAGTGGCAGAGCCACGTTATAGGAAGGGGTGTCTTCGCGGAAAAAATATATTGTGTAGGTAGATAAAAAAATAAATTATATGTATATACACTATGTATTTACTCCCCTTAACTTTCTGATTGTTTACTTTTATATATTTTAACACCTCTTAACGAAAATTCTGACTCCACCGCTAATGGTGATACTCAAAGTTCAAAGGCAATTACCGAACATCAAATGAGAAACAAAAGGAAATATGAGAGTTCTTCTCACTTCTAGACGATAATTCTAATCCAAATTTTCCTTACGATTATGCTTCCATAATATTTGGTATATTGATGTTTTGGGCGAAACCTTTAGAGTTCTTACTAGGAATTTCAAACTCTATATAATTACCAATCAATAACAAGGAAAAGAAGGATAAGGTGTTTGGAAGTTTACATCAATTGTGGTATAAATTACACAAATTATTACCTTTGTCACTTGATAAAGAAAAAAATAGTACTAGTGGGCTTTCAATATAAAGACTTTTTATGTCATAATTTAACTTAATTCTTTTCTAAGGAAAAGTCTTAAGCGGGTGTTATGGATCCCCAATCTCTTTAGAAATTTTATATTCTACTTCCTGTTATAAGAAAAATCAAATTATGATGGATGTCTACTTTTTCTCCATAATCTTCTCAAATGTTTAATGACATATTTCTATGTTTAATGACATATTTTTCTTCACTTTTCATACATATATAAAGGTCTTGTAATAGATAAGAAAATACACACAATTGAAGAAGAAAATCTCTTCCTTCTCTCTGTCTCTATTCCTTGTTCATGTTTTACTAAATTGTTTTTATTTTATAACACGCTATCAACACGAATTGCTCATTTTATGATCTTCTACGTCAAGACTATGTAAATTATAAGCAGACAATGAGATCAAGTACAATGAAAAATGTCTTGGATGATAATACAAAGATAAGTTTTACATCCATCTAAACCCATTCATATTTTCATATCTTTGCATTAACTTTATGTGCAGTATTTAGTTAAAATATTTTTTTCAATTGTATCCACTGAAATAAAGAACTGAAAAGGTATGTCTTTATTTGCTACATCTCTTATAGGACAAATATAATATTCCAACGTATATATATGTTCTGACCTTTTACATACTATGATAGATAATTATTAAGGTAATTTAGTAATAATATTTTTACCATCACATGATGTATTTCATTGAAAGCAAAATTATCAAATATGTAGGCGATTTTACAGTACCTTACAAATTTGACATTCGAATATACAATCAATATAAACTCATTATAGTTATAATTTATAATAGTCACAGTTATGCATTAAGCCTTAAATATTTTTGCTGAAAATATAAGGCTCATTCCTCCGTATTGGATTTTTTTAGTGAAGTTCTTATAGTCTTTAAAATATAAGTGGTTATAGGTTATCTGCACCTTTTCCCTAATTAATTTATTAAAATATAAAAGTGATTGTATTATTTTTTTTAAAAATGGCATATATCCTAACTAGCATTTTTGTTGCAGAGGAACTGTTTCAAGATTGAAATAGTTATATATGTCTTCTTGAAAGTTAATTTACTTATGCCTATAATTATGAAGTAATAATATTTTAAAGGCTCGAGTGCGAGTCCTAGTAAATTTTAGCCTATTATGCCAAAGATGGAGGGTAAGACGATGGGTTCAAGTCTCAACGCACTATGTTGATAAAAAGACATTGGATTCAAGTTCTAACGCATTATGGCCTAGCAAGCCTTTATATGGGTAAGGCATTGGGTTTGAGTCCTAATGCGACATATTGATAATAATAATAACTAAAGAAAAAAAAATTCATGAAAAAACATGAAGCTTGTCCCACTTGATTTGCTCCATTCTTGAAGTGAATGTGATAGCAGTGCATGATAAGTCTAAATAAAGACAAGTGGTTGAAAAATGAATGTGGGCGTGCGAAAGGCCAAAATAATAATAGTTATCATTATGGTAATTATAAAAAGGGAGAACAAGACAATGTTTACCATCAAATTAGTATGAAAAAAAATAAAATAAAGCACATTGTATGGTTATACTTCATTCTTTGAAGAGAATGTGACATGTGATAAACATTGAGAATGCATACTCATTCTTGAAATTGAATGTGAAAATATATATGTGATAAAGATTATGCATAATAATGTACTAGTGCATGGTTGGATAAATACTACAACTCACCTCTAAGGGAGGTTTGAGACAAAGAAAGATAATGAATATTATTGTGTACTTACATGAATATATCATTGGTCGCATACATGTGATATGCCAAATATTTTGTCAAGCCTTATGAAAGTTATTAAAAGCAAAATTAAAGCAAGAAATTATTTTGCTTATGATGATTTTGAACATGACAATTATTATGATATGATTCTCTTTGTGAAAGAGACATTCATTATATGGATGGTGTGACAAAAGATATTGTAGTACAAAAGCAGTTAAGAGATCTGAAAGAACTAATTTATTACTACCCGAATGAATAAAATTGTTCATGACATTAATCTTATAGTAAGTCTCAAAAGAAACATTTTGATTTACAAATATATTAGCCAAAGTGGTTGGCATATCGAGACTATAAATGAAAAGAAGATTGAATATCTTTATATTACTATAATCATATGGGGTAAATATGAAATGTTACCTGGCTTTTCTTCTATTTGTACTATACAAGTATAAGCATGATGATGCAATCACAAGCCATAAGTAAACTAGAGGTTTACTAAAATAAATATTAGTTGGCATGACCGGTTGACCAACTCGGTTCAATTATGATACGAAAATTTAATTGAGAATTATATTGACATATATTGAAGAAATATAAGATTCTTCAAAAATTCTCTTCTGCTGCTTATTCTCATGATATACCAGTTAAGGTTGGGATTGAATCCCTTGATTTATGGAACGAATAAAAGGTGATAAATATGGGTCCAGTCACCTTCCATGTGGAACGTTTACTATTATATGATTTTAATAGATGCATTTATTCTATGGTCACATGTGCATTTGTTATCAACTTGCAGTTTGGCTTTTGCAAGATTGATTGCTCAAATTATTAGAGCACAGTTCCATAATATAAATTATGATGATTTATCTTGATAATACTTGTTTAAATCCAAGTTGGTTTAACAGAAATTGTATGCCTCCAATTATATCTAAACCATTGGTTATGAGAACAAAATTGCCAAAATAAAATTTGGTATGTGATATATTATTTAATATACAACAACACTTATACGCATCTAGCCAAGTTATGATAAGTTCTCCCTATCACAATCGGTTCAGGGTCAGAAATTAAATAATTTTCATCTAGAAATATGAATGTACTATATGATTTGATTGTTCTATCACAATGCACAAAGATGGATCCCCAAATAAGGCTAGGGATATTTTGTTGGTGATCCCAATAATAGGGGGGGAAATGGGATGCTGAAAAAATAATGCATGTAATGAATTATTATGAGTACATCTAGATCCTCGTACGAGAAAATGTAAACTTGAAGCTCAAGTGATAATTCATTTGAAAAATATTGATAGGCGTATTTGCTGACCCAAAACTAAATGTCATATTCAGCTGCTAATGCTCCAAATAAAATAAAGTTCATAATGAATAGAGTCTATGGCATGCATGAAGCATAATCGAGTAATCGGTTCCAAAGATAAAACTCCTTGAAGAAGGAGAGGAGCAAATATTCAAGATGGTCATAATAAGGAGGCAAGTGCTCTAGAAGAGCACCACGACATAATATTTCATAAGACCTCATGGGAGAGGCTCAGGTACCTGAAGATAATAAGATAAAGAGATCTCAATAAGTTATGTCTTTATTGGGTAATAGTAGAACCGATATAAAATAATCGTTGACGATATTGTTAATATAATATAGCGCTCAATATTATTAATATTGACGAGGATCTTGAGCTCAAATCTGTCATGAAATTTGGACAGATAAATGATTGGCCAAATGAAAAATACGCAATGAAAATTAATTTCACCTGAAAAATATAAAGTTTGACGGATAATCCCAACATCTGAAAGTATAAAGCCAGTGGAGGTATAAATGTGTTCTTGTGCGAAAAAAAAAGTCAAGTCGATAAACATAAAGACGACTTGTGTCATAAGAAAATTTATAAATATCCTGACATTGATTATATAGAGACATGTTCTCCTATGGTGGATGTCGCCATTTCATGTTTTAATCTGGCAATACAAGAAAAATGTGATATGCGTATAATGGAAATCATTGAGGATTTAAATTGTTCTGAAGCATATTAAGGTTTCCAAGAAATTTATTAAATAAAGCTTCAAAAATCCTTATACGGATTGAAACAATCAGGGGGCATGTGGTATTATCGCCTGAGTGAGTACCTGTTGAAAGAAGGGTACAAGAATGATTCAATTTGTCCTTGTGTCTTTATAAAAATATCTGGATCTAAATTTATTATAATCACCGTGTATGTTGATGATTTAAATATCATTAGAACTCCTAGAGAGCTTCCTAAAGCAGTAGACTATTTAAAGAAAGAATTTGAAATGAAAGATCTTGGGAAGACAAAATTTTATCTTGGTCTACAAATTGAGTATATGAAAGATGGAATTTTTGTCCATCAATCAGCATACACTAAAATGATTTTAAAGCGATTATATATGGATAAAGCACATCCATTCCGACCTCATGAAAACAATGAATAGCTTCTTGGTCCCGAAGTACCATATCTTAGTCAATTGGTGCACTAATGTTTCTTTCTAACATTACAAGATCTGACATAGCTTTTTCAGTTAATGTCTTAACAAGATATAGCTCTGCTCCTACAAGGAGACATTGGAATGGAATCAAACACATATTGCGGTATCTAAAAGGGACTGCCGATATGGGATTATTTTATGACAATGATTGCAATTCCGATCTTGTTGGTTATGCCTATGCTGGGTATTTATATGACCCACACAAGGCTCGATCTCAAACGGACTATGTGTTTATATATGGAGACACTGTCATATCTTGGCGATCGACTAAGCAATCAATCGTGGCTACTTCATTTAATTATGCTGAGATAATTGCTATTCATGAAGCAAGTCGAGAATGTGTATGGTTGAGGTCTATAATACATCTTATTCAAGACAAATGTGGTTTGAAATGTGACAAACTACCCACAATTTTGTATGAAGACAATGCAGCATGCATAGCCCAATTGAAGGGAGGATTCATAAAGGGGATAGGACAAAGCAAATTTTTCCAAAGTTATTTTTCACACATGATCTTCAAAAGAATGATGATATCAATGTGCAACAAATCCGTTCAAGTGATAATATGGCTGATCTGTTCACCAAATCTCTACCGACATCAACCTTCAAGAAACTAGTGTACAAGATTGGGATGCGAAGGCTCAAGGATGCGAATTGATGCTCTCATCAGGGGGAATTAATACGCGTTGTACTCTTTTTTCCTTACAAAGTTTTGTCCCACTGGATTTTCCTTGCAAGGTTTTTAACGAGGCAACCAAAAGGCATATTTCTAAACATGTGTACTCTTTTTCCTTCAATGAAATTTTTTTTGCCATAGGATTTTTTTCTAATAAAGTTTTAACGAGGCACATTATCTATAGACATCCAAGGGGGAGTGTTATAAGAAAAATTAAATTATGGTAGATGTCTACTCTTCCTCCATGATCTTCTCAAATGCTTAATGACATATTCAATGACATATTTCTATGCTTAATGACATATTTTTCTTCACTTTTCATACCTATATAAAGGCCTTGTAATAGATAAGAAAATACACACAATTGAAGAAGAAAACCTCTTCCTTCTCTCTATCTCTATTTCTTGTTCATGTTTTACTAAATTACTTTTATTTTATAACACTTCCTATATTATAGTCTATGGAAAAGATTTTTCCACAACAAACCAAGCAAGCTATTTATTTTTTATTTTTTTGGTACAATGGAAAACAAATTACTTAAAATATCTCGTAAGCTACATGACTTGAATATGCCATGAGAAGAAATTCTATTTTCTTGAGCGGCACATCCCAAATTATCAAGCAGAGTGTATAAGAAAAATGGCAGCCCGATGGACTAAACTCCAGCTATGCGCGAGGTTTGGAAAATGGTTAGATTACAAGGGTCTATCGTATTCATTTTTACCCTATATTTATGCAAGAGACTGTTTTCACGGCTCGAACTCGTGACCTCTTGGTCACATGACAGCAACTTACCGGTTACGCAAGACTCCTCTTCATTCAAAAACATAAAAGGCCACTTAGTTGCCCATTAAAGACACTTAGCGTCTCGCTAAACGAGTGCAGTCGAACCTAATATTATTGACATTGAGAACAAATAAATATGAAAATCGTTAAGATTTTAACCCGGGGGGGGGGGGGGTTGAGAGGGGAGTAGAGCAAAATATTTGACAAAGATGTGATAAATGGTTAAAACTTTCCAACAAAAAAAAAACTCTAGTAAGGAGAAACGTTCCATACAAATCACAAACAATAATAAACTATGAAAAAAAGCTTTGAGCACTTTTAAGGAACTGGCACAAATAAGACAAATAAATACATACAAAATTCATGAGCAAAAGTCATTTGAAACCTAGCAACTAAGGAGTCACATTACAGGTTGGCCTATTGTCACCTCTCTAATCAAACCTTGCCTCTACGGAACACATTACCTGAAGTCGTAGAGTTTAAATTTTGGATCGATTCGCTTTTGTCAAAACCAAACTCTATGATTCTCAACAATTTGAATTTACCGTCACGTCATCTTATTATCTTACAACATGAGTCTTTAAGTTAATTAATGTGCCCTCAAACACTAAAAACTGGGAGATTTAATGCACAAATAAGAAATTGTTAGCTTAAACATTAAGATACACAGTTAAGAAGAAAAAGAAGAAGAAAAAAAGTGGGAGTGTGCATGTTTGCTTCACAATGAAGAAAGATTAGAACGTGCCATAATTTTCTATTGGCAAATCTATCTGTACCGTAGCCATTAGCCAACTTCGATTTAAAAAATCATTCTGTTAGATCGTGGCATAGATGTGTTGAGGATTTTTTTCATTATAGTAAATTGAAAGATCTCTTCTTTTTTAAATGACATTTGTATTTTGACCAGTTTGCACGCTAAATCAATTATTTCATGGGATAATTGCTACCTTACATTATGGGTGTCAAGGGGCCGGGCCGGGTTAATGAAAAGGGAGACCAGCCTTTCTCCGTAGTCTGTACCAGTCCGGTTACCGATTTTACCGGTTTCGTGCCTTGTCGGTAAAAATTTAAACCGGAACGGTTCCGAACCAATTTTTTATTTTTTTATTTTGTATAATTATCAAAATTCATTATTAAGATAAAGTAAAGATGTAAAACATAAAAAAAAATCTTATAAAAAGAGTGATTGAATAAATTTCAAAGGCTTTAAAAGCCTTATATTTGAAATTTTGAAAAAAAAACTTCAAAGGCTTTAAAAGCCTTATATTTGAATATTTCATTAAGAATTTAAGATAATACAATGAAGATAGAAAAAAAATTAACTTCTAATTTGCAAGTTCTTTTTTTAATTCAAATTTGCAAATTAAAGTTTACATTTTACAACAACTAAATTAAAGAAAAAAGAGTAAATTCAAATTTGAATTATTAAATATAAATCAAGAACTTCAAAAGCTTTGCATTGCCTTAGTAAGTTCTTAATAATCAATATGAACTTCTTGGCCATCTTCTGGAGTGCTAAATTCAGATGGGTTACCATGTATTAATATATCTCCAAGTTCCTCGTCTTCTGGTTTATCAACATCTTCACGTCCTTAATTTTTTCGTTCCGATCTAACCTAATATCTGAAACATACTAAAACTTCCAAAGCATTGATTCCCAATGAGTGACAGGTGTCTCCTAGTTGTTATCTTGCTTGACTAAATGCACTTTCTGATGCAACTGTTGAAATTGGCACATTTAGCACGTCCCAAGCCATAGTGAAAAGAACATCAAATTGCTTTTCATTCTCATGCCACTATATCAACGGTGAAAATTTCTTTGTGTGAGGCTATGTTTGCTTTTGCAAGTATAATTGAAGTTCATCAATGTTCCTACTGCTAGTTTGAGTGGAAAAAAATGTAGACAAAATATTAAAACCATCAAGGCCTTTATCTTCATCCACAGTAGCAGATGCAGTAAAAGTAGTACAATGCATAGTGAAATTAACATTGCATACATTAATAACAGCATCATCAATTATATTTATATAATCATTATATAATTATTGCAAATAATCATTTAGCTTGTTCATACAACAATATATATCTAGGGTTTCAGTTGGTCCAATCTCCATATAAGTATATAAAACATTGATTAATTGGTGACAATTAGACATCTTAATAGAAGGATTTAAAACAGCACCAATTAAGTAAATAGGAGGAATTGGAAAGAAATGTTTATTGAATTTTGCTTGCATTTTTTCAACAACATCCTTATATTTTTCTTTCTTCTTAAATTCAGAGAGTAGAAAAAAAAATTCAGCTATATGTACTAAAACCATAGTAACAGTAGGATAATATGCTCCAGAAAACTCGACAATAGATATATAAAATTTATGTAAAACTTTAACAACGTCACTAATGGCCTCCCAAGTGTTAGTTGTTAACATACAGTTTAAATCAGTACAATGCGCATTAGCAACTTTAGTTATCGGCAATCTATATTTGTACCAATATTTTAAAAATAAGTATGTATAATTCTATCTAGTAATAATTTCATCTGGCATGAATCTGGGGTTAAAGTTATGTTCGGTACGCTTAGTCTTAAATTCCCTAATTCTAGATTGTCTATTATTTCCTTGAATAACACTAACCGCTCTTCTAACATGAGTAATCTCAGTCGAAAATAAATTAAGGCCATTTTTAACAATTAAATTATAAACATGACATGCACACCTACAACAACAACAAACCCAGTATGATCCCAACAGGTGGGGTATGGGGAGGGTAGTCTGTACGCAGACCTTATCCCTACATAATGCAGGTAGAGAGGTTGTTTCTAATAGACCCTCAGCTCAGGAAGGGTAAGAAGAAGAAGAGGAAATCAAGGAAGGAAGTAAGAAGGAAGAGAAAAGAAAAAGGGGGAGATAAAGAATAAGTAGTACCAAATAATAGCAACAGGGAATACAATACTTGAGGCTAACAAAACTACATAACGTAATACAAATCTAAGAATATGAAGGGACATGCATGCTACTAAGACTATCGGTGAACAACTAAAAACTACCCACTAACCTTCTACCTTAATCATCCACCTCCACACCCTCATATCAAGAGTCATGTCCTCAGTGAGCTGCAGCAGCACCATGTCCTATCTAATCACCTCTCCACAGTACTTCTTAGGCCTACCTTGACCTCTTCTCAAACTCTCCATGGCCAATCTCTCACACCTCCTGACAGGAGCATCACTGCTTCTTCTTTTAACATGTCTGAACCATCTCAGCCTCGACTCCCGCATCTTATCCTCCATGGAGGCTACTCCTACTCTGTCCCGGATAACTTCATTCTTAATCCTATCTCTCTCGGTACACCCACACATCCATCTCAAGATCCTCATCTCTGCTACTTTCATCTTCTGCACATGGGAGTTCTTGACTGGCCAACACTCAGTTGCATACAGCATAGCCGGTCGAACCACCACTCGATAAAACTTACCCTTAAGTCTTGGAGGCACATTCTTATCACATAAAATACTGGAAGCGAGCCTCCATTTCATCCATCCCGTTCCGATGCGATGTGCGACATCTTCGTCAATCTCCCTGTTACCTTGGATAATAGACCCAAGATACTTAAAACTCGATCTCTTGGGGATAACCTGAGCATCAAGCTTAACCTCTACGTCTGCATCATGGGTCCCGTCACTGAATTTGCACTCCAAGTATTTTGTCTTGGTTCTACTCAGTTTGAAATCTTTAGACTCCAAGGTCTGTCTCCATACCTCCAACCTCGCATTAACTCCGCTACGCATTTCGTCAATCAACAATATATCATCGGCAAATAGCATGCACCAAGGCATCTCCCCTTGGATGTGTCGCGACAGTACATCCATCGCCAAGGCAAATAAAATGGGCTAAGAGCCGGTCCCTGGTGCAACCCCATCACCACAGGGAAATGCTCTGAGTCACCACCCACAGTCCTCACCCGAGTCTTAGTATCATCATACATATCCTTAATCACCGTAATATACGTTACCGGAACGCCGCTAACCTCCAAACACCTCCACATGACCTCCCTCGGGACTTTATCGTATGCTTTCTCAAGGTCAATAAACACAATATGCAAATCCTTCTTCCTCTCCATGTACTGCTCCATTAATATCCTTACCAAATGAGTCGCTTTCGTAGTCGAACGCCCCGGCATGGATCCATACTTATTCTTAGAAATAGACACGCACCTCCTCACCCTGGCCTCCACCACCATCTCCCAAACCTTCATAGTGTGACTCAACAACTTGATACCCCTATAATTGTTGCAATTTTGGATATCACCCTTGTTCTTTTAAAGCGGGACCATCATACTCCACCTCCATTCTTCGGGTATCTTCTTCTTCTTAAAAATAACATTAAACAGCCTAATGAACCACTCCAAACCTGCTCGCCCCGCGCTCTTCCAGAATTCCACCGGGATTTCGTCTGGCCCTGTCGCTCTACCCCTGCACATCTTACGTATCTCCCCTTTTACCTCCTCTACCGTAATCCGCCTGCAGTACCCCAAAATCCTGCCGACTCTCAGAGTGCTCCAACTCACCCAGCACAATGCGTCTATCCCCCTCCTCGTTCAACAGTTTATGGAAGTATGTCTGTAATCTTCTCCTAATAAGTGCCTCGTCCATCAACATTTTGCCATCTTCGTCCTTGATGCACTTGACTTGGTCTAAGTCACAGGCTTTCCTCTCCCTCACCTTAGCCAACCGGTACGACTTCTTGTCCCCGCCTTTGCCCCCGAGCTTCACGTACAAATGGGCAAACGCCGCGTTCTTAGCCGTCGTAACTGCTAACTTCGCCTCTTTCTTTGCCTTTCTGTAACACTCCTGATAAGTCCTTTTTTCCAGCTCGTTTGTACTCTCCGCTAGCTTCAAAAAATAGCTTTCTTAGCTTCCACTTTACCTTGAACCTCTCCATTTCACCACCAGTCCCCTTTATGGCCCCCAGGAGAGCCATTTGTGACCCCTAAGACCTCTCTAGCAATTACCCTAATGTAATTCGCAATCGTAAAACACATCCTAGACGCATCCCTCATACTCATCTAGGCCCTCATAGCCAATAACTTCTCCCCTAACTCCTGAGTTTTGTCCTTGGTCAAGTTACCCCACTTGATCTTAGGTTTCCTGCACCCCGCCCTCTTCCTCCTACTCCTCTTGATCTCCAGGTCCATAACTAGGAGCCTATGTAGGGTCGTGAGGTACTCACATGGGATGGCCTTGCAGTTAGTGCACAGACCTTTATCGCATTTCCTGCAGAGAAGATAATCAATCTGAGTCTTGCCCGTTGAATTCCGTAAAGTGACCAGGTACTCTTCCCTCTTCGAAAAACTCGAGTTAGCTATAACCAAATCAAAAGCACTAGCAAAATCCAACAGTGAATTACCTCCCTCGTTCCTATCCCCAAAACTGAACCCGCCATGCACATCATCATAACCCCTAGCACTAGCCCTAATATGACCATTGAAATCTCTACCAATGAATAATTTTTCTGTGTGCGGGATACTACGCACCATCTCGTCCAAATCCTCCCATAATTGCTTCTTGACCTCCTGGTCCAAACCTACCCGAGGAGCATATGCACTAATCACGTTTACAGTAAACCCACCAACTACCAGCTTAATACTCATCAACCTATCATTTACCCTCCTAACCTCGACCACGAGCTCCCTGAGGTCCCTGTCAACTAAAATACCTACCACATTCTTACCCCATCGATTCCTGAGTACCATAGTTTAAACCCGTCTACATCTCGTGCCCTAATACCCTTCCATCTAGTCTCCTGAACACACGCTATGTTGATCTTCCTCTTCTGAAGAATCTTACCCAACTCTATAGACTTCCCCGTCAACATCTAAATGTTCCAAGACCCAACTCTCAGCCTAGAGGCTTTCTTAGCCCCCCTTACCGCCTTCCTACCCTTGGACCCCACCTCCAGCCCCACCCGAGGACATGACCTTACTCTCTCATCGTTCACTACTGCCACTATAAGCAAAAGGTATTAGGTAAACACTACCACTAAGAATAAGTAGCGGGAACGAATGACTACAAGCTATGAATCCGAGAGCTAAAAATAACTCAAAGAAACTACCACCAGAACAGTAACACGAGCAGGCACTAGAACAATGAATCTACCACGTCTTAGAAACTACCCCTATGCAAACACAGAATTAAAATAGATAGATGAAACCTTAAGTTTAAAACACTAGTAGAAAAGATAGAAAAAGCAATCAATCCAATTAAAATTAATGGCAAGGCAACAATAAATACATGCGCGCAAATATAATTCAAGAAATATGGAACCTAGATCACATTCGGGGATGTCCGGACATGCTTCCAAATCCGCTGAATGTTGGTGCCTCCCGAACCCGTGTGTAGGAAAGTTTCAGCGATTTGTCAATTTCATTGGAATGGTATAAAAACAAGAAAAAGTGGCAGAAGAGCAGCCGTCGTAGTTAAAGAAAGGAATTGAGAAGTTCGTTCGCCGGAATGCAATCGCAGCGGCAGTCGGAAAATCTCAATTCGATAATCAGAACTTGACACGAGAACTTTTACAACTGGCTAAATAAAATCTCAACCTCGCCGGAATTGAGAAGTTCATTCGCCGGAATCTCACTCCCAGTCTGTAAAACACCTAATCAAAATCTAGACTTAAGTAAGAGATCCCTTCAAATCCCCAGAATCCTTCAAATGAGGAATTAACGAAAAAGAAGAAACCAAACCCTTTTCTCGGCAAGAAGGGTATCAAAAAACTGAGTACCAATTTCACTGCAAAGAACTAAAACGTAAATACAAAGAAACACAACGAAAGAAACCTTGCTTAAATCGTTATCACCCGAAATTAACAGAAAACTCCACCGTAATAATCCAACAGAGGGTTCTTTATTTTTCCGGCCAAATGCAATTCAGATGTGAAAACCAAGCCAACCACAAAATTTGTTAATCTGTGAATTTTCTTATTTTAGCATGAAACACAGTGCCCCAATGGAAGGTGAAGCAGAATCAAAAGACATACACAATACTTTTTTATTAAGATTGTAAAATGTAACAACTTGGCAAATAGTAGTACTTATAAAAATACTAGTATGACTTTGGTTTTATCATATTTATAAGCAATAATACGTTTTTGCATACAATAATTATCATCTATCCAATGACATGCAATTGTCAAATAATCATTTTCATTAACAACATGGCCAATATCAGAAGTTAGAGAAACTCTACAAGTAAGGTGGTCAAACAAATAACGTATGTATGTCTGATATTGTCCATAAAGTCTAAAGATATCAGATCTACAAGTACTTATAGGGATACCTTTAAATAAAGGATTATAAATCTTTTGAATAAATATAATAAGAAATGATGAAGAAGCAAAAGAAAAGGGTAGACAACCAAAAGCAATCATTTTTGCTAACTCCTTGCGATCCTTCATTTTATCATATTTCATAAGTTCTCCAGTACTAGGGTTTAGAGTTCCTTAATTTTCATCTAAATCAGAGACCCATTCTATAGGATGAGTAATTCTTGTATGTCTACTAAGTGTCCCAGTCCCCCCTAAACTTCCTCCAGTTTTATGTTTAAAATCATCTGTACAAATTTTGCATCTAACTCTATCAGAATTCTCTATTTCCTCAAAATATTTCCAAACCTTACTTCTCCTTCCCCGATTACTAGTCGGGGCCACATGTGGTCTACTACTAGTGCCACGACCACCACCCCTGCTACATAATCCAACACTACTAGGTGTAAGTGGTGTCTCATCTTCAATTTCTAATTCATTTTCTTCTATACCAAAATCTTCCTGTAATTGTTCATAATCTATATTATTATCAGGTGATATTTCAGAAACACGTGTAAAGTCATTTAAATTACTACTAAAAGTTGAAGTAGTACCCATTTTTCTATTTTCCCGATTAGCAACCTTATTACAAACTCTTTTAGCAGCATTAAACGCATTGTAAAAATTTAATTACTAATAAAAATTAAATATGCAAATAAAATATTAAATAAGAGAGAGAGTTGGAACGAGTGCACTGAATTCTACAATAAATTGAACACTTGATGATTTTTGAAGTCTTGAAATTGAATTACGCAACTCCAATGTTACAACGAAGAAACGTCAATTGTTCGAAGTTCAAACTTCAAATAATACCGTAAATAAAATTCCAAAAAAATGAAGAGCCAAATAGTTAATTGCAATTTAGGTGAAGAATGATAGAATGACAATTGAGAATTTTGGTTTGAGAATTGAGAGGTGAATGAAGAAATGAAGAGGGAGGGGGGGGGTATATTTATAATTTTTTAAAGGGCTAAATTAGTAAATACTAAAAGAGTTATTTTTGAAAAAATACCCAAAAAGGGCTATTCTTGCAAAATAGCCATTGGGCAACGGTCAAAATGGCAGTTGACTGTTGCCAACGATCATTTTTTTTTTTTTGAAATAGCCGTTGAACCGGCCTGGTTAATCGATTCCAAATTGACTAGACAGTAACGGTTCTTACCGATCCAGTTAATCGGTACCACAATCCTACCTAGCACAAGTCGTTCCCCGTCCCAACCTAGCTTTGCCCGACCCCTACCTACCGGTCCGGTCCGATTCGGTCAAAAATCGGTCAGGGCCGATCCGAAACTGTCACGACCTAAATCTCTCTCTGTAGGATGTCGTGACGACACCTAGTTTTAGGGACTAGGTAAGCCTAACATTTACTGAATTAATATCAATATTAGCTAACGACTGACAATGCGAAGAATAAATCTCTGTACAATACTTACAATCTCAAAACTGGTAGTACAAGTCATTAGCTCTACTAAATTACTAGAAAGCCTACAAATACAACTGTTTTGAAATAGAGATAAAACATTGGAAGTACAATATCAAAAGGAGACTCTGAAGCCTGCGAACGCAACGACATGTTTATCTTGAATCTCCACAGCAAGATTTGTACTGCTAGCGAGTGATAAGCTGAATCCACATTACCTGGCTCCGCACAAAAATATGCAGAAGTGTAGTGTGAGTACACCACAGTCGGTACCCAGTAAGTATCAAGACTAACCTCGGTGGAGTAGTGAAGAGGTACAGTCAAGACATTCACTAGTCGAATAACCTGTGCAAGATAGCATACATCAATAATTGAAAAGAAATAGCAGTGGTAGCAACAATAATCAACTAATGATGTAAACAACAAGTATCCTTCGAATATAAAACTCTTTCAAATAAATATCTTATATCATAATCATAAAATATGGTTATCATCCCCCTTTCATTTTCTCACGGCACCTCATGCCCATATCTCTATCACAACCGCACGGACAACTCTCATGCCAAATATATCAATACATAAAATCCGCACGATTAATTTATTTTTAATAAAGTAAGGTTACAATTTTAAACTAAGTAAGAATTCAACAAAGAAATGAGTTTATTTTAGAAATAGTTTGAGTGAAAAAAATGACATTTCAACTTAAATAAAACATCATATAAGCTACTGATTTGGATGTAAAACTTATCAAATTAAAACATAATAGTAATTTCTTTTATTTAAATCAAACCAATCATCAAGAACAAGTACAAACCATAAATACAAATCCTCAAAAGTCTCGTACGAAAAAGCCAAAGCCAACACAACACTACAAGTAATACAAAACACTTAATATTAAGTCAAATAATACATCACGGAGAACACATGAATTTACATATTATGGAAAACAAAATAACCAAAGGCAAGTGCATCCATAAAGAAATATCAACAAAAATGGCACTTCCGAGGTACCGCCTCGTAGTCCCAAATCATTAATTAATTTCAACAAACAACAATGCCCCTAGTCCATCACAAGTCATCACAAATATATCCCCGCCATAGCCTACCTTATCTCGCCACGTGCGCAATAATAAAGTAAATGTCCGCCTTGTATTGCCGCACGCGCATAATAATATTTCCACCTTGTGTCGCCACATGCAAAAACCCACATATATAGCCCGACTTGTCACGCTGCATGTCCATATATCAATAGTAACAATAGCACGGCAGAAACCTCGTGCAAACACCCGACACAAACCTCTCAACAATATTACGTGCCAATATCACAATATCTCATAAATTGCATCTCAAGTGCTCAATTATCACAATAACACCCATTCCGATACGAGTTCTTTATACCAATTTTATCGAATTCTAATAACAAATCATCCTCCAAATCTTGAATTTCCATTTTTGATTTATTGTTTTACAAAAATCCCAATTTTCTCCATTAAAACTATAACGACCCGGACAATCATTTTGAGAATTTAAATCTCGTTCGGCGGTATAAAGTCTTGAGAAGATTCATATTATGTATATTGATATGCGTGCGTGGTCGAGTTCAGTTACCGGATGATCCAGAGTCAAATCGGAAGAAGGATTCTAATTTTGGAAGCTTAAGCGGTAAGAGTTGGCCGAAATTTGACTTTTGTATAAACGGTTTCGGAATGGATTTTTGGATGATTTTAACAGCTTCGTATGGTGATTTTGGACTTAGGTGTGCGTCCGAATTTGGATTTGGAGGTTTGTATGGTGATTTAAAACATTTCGGCGAAAGTTGAAAAAGTTGAAGTTTTGAAGGTTGAGAAGTTTGACCAATAGTTGAATTTGGTGATATCGGGGTCAGAATGCGATTCTGAGAGTTAGAACAGCTCCGTTATGTCATTTGGGACTTGCCTGCAAATTTTGACGTCATTCCGGGTTGATTTGATAAGTTTTGGCACGAATTTTAGAAGTTAAAAGATTTGAAAGTTCATAAGTTTAATTCACGGCGCGATTCGTAGTTTCGACGTTGGTTTATGAGATTTGAGACGTCAAGCGAGTCCGTGTTAGATTATGGAACTTGTTGGTATGTTTAGACGGGGGCCTCGGGTGTGTTTCGGATGGGCTACGCGCCATTCTCTATTATTTTTGAACTGCTGAATCTGTCATCTGATTTTCTCTTTCGCATTCGCACTTGTTCCTCCGCGTTCGCGAAGAGTAATTTTGGAGGAACAAATATTTTTTCTTCGCGATCGCGGAAGCCTACCTTCCCCTTCTTCGCATTCGCATCTGATCCATCGCGTTCGCGTAGTAGAAACTAGGAGCTGGGAGTTGTGACCATTTCCTCTACACGTTCGCACTGCTCTATCCGCTAGCACGTACGTGTGCTTTCCCCTCCTTCGTGTTCACGTAGCCCAGTTCCTAGGCCATTATTTTTCTTATTCGCGGTCGCACATGCTTGTTCGCGATCGCACAACACCAATTTCGGGCAAAAGTCATTTCCTCTTTGCGATCGCAGCTCTTCTTCCGCGATCGCGATGTACAAATACCTGGGTAGCAGAATATATTTTTCCAAATTGAGGGTTAGGCCATTTTTATCATATCTTGACTTGTAGAGCTCGATTTTGAGCGATTCTTTGTAGTTTTTTCAAGCAAATCGATTGGGTAAGTGTTCTTCACCTATAATTTATTATATTCCATGATTCTATCTTTATTTTTATCATTTAATTTGTGGTTTGAGTTGAGAAAAATGGGGATTTTTGAAGAAAATTTTCAAAATGCAAAATCATGATTTGAGGGATGAATTAGTATCGAAAATTGATAAGTTTAGTATGGTTGAACTCGTATCGGAATGGGTGTTCGGGTTTTGTGAAATTTATCGGGTTCCGAGATGCGGCCCCGAGTCGACTTTTGGGTCGATTTTTAGATTTTGATAAATATTGAGGCTTTATGATCCAGAATCGTTTCTTATGAGGTTTATTTATGCTCTGAAGTTATTTTGGTTAGATTTGAGCCGCCTGGAGCTCATTTCACCCGAGAAGTTCATTTTAGAGTATCACTCTGTCTTCTTTGAGGTAAGTATATTGCCTAACTTCGTATGAGGGAACTACCCTTTATGATTTGAGTCTTTTATGCTAATTGTAGTCCGTGTATGCAAGGTGACGAGTACGTACTCGGACTTATTTATGAAAAATTAGCCTTTTAGGGTTTTTAGGTCCTTGTATTCACTAATTATGTAATTGTTATGTTATGAATACATCTCTTGATTTCTAGTTTCACCTCTACCTACTTTAATTAGAATTAATTACTTCATGATCCACTCTTGTTGCTTATTTGATTCTTCAGTGCCTTAACTGAAATTGTTATCTCTTCTATTCCCATGT
This sequence comes from Nicotiana tabacum, assembly GCF_000715075.1. Classification (NCBI taxonomy): domain Eukaryota; kingdom Viridiplantae; phylum Streptophyta; class Magnoliopsida; order Solanales; family Solanaceae; genus Nicotiana; species Nicotiana tabacum. Next base: position 113,713,358 of record NC_134093.1, read on the forward strand.
TATTCTTTCCTAACTGCTTATCTTTATTTGAAGTTATAATTATCTCTTCTATAACTGTTCACCCTTAATTGAGGCTAAGATTATCTTTTTGCTGCTTATACTTGTTGAAACTGTTGTATCTCTTTCCTAATTTTTCAACCTTAAAAGAAGTTAGATATCCTATAATTTAGTTGACTGTCCTTATTTGGAATTATTCGACTTGTGTTAGCTCCCTCATTGTCGAACTGTATATTGTGGAACGTTGTTATATAGTATTTCCTTTCTTGTTGAGTTGTTCTTATTATGACTAGCATTCTCTATCGTTGCTACTCCTTGTGACATAGTTCCTCTATTTCTTTGAGTTCTGTAATCTCTGAGTTGACTTATTTGTCGTACCCTTGTATTATTGTCATTGTTGTTGTTGTTGTACTTATTGTTGTGATGCACGAGGTTTCTGCCGTGCGGTTGTTGTTATTGTGATGCACGAGGTTTCTGCCGTGCGGTTATTGTTACTGTGATGCACGAGGTTTCTGCCGTGCGGTTGTTATTATTGAGATGCACAAGGTTTCTGCCGTGCGAGTGGTATTGGGTTGCACGAGCTTTCTGTCATGCTGTTGTTAATATTGATGTTTGCATATGTGGCATAACAAGTATATATATATATATATATATATATATATATATATATATATATATATATATATGTATGTATGTGTGTGGGGAGGGGGTGTGCATGCGGCGAGACAAGGTGGGAACATTATTATGCACGTGTGGCGAGACAAGGCGGGTATTTACTTTACTATTGCACACGTGGCGAGACAAGGTGGGCTATGTCAGGGATTGATTTGTGATGACTTGTGATGGCCTGGGGCATTGTTGTTGTTGATGTTTGTGTAGTGGTACACTTATCTGTGTGAGTTTTATCTTGTGGAAAGTTGTGAGAAAATATTCTACGTGATGTCCATTTCCTTTCCTATACTTATTAGATGGCATGAACCATGTTAGGACACTTGCACAAGCATACACGTAGTAGAGCACTCTTATCGGTTAAGAGGTTTTTTCTTGATATTGCTGAGTATAGATGCACACCCTTGTTACTTGCCTTCTATGTGAGAATGGCTATATTTGGCACGTGAGTCGTCTGTGCGGTTATGAAGTATAATGAGGGCACAAGATGCCCACTGTTAGGGTTCAGGTATTGGGACCCATGAGTTGTGAATAGTTTGAGGTTCGGTACCTCGTGGAGTTTATTGACTAAAACCTGGTGTGAAAGTGGTTGTTTTCATCTAGCTCCTACATGCCCTTCTTTTAATTGTGTTCATCGGATTTAGGCTGTGTTTTCCGTTCGTTATTTTATGCCATTACTATGTTGTTCCGCTGATAGTTGTTGTTTTCTTTTCTTACTGAAATTACCGTATTATTTGCCATTTCGCGTAGTCTTTATGTAGAACTATACTCTGTTGTTCCTATACTTATACTTGTTCAGGTTATTTAGTCTAGTAGGTGTCTTGACTATTCCTCGTCACTACTCCACTGAGGTTAGTCTTGATACTTGTTGGGTACCGCTGTGGTGTACTCATACTACACTTCTGTATATTTTTGTGCAGATCCAGGTATCTCGAAGTCAGTTGATCATTAGCTAGCTGTGCGGACTGTTGCTGTGGAGACTCAAGGTAAACATGTTGCTGCGTCCGCAGGCTTCGGAGTCACCTTCTGATTTGTATTCACATTGTTTACTTTATTTCAAACAATTGTACTTAGTAAATTGTAGCAAACTATGTAGAGCTTATGACATGTACTACCGGTTTTGGGAATTGTAAATTTTATAGAGATTTCCATTTAAAATATTGTTAGATGTTATTTAATTATTGTTGTTATTCAGTAAATGTTAGGCTTACCTGGTCCCTAAGACTAGGTGCCATCACGATACCCAATGGAGGGAAAATTGGGTCTTGACAAGTTGGTATCAGAGCTCTAGGTTCATAGGTGCTGCGAGTCATAAGCGAGTTTAGTAGAGTCTTGCGGATCGGTACGGAGACGTCTGTACTTATCTTCGAGAGGCTACGAAATTATTTGGACAGTTTCACTTACTTCATTCCTATCGTGCGAGCTTATTAATCTCGAAGTTTGAAGCTTTTATCATTCCATTCTCTCACAGATGGTGAGGACACTAGCTGCAATTACTGATGACGCTGCCCCCGGAGCAGATGTCGCTAGGGGCAGAGGCAGAGGCCGAAGAGGAGCACGCGCCGTAGCTAGAGCATTCACCAAGGCAGCAGTTAAGGAGCCGCCAGTAACTCCGATTGGGGGACAGGTACCGGAGGCATCTATTGTTACCCCCGGACTTTACGAGACCTTAGCACAGTTCCTGAGCATGTTTGCTACATTGGCTCAAGCGGGGCTGATTCCGGTTGCACAAGCTATTTCACATACCAGGGGAGGAGCTCAGACTCCTGCCGCCCACACGCCAGAGCAGCGAGTTCATGTTGGTCAGGTTCCAGGTGTCATGGCGACACAACCTGTGGTTACATTTCAGCTCGCGGTTAGGGCAGTAGCATCTGAGGAAGAACAACTTAGACTTGCGAGGTACAAGAAGTACCACCCTCCTACCTTTATTGGATTGGCGACAGATGATGCCCGTGGTTTTTTGGAGGAGTGTCACTGCATTCTCCATATTATGGGTATTATGGAGATGAGAGGGGTTGCTTTTACTACGTTCCAGCTCAGGGGAACGCCTTATCAGTGGTGGCGGGCGTATGAGTTGGGTAGCCCGACCGAGTTAGCTTCACTTACATGGGTTTAGTTTTTAGAGATGTTCCTGAGAGAGTTTGTACCTCAGTCCCTTCGAGATGCATGGCGCGTGGAGTTTGAGCAGTTGCGCCATGGCACTTTGTCAGTGTTAGAGTATGCCGTTAGATTCAGTGATTTGGCCAGACATGTACCTGTTTTGGTCGCTATAGTTAGAGAGCGTGTCTGTAGATTCATTGAGGGGCTCAGGCATGATATTCGGTTCAGCATGGCTCGGAAGTTAGAGTCGGATGTTTCATTTCAGTAGGTGGTAGGGATCGCTCACCGAGTAGAAGGCATGTGGGATCAGGAGAGAGAGAGAGATGACAGGCGGGGCCTTGAGATAGAGGACATGCGAGGTCATAAGAGAGAGGAAATGAAGGCTAGGAGGCCTCGTAGACCGTAGAGATCTAGTGGTCCTTATTTTGGAGGCAGGGTACGGCATGGTAGAGGTTTTGTGAGTCAGCCAGTTCAGTTTGCACTTCAGGTTTCACACGGTATTTCAGGTACTCATGGGTCTCAAAGTACCCCGTACCACACATTTTCCACAGCCACGTCAGCAGAGGGGTTGCTTTGAGTGTGGAGATACCAGCCACATGGTGAGAGATTGTCCTAGACTCTAGACAGATGTGTCAAAACGGGGTATTCAGGCAAGCAGAGGATGCCCAAGAAAGGGAGACTCGGCGCGTTGATGTTTTTCATATAGTAGGCTTGAGGTCGTTGTGCCAGATGATGTCATACAGGCATGCTTTCGATTTGTTATAGAGGGGCACCATTCATATTTTTATTCGGTTCTGCTTATCGGGGTGAGTCCCCTTATTTGTTGTTCCACCTTTGGGTAAATTCATGACTTAGTATTCTGTATATATGTTTACCCTTGTTGGGAGATTCTATGAGTGGTAGCCCGTGTCTATCATTTGTTTTTATTCATTATTGAGAGTTACGTGGCTAGAAGTGAATTCATATTGTCCATTATGATAGGTTTGATGTGATTCCTAAGTAATTTGGTTACGATTTCTGATTTGATACTCTACCGGGGTGAGAGTTCAGTAAGTGTTGTGATTTTACTGGCAGAATTGAGTTAGTGGAAGGTTTCAATTGGTATGATGTGTATTCAACTCGTTATTCCATATGATTTGATATGTTTGAGCCGGGCTGCGTGCCACGGTGGAAGTTATATCAGGATGAGATCCTTGTGATTTGTTCATATATTTTAATTTTTCCTTTTAAATTGATTTGTAGGATGGTACTCATAGAGAGTTGTGTATGTCGGGCTTGTTTGATATTTTTCTTATGTGTTTCTCTTTACATATTCAGTCATTTTTCGCTCTATGCTTCTTGAGTTTTAGCTTGCGGGGTGTGTGCCCGGTGGTGTTAGTTATGACTTGTTGATTCGGGTGTATAGTTAAGAGGTCTTCATGTTTCTTGCATCGATGTCAGTGTTGTGGAGATTTGAAACGGGTTGCTAATGGTTATGAGGCTAATTGCAGGTGTTGGTTTTGATTACGGGCAGCTATTGTGATCAGAAATATTATTATGGGCCTATGTGTGGCGTGTCATATTGAGTGGTCGTACCTTGTGGGTATAGGCCTGAGTTTTTGCAGCTGGTTGAGACTGATACCAGGTATGGATTTAGAATCGGGTGTTTTTGATATGAATGAAAGGTGATAATTTTGACTCTAAGGCTTATCGGTGTTGGTAGAAAGGATAAATTACAGTTGAGATTGTGTCGTCAGGCTTATGTAGATTGGGGGTGATGTGGGGTCACCCGCAGGTGTATGTTGGATATGTACATTCAGCGATTTGAAGACGTCGAGGAGATTCTTGGCACGTTCGAGGACGAACGTTTGTTTAAGAGGGAGAGGATGTAACGACCCGGCCGATCATTTTGAGAATTTCAGTCTCGTTCAGCAGCATAAGGTCTTGAGCAGATTCGTATTATGTGTATTGACTTGCATTCGTGGTCGAGTTCAGTTACTGGATGATTCAGAGTCAAATCGGAAGAAGGATTCAAGTTTTGGAAGCTTAAGTGGTAAGAATTGACCGGAATTCGACTTTTGTATAAACGGCTCCAGAATGGGTTTTGGATTATTTCAACAGCTTCGTATGGTGATTTTGGACTTAGGCGTGCGTCCGAATTTGGATTTGGAGGTCCGTATGGTGATTTGAAGCATTTCGGCGAAAGTTGGAAAAGTTGAAGTTTTGAAGGTTGAGAAGTTTGACCAATAGTTGAATTTGGTGATATCGGGGTCGGAATGCGATTCTGAGAGTTGGAACAGCTCCGTTATGTCATTTGGGATTTGCCTGCAAAATTTGACGTCATTCCGGGCTGATTTGATAGGTTTCAGCACGAATTTTAGAAGTTGGAAGATTTGAAAGTTCATAAGTTCAATTTATGGTGCGATTCGTTGTTTTGACGTTGTTTGATGAGATTTGAGACCTCGAGCGAGTCCGTGTTAGGTTATGGAATTTGTTGGTATGTTTAGACGGGGTCCCGGGGGCCTCCGGTGTGTTTCGGATGGGCTATGGGCCATTTTCTTCTATTTTTGGACTATTGAATCTATCATCTGGTTTTTTCTTTTGCGTTCACGCATGTTCCTCCGCGTTCGCGAAGAGTAATTTTGGAGGAAGGAATATTTGTTCTTCGCATTCGCATGCCTCCTTTCGCGATCGCGGAAGCCTGCCTTCCCCTTCTTCGCGTTCGCATCCGATCCATCGCATTAGCGTAGTAGAAAATAGGAGCTGGGAGTTGTGACCATTTCCTCTACGTGTTCGCACTGCTCTATCTGCGAACGCATAATTGTGCTCTCCACTCCTTCGTGTTCGCGTAGCCCAGTTCCTGGGCTATTATTCTTCTTGTTCGCGATCGCACAACACCAATTCCGGGCAGTAGTCATTTCCTCTTCGCGATCACAGCTCTTCTTCTGCGATCATGATGTATAAATACTTGGGCAACAGAATATATTTTTCGAAATCGGGGGTTAGGCCATTTTTATCATATCTTGACTTGTAGAGCTCGGTTTTGAGCGATTCTTTGTGGGGTTTTTAAGCAAATCTATTGGGTAAGTGTTCTTCATCTATAATTTATTATATTCTTCAGTGCCTTAACTAAAATTGTTATCTCGTCTATTGCCATGTTATCCTTTCCCAACTGCTTATCTTTATTTGAAGTTATAATTATCTCTTCTATAATTGTTCACCCTTAATTGAGGCTAAGATTATTTTTCTGCTGCTTATCCTTATTGAATTTGTTGTATCTCTTTTCTAATTGCCCAACCTTAAAAGAAGTTAGATATCCTATTATTTAGTTGATTGTCCTTATTTGGAATTATTCGACTTGTGTTAGCTCCCTCGTTGTCGAACTGTATATTGTGGACCGTTGTTATATAGTATTTCCTTTCTTGTTGAGTTGTTCTTTTTATGACTAGCATTCTCTATTGTAGCTACTCCTTGTGACATAGTTCCTCCGTTTCTTTGAGTTCTAGCTCTGAGTTGACTTATTTGTCGTACCCTTTCTATTATTTTCATTGTTGTTGTTGTAATTGTTGTGTTGATGCACGAGGTTTCTGCCGTGCAGTTGTTGTTATTGTGATGCACGAGGTTTCTGTCGTGCAGTTGTTGTTATTATGATGCACGAGGTTTCTGCCATGCGAGTGTTATTGGATTGCACGAGGTTTCTGTCGTGCTATTGTTAATATTGATATTTGCACATGCGACGTGACAAGGCGGGCTATGTATATATATGGCTTGCGCTTGTGGCGAGACAAGGTGGGAACATTATTATGCACGTGTGGCGACACAAGGAGGGCATTTACTTTACTATTGTAGGTTATGTCAGGGATTGATTTGTGATGACTTGTGATGGCCTGGAGACATTGTTGTTGTTAAGGTTTGTTCTAGTGGTACACTTACCTGTGTGAGTTTTATCTTGTGGAAAGTTGTGAGAAAACATTCTACGTATTGTCCATTTCCTTTCATATACTTATTAGCTAGCATGAACCTTGTTAGGACACTTGCACAAGCATACACGTTGTTGAGCACTCTTATCGGTTAAGAGGTTTTTTCTTGATATTGCTGAGTATAGATGCACACCCTTGTTACTTGCCTTCTATGTGAGAATGGCTCTATTTGGCACGTGAGTCGTCTGTGCGGTTATGAAGTGTAATGAGGGCACAAGATGCCGAGTGTTAGGGTTCAGGTATTGGGACCCGTGAGTTGTGAATAGTTTGAGGTTCGGTACCTCGTGGAGTTTATTGACTAAAACCTAGTGTGAAAGTGGTTGTTTTCATCTAGCTCCTACCTGCCCTTCTTTTAATTGTGTTCATCGGATTTAGGCTGTGTTTTCTGTTCGTTCTTTTATGTCATTACTATGGTGTTCCGCTGATAGTTGATGTTTTCTTTTCTTACTGAAATTATCGTATTATTTGCCATTTCGCGTAGTCTTTATGTAGAACTATACTCTGTTGTTCCTATACTTATACTTGTTCAGGTTATTTAGTCTAGTAGGTGTCTTGACTGTTTCTCGTCACTACTCCACTGAGGTTAGTCTTGATATTTGTTGGGTACTGCTGTGGTGTACTCATACTACACTTCTGTATATTTTTGTGCAGATCCAGGTATCTCGAAGTCAGTTGATCATTAGCTAGTTGTGCGGACTGTTGCTGTGGAGACTCAAGGTAAACATGTTGCTGCGTCCGCAGGCTTCGAAGTCACCTTCTGATTTGTATTCACATTGTTTACTTTATTTCAAACAATTGTACTTAGTAAATTGTAGCAAACTATGTAGAGCTTATGACATGTACTAACAGTTTTGGGAATTGTAAATTTTATAGAGATTTTCATTTCAAAAATTGTTAGATGTTATTAAATTATTGTTGTTATTCAGTAAGTGTTAGGCTTATCTAGTCCCTAAGACTAAGTGACATCACCATTCCCAACAGAGGGGAAATTGGGTCGTGACAAAAATTTGAATTAAACGATGAATATAACCATATATTTATGAAATATAATCACTTTTGGATGTAGAACACTTACCTCAGTCGAAGTCATGAAGAAATCCTCAAAATCGCCCAAGAACCGAGCTTCAAAAATCCAAAAGGAAAATGGAAAGCGACCAAGTACAATCCTTATGTTTATGCCCAGTTTCGCACATGCGGACTAATTTCACGCTTCTGCGTGCTCGCTTTTGCGAGAAAAATTATGCTTTTGCGAATGTACTGGCCAACAGCCCCATCGCACCTGCAAACTATCCCCGCTTCTGTGCAAACGCAGGTGTGATGCAAGATTGCGCATCTGCGAAGCTAGCCGCCTCTGCGTTACAGGCACCGCACTTGCGGTGTCGCAGGTGCGCATTTTCTTCCTACGAATTTTAGAAGTTGGAAGATTTGAAAGTTCATAAGTTCAATTCACGGTGCGATTCGTAGTTTCGACATTGGTTGATGAGATTTGAGACCTCGAGTGAGTCCGTGTTAGGTTATGGAACTTGTTGGTATGTTTAGATGGGGGCCTGGGGGCCTCGGGTGTATTTCGGATGGGCTATGCGCCATTCTCTATTATTTTTGAACTGCTGAATCTGTCATCTGGTTTTCTCTTTCGCATTCGCACTTGTTCCTCCGCGTTCGCGAAGAGTAATTTTGGAGGAACGAATATTTGTTCTTCGCGTTCACATGCCTCCTTTCGCGATCGCGGAAGCCTACCTTCCCCTTCTTCGCGTTCGCATCCGATCCATTGCGTTCGCGTAGTAGAAACTAAGAGCTGGGAACTGTGACCATTTCCTCTACGCGTTCGCACTGCTCTATCCGCGAACACGTAAGTGTGCTTTCCCCTCCTTCGCGTTCATGTAGCCCGGTTCCTAGGCCATTATTTTTCTTATTCGCGATCGCACATGCTTGTTCACGATTGCACAACACCAATTCCGGGCAGAAGTCATTTCCTCTTCACGATCGCAGCTCTTCTTCCGCGATCGCGATGTACAAACACCTGGGCAGCAAAATATATTTTTCTAAATCGAGGGTTAGGCCATTTTTATCATATCTTGACTTGTAGAGCTCGGTTTTGAGCGATTCTTTGTGGGTTTTTCAAGAAAATCGATTGGGTAAGTGTTCTTCACCTATAATGTATTATATTCCATGATTTTATCTTTATTTTTATCATTTAATTTGTGGTTTGAGTTGAGAAAAATGGGGATTTTTGAAGAAAATTTTCAAAATGCAAAATCATGATTTGAGGGACGAATTGGTATCGGAAATTGATAATTTTAGTATGGTTGAACTCGTATCGGAATGGGTGTTCGGGTTTTGTGAAATTTGTCGGGTTCCGAGGTGCGGGCCCCGGGTCGACTTTTGGGTCGATTTTTAGATTTTGATAAATATTGAGGCTTTATGATACGGAATAGTTTCTTATGAGGTTTATTTGTACTTTGAAGTTATTTTGGTTAGATTTGAGCCGCCCGGAGGTCATTTCACCCAAGAAGTTCATTTTAGAGTATCGGCCTGTCTTCTTTGAGGTAAGTATATTTTCTAACTTCGTATGGGGGAACTACCCTTTATGATTTGAGTCTTCTATGCTAATTGTAGTCCGTGTACGCAAGGTGACGAGTACGTGCTCGGACTTATTTATGAAAAATTGGCCTTTTATGGTTCTTAGGTCCTTGTATTCACTGATTATGCAATTGTTATGTTATGAATACATCTCTTGATTACTAGTTTCACATTTACCTGCTTTAATTAGAATTAATTGCTTCATGATCCACTCTTGTTGCTTATTTGATTCTTCAGTGCCTTAACTGAAATTGTTATCTCTTCTATTGCCATGTTATTCTTTCCTAACTGCTTATCTTTATTTGAAGTTATAATTATCTCTTCTATAACTGTTCACCCTTAATTGAGGCTAAGATTATCTTTTTGCTGCTTATCCTTGTTGTATTTGTTGTATCTCTTTCCTAATTTACCAACCTTAAAAGAAGCTAGATATCCTATAATTTAGTTGACTGTCCTTATTTGGAATTATTCAACTTGTGTTAGCTCCCTCGTTGTCGAACTGTATATTGTGGACCGCTGTTATATAGTATTTCCTTTCTTGTTGAGTTGTTCTTATTATGACTAGCATTCTCTATCGTGGCTACTCCTTGTGACATAGTTCCTCCATTTTTTTGAGTTCTTTAATCGTTGAGTTGACTTATTTGCCGTACCCTTGTATTATTGTCATTGTTGTTGTTGTACTTGTTGTTGTGATGCACGAGGTTTCTGCCGTGCGGTTGTTGTTATTGTGATGCACGAGGTTTCTGCCGTGCGAGTGTTATTGGGTTGCACGAGCTTTCTGCCATGTTGTTGTTAATATTGATGTTTGCATATGCGGCATGACAAAGCAGACTATATATATATATATATATATATATATATATATATATATATATATATATATATATATATATATATCGTGCGGTTGTTGTTATTGTGATGCACGAGGTTTCTGCCGTGCGAGTGTTATTGGGTTGCACGAGCTTTCTGCCATGTTGTTGTTAATATTGATGTTTGCATATGCGGCATGACAAGGCGGGATATATATATATATATATATAGGTGGGATACATATATGTGGGCTGCGCATGTGGCGAGACAAGGTGGAAATATTATTATGCACATGTGGCGAGACAAGGCGGGCATTTACTTTACTATTGCACACGTGACGAGACAAGGTGGGCTATGTCAGGGATTGATTTGTGATGGCCTGGGGCATTGTTGTTGTTGATGTTTGTGTAGTGGTACACTTATCTGTGTGAGTTTTATCTTGTGGAAAGTTGTGAGAAAACATTCTACGTGTTGTCCATTTCCTTTCCTACACTTATTAGCTGTCATGAACCATGTTAGGACACTTGCACAAGCATATACGTAGTTGAGCACTCTTATCGGTTAAGAGGTTTTCTTGATATTGTTGAGTATAGATGCACACCCTTGTTACTTGCCTTCTATGTGAGAATGGCTCTATTTGGCACGTGAGTCGTCTGTGCGGTTATGAAGTGTAACGAGGGCACAAGATGCCCACTGTTAGGGTTCAGGTATTGGGACCCGTGAGTTGTAAATAGTTTGAGGTTAGGTACCTCGTGGAGTTTATTGACTAAAACCTGGTGTGAAAGTGGTTGTGTTCATCTAGCTCCTACCTGCCCTTCTTTTAATTGTGTTCATCGGATTTAGGCTGTGTTTTTCGTTCGTTCTTTTATGTCATTACTATGGTGTTCCGCTGATAGTTGTTGTTTTCTTTTCTTACTGAAATTACCGTATTATTTGCCATTTCGCGTAGTCTTTATGTAGAACTATACTCTGTTGTTCCTATACTTATACTTGTTCAGGTTATTTAGTCTAGTAGGTATCTTGACTGTTCCTCGTCACTACTCCACTGAGGTTAGTCTTGATACTTGTTGGGTACTGCTGTGGTGTACTCATACTACACTTCTGTACATTTTTGTGCAGATCCAGGTATCTCGAAGTCAGTTGATCATTAGCTAGCTGTGCGGACTGTTGCTGTGGAGACTCAAGGTAAACCCGATGCTGCGTCCGCAGGCTTCGGAGTCACCTTCTGATTTGTATTCACATTGTTTACTTTATTTCAAACAATTGTACTTAGTAAATTGTAGCAAACTATGTAGAGATTATGACATGTACTACCGGTTTTGAGAATTGTAAATTTTATAGAGATTTCCATTTCAAAAATTGTTAGATGTTAATAAATTATTGTTGTTATACAGTAAGTGTTAGGCTTACCTAGTCCCTAAGACTAAGTGACATCACCATTCCCAACGGAGAAAAAATTGGGTCGTGACAAAAACTCGAATTAAACGATGAATATAACCATATATTTATGAAATATAATCACTTTTGGATGTAGAACCCTTACCCCAATCAAAGTCATGAAGAAATCATCAAAATCGCCCAAGAACCGAGCTCCAAAAATTCAAAACGAAAATGGAAAACCACCAAGTACAATCCTTATGCTTATGCCCTGTTTCATACATGCAGACTAATTTCACGCTTCTGCGTGCTCGCTTTTGCGAGAAAAATTACGCTTTTGCGAATGTACTGGCCAGCAGCCCCATCGCACCTGCAAACTATCCCCGCTTCTGTGCAAACGCAGGTGCGATGCAAGATTGTGCATCTGCGAAGCCAGCCGCCTCTGGTTGCGGCCAAACACTAGCCCTATCCAATGTCGCTTGTGCGATGGTTGCCTCACTTCTGAGAGGCCGCTTCTGCGATCAAGCCTCTGCAGAAGCGATTGCACGAGCAATTAAAATTCCAGCAGATCCAACCAACGTTTAAATAATCTGAACCCCGTCTGAAATTCATCCGAGCCATCCGGGACCTCGTCCGAATATACCAATAAGTCCCGTAATATAACACAGACCTGTTCGAGTTTTTAAATTACATCAAACAATGCTAAAATTAGGAATCACGCCTCGAATCGAATTATGAGTTTTCAAATCTTTCCACTTCTATAATTTGTGCCGACACGTATCAAATCAATCCGGAATGACTTCAAATTTTGCACACAAGTCATAAATGATATAACGAAGCTATTCCAATTTTCGAAATCGAATTTTGACCCTTGTATCAATAAAGTCAACTCCCTGATATACTTTCTAAAAAAATTCCATTTTTCAACTTTCGCCAACATGCGTCAAATTATCCTACGGACTTCTAAATCCAAATCCGGACATATGCCTAAGTTTGAAATCACCATACCAAGCTATTGACATATCAAAATTCTATTTCGGAGTCGTTTGCTCAAAAGTCAAACTCTTGTCAACTCTTTTTATTTAAGCTTCAAAATATAAAAATAGTTCTTTCAATTAAATTTCGAATCTTCTGAAAATCAAACTCGACCGCACAAGCAAGTCATAATACACATCACAAAGCTGCTCGGGGCCTTAAGTCGGTGAACGGGACGTAAATTCTTAAAATGACAAGTCGGATCGTTATAGGAACCGGGTCACCACCTTAATACGAGTAGCGACATTCTAAAGTTAATTTGCCCAAAAGGATACTTCCCTTCAGAAAAACCCATGTCATCCTTCAAGCCTGAAAATAATTGAATAAAAAACCATTAAACTGAAACATTGGGGCAACGGAAAATACATAATCCCTTATCTTAAAAGTCAATGTAGGAGCCATAAATTGAGAAGAAGAAGAATACCTAAACGTAATTAAACTAGATCAAAATTGAAGCAGATGAAGAAAGAACGTACCTGAAGCAATTGAAGCGAAAGGAAGTCACAGGGAAGAAGGCAGTTCAGCCGAATTGTTGAAAAGAGAAAACCTTGAGGCATAGTGTAATTAAAAGAGGAAAAGATTTGGGAAATTTTTTGAAATGGGAGGGAGAAATTACCGCGTCTGTTTTTGGAGCAAACAAGAATGAAAATTTTAAGCAACAAAACCAAACTAGTTGAGAAAATTAAATTTTGTTTTTAATAACAAAAATATTTTTGGCATCAATAAAATTGCTAAAATCTCTATATTAGATAAATGCAATAATATTTTAATTGGTATGATGAAAATAACGAAAATCCAAGTGCTTAGTTTTGTTAGTATTATTTATATCCTTTCAAAATTTAAATTATCTCAAATAAAATGATAAAACAAAAATTATGTGTATATAATTATAAAGCTTAAATATCTTTCAGGTAAATATCGCGCGCGCCTGACGTATGGTCGTTACCTCACATAAGGTGTTATTTACGGTCAATCTAAAGCGTACTATATCACAACAATGATTTATACTTGCCTTCGAGCCTATATTTTTTACATAGCCTTAAGGTAAGTTATTTCTTACTATTCGCCAGGCATTAAAAATATATAAACATTCATCAATAAGATCTTTATTACTTATATTTATATATTTTTTTGTCTCATTCTACTATTTAGCTACTACTGCCTTATTCTTTCTAATTGTAAAATTTTATCACGATCTCAATTTCTTCCGTAGGATGTCGTGATGACACCTAGTCTCAAAAACTTTTACAAAAGAAACCTCACAATAAGAATAATTTTGTGAAGGTTAGAACAAAAACGCCACAAATAAAATATATATTGGGGTCTTCTACAACCCTCACAAATAAGCTGCCATAAAAAGAATTATTTTGTGGGGATTGACACAAACGCTACAAAATAAATGTATAGTGGAGGTTTTGTATAAACCCTATAAATAAACCGCCGCAATTTAACAGATATTTTGTAGTGAAATGGGATCCTTCTATTCTTAATTAGAGGTTTTAGATTCGAGTCACGAGAGTAAAAATAAATATTGGTCGAGACCGTTTTCTCATTTAATAGGCCTTATTAGGCACGGATCCAAATTAGTTGGGACTCCAATATAAATATCGTACACCAAATTGAAAACAAAAAAAATGAACTACTACAAAAGGTAAGTTCCAATATAAATAAATAATAAATATTTAAAGGGTCAAGAGAAGTTTCGTCCAAGTAGTAATGGCTATTTTTACTCTTATCATCTCACTAGAGCAAAATATGTTATAAGGAAATACTAAAGTTTTGCTCCTTTTTTTTTTTTTTTTTCATTTAGTACATTTCTTGATCTGCTATAGCTATTATTGTATTCGGAGGAGAATACAAATGAAGAGAACAGAATTGATGAAGCTGATTGGAATTGTTGTTCAAGAACACAATGAGAAACACGAAATTTCAAAGATCAATTCTTTAATTTTTTGTTCCTCAAGTTATATATAATCTAGTACATATAAAGAAAAAACTTTTGGGAATCGAAGATTATTATTATCAAAACCTATGCTTATTTTTTTTTTTTTTTAAGAAACACCATGATAATATCGGATTTAAACTTTTATAAGATCAAGAATCTTACCATGTCAAATTCGAAATGATATGCATGCAAATAGATTTTACTAGTAGAACAATTATACATTATATTACACTTTATAAGATTGATTTTTACTTGCTCAATTCAAGAAAGCGTAACAAATAAATCATACTTAAGTTTTAATCCTGACCATAATTAGGCAGAGTTGGATGAAGGGAACTTTTAATTTTATTGGATATCTTTTTTATTTTTGTAAATGTGAACAATATAAAAAGAAAAATCTTATAAGGATTGGAACATCCTTGGCGGGCTGCCCAGACTTCCACCTACGAGCTGGAGGTTCGATTCTTCATTTACGAATTCCTTCTCGAAAATAAAAATAATATTGTATAACCGCTTTCAAAATAATAGTCGAAAATCATATATATATATATATATATATATATATATATATGTTATATATAAAAAATATATAAATTTTATATACTCTTACGACTACATGGTATAATGAGTTTTGACTGTAGGCTAAAATTGATTTTTGTCCAATTCCCACCCCTTCCCCCTTCCTTCCATACTAGTAAATCCTTTCTTTAATTCACCGGAGGGTTAAATTCCGATTGTTGTCTCGTTCTATAACTCAGCAGTGATTACAAGCTGTCCAAATACTTTCTTAGCTTAGTTTGACTGTTCTTATTTAACCATGACTAACTTCTTTTGTATTTGTGCTTGTTATTTTGAGTTTTAGATGGTGCATTGTTGGTTAGACCGACTGAATAGGCAGATAACTTTAGTTTATTTAGAGATATTCGTTGTGTAAATGTTAGCTATTTTATAATGTTTACTTATGTACTTCCTTTGTGTCAATTGAAAAATTATGAAATGCTTTAGTTTCATGTCAAAAGCTAACCTAAAATTTTAATGTCAAGTGACATATCAATTTCATTCCATATCATGCCAGATTATTTATTATAGATGTGTTGTAAAAACATTAAGAGGAGAAAATTAGGAGAGCTGCAACATGCTTATTAGAAGCTACTTGCTCAATTTTAGTATACTGCTTATTTGTGACATGCCACCTGGCATAATGACTTTATTTCATTCAATGAGTTTTTTTTTTTATCTTCCGTGTTACTTTTTAGGAGAGAATTATACAAAGATAACCCCTTTTATCTTGATTGAAACGTTTTTCATTTTTGATTTTTAAAAATACATATTAATTTACATTTTCTTACCTAAGTTCCTAACCAGATATGACTATGAAAACTACTGTAAAATGAGAAAATATGTGCATTTCTCCTAACGGGTTGCTTCTTTTGACATTTTAGCTCTCATGTTTTAAATATTCTCTTTTATTATAATTTTATGTAACACATATGGTATACATAAATTAAATTCAATTATGTTGTCATACCAACTTTGCATCGCTAGTTAAAATACGGAAAAGTCAAAAACCTCCATAAAACGTTTTCTGTACAGTTTGATTATAGCAATATAGTGTATTATTTAAAAGGCTCAACAAATCAAAAAGTTAATTTTTTTTCAATAGGCCATTAACAGAAATTGAAAAACTCTTAACCTTTGAAGTTCAACCTTCATTTTTAGAATTAATTCTGATGAATTAAATCAATAGGCAAAAAGAAAAAGTAAATGCAAACTTGTGAGTGAACTCCATCATTCTTGTGGGCCCAATATAACTTGGCAGCTGATGTCACGTGTAGGACTCTAGCTAAAATAGCATGTCAAAAGATGGGCAAAATGGTCAACACAATGAATTATTTTTGTTGGAGCTACGGTCAGTAATCAATTCTTTCAGCCAATAGTATTGCACTATTTCAATAAAATATATAAATACCCTTATGACCCGTATTGAAACCGGATGCAGCTCAGTTGCTTACCGGAGGCAACTCAAACTCCCTCTTATTAATAGTAGGAAAATAATAAAAAGAAAAAAAAAACTTAAGAAATTAAGTGAGCAAAAATGCAAAATTTTACAAGTATAGGGCATTTCTCCTAAATGCCAAATATACTAGAGATTCATTAATCATTACAAACAAAACCCCCAATTTTAGCAAAAACACAATTTCTCTTGAAAATAAAAATCGCATAGGGGGCAGATTTACAAATTCCAGAAATCTCAGGAGGACTAAAGTGAAACTATCCCAAAGTAAAAATAAAGAAACTTTAGGGGCATAAATGTCCTAGTATTAATCGGAATCGGATCCTATATTAGGGCTTGAAACTCAAAACGAACAAATCGTCGCTGGCGGGAAGATTCTCATGCAATTAACCGAATCTTCAAATGTTCCTCTAAAATATAAAGTTTCTCCGGAAAATGTCATTCATCGATGAATTTCAAGCCAGTAAGTCTGAATTTTAGTTCTTAAAGTTTCATTTACCATACCTTTTTTTTGAATATTTGTTATCTGTTCCTATTTCTGTTTTATAGATTAATCGAATATAGCGTTTTCTGTTTTCCTTAATGTAGTGGTAAAGGGTTGCCATTATTTTCAGATTTAACAATTTTTTATTTAATGTTAGTACACATTTCCAATGTGTAAATACGGACAATAATTTCGATTGATAAATTTAGTGTTCCAAATAACTTTAGCATATATGCTGCAAATGTCTGTTGGGGCTTTATGTGCAAGGCACAAATATAGCGGGGAGAAGAAAATTATAAAAAACTAAAAAGTTATTTTAGAATAATAACTTTAAATGCAATTTGTGTTGGTGGAAGGTAGCAGGTACCCGATAGAATAGTCGAGGTGTGCACAAGCTGGGGCGGACACCACCGTCATTAAAAAACTATATAACACAATAAAATAATTATATTTAAAAAGGAAATGGAAAAAAAATTATAACTTAGTGAAGTAGTTATTATTTAGTATTGCCCACTTCATGACAGAATCCATTAGTGATATGATGCATGCCTTACTTTCCTGGTGGCCTGAATTGAAATGCTACCTAAGCGAGGCGAAACGCTGAACCTATTCTAGTTTCGAGCATGATATTCAGTATTGTCTATGCAAGTGTGATGCATTACTAATTATGGATGAATTAATTCCTCTGTGTGATTCTGCATTGATTTCTAACAAGTTGCTATATTGATTACATTGTCTCAGATATAGAAGCTCTTCCGAACCATTTACGGAGGAAATATGCCTTATTGTGTGATTTAGATAAAAGTCTGCAAGGTATTACTTATAGTGCAAAGCTTTATATATTATTGGACTGTTATGCAAGTTAGTTGCTTTCCAACTTTCCATTGTATTGTGCTTAATTAAGTACACTTGTACAGTATTGAGTCGATTGATAATCCACTAGCATTCTGAATCTGGAAAGTTTATGTATTTTAAGTGGAATAAGGATCCATCTTTGGCACAATGCGACAGGCAGCTTATTGTAGTGTATAGTCCTTCATGTAGTCCCTTTGCACTATATCTGATGGAACGTCTACTACTGCCATTACCTAGTTTAGTAGAAGCTTCAGTGGTATATCATTGTTAAATTGCAGAACAAAAGAGTAATTGTTTGGTATTCTGATTGCCAGTGTTCAACTGGTTCAGCAATTAGCCATATCGCCCCTTCGTTCTGTTTTACAATGCAAAGATGATCATAAGTATACTCCTGATTGGAGAAGGGAATATAGGGTGATTTTGTAAGATTCTCAGTAGTATTTAGCATTGCTGTGTTAGTAGCCCGACACGAGCACAGTAGGTTAGTGGTGTATGTTGTTTCTTCGTTGCCTAGTGTATGGCATTATTACTAAGAAAGTGCTTTTCTTTTCCCCTGAACAGGAGTCCAGAGGCAAAATGAACAACGTTGTGAGAAAGAAATAGAGGATATGATACAGCGTATTAAAGCTGGTAACGTGACACCAGACTCTTCACTAATCAAATTCTCTGATGATGCATTGGATGAGCAAAAGCATGCAATCAGGATTGCTGATGAGAAAGTTGCATTAGCTTCTCAGGCATATGATCTGGTAGGGATGTTGGGAACAACATCCTTTTTCTACATCAAACAAACTGTCATTAATTAGCTCCTTATGGCAATTAGTGAGAAAATTCTTGCAACAGGTAGATGCTCACATTCAGCAGCTCGATCAGTACTTGAAAAAATTTGATGAAGAGCTCCGGAGAGGTATGTTTGTATCAGCTTACTCATCTCCTCACCAAGAACAGTGTCCAAACTTACTCGTTTCTCTGACTGTTGAACAACTTTCTCTTTATGGATTCTCTTTTATGCAGAAAGAGATGTTGCTGGTGTTACTGGAACTCCTGCTACCACTGTTGCAAATAATGGCAAATCTGGAAGGTCTGGTGAGGGTAAGGGAGGGCGTAAGAAGTGAGTGATATATCTCTATCATATTTCACCATTCCTAATGCTAATTGCACATTGCGGATGCTTATTCTTTATTTATTTAATTAGTATCATTTCCTATTTGAAATGGAAATCTAATAAGAAGCCTCAATCATCTTAAAGAATAAATTGATTATGTGTTGAAAGTCAAGAGATCAATGTTACTAAAAGTTAGAATATATATTGGTTAATAGTATGGTTTATTCTATTTGGTCGCCTCATAATTTGGAATTTAGAATGTGATTGGTATGAAGGAAAATGTCTCCATGGAAAATGTTTTCATGGAAAATGAGTGGTTTTATCACTTATTTTCCCTTGTTTGGTTGGTGAGTGAAAAACTTTTTCCGGAAAATATTTTCTAGTATTTGGTCAGAGAGTAGAAAATATTTTTTATGCTACTTTTCTCACCCCTTTCCCCCAAGTCCTCATGTTTTATGTGCTCCCTCCTCCAAATACATCATGAAAAGAAAATACTTAATTTTTTGAAATGAAAGAAAATACTTTTTACTACATCATTTGTTGAAATGAAAGAAAATACTTTTTCTACATCATGAAAAAGCACTTTTTTTGTTAAAATGAAAAAAATACTTTTTTTGTATCATGAAAAGAAAATACTCATTTGTTGAAATGAAAAAAAAATACCCTATTTATAATATGAAAAGAAAGTACTATTAATAATCTGGAAAAGGGCTAAAAATTCCCCTAACGTATTGGAAATAGTTTTAAATTACCCTCCTTCCACCTATTAGACCATAATTGCCCTTAATGTTACTTTTAAGTCTGAAATTGACCCTCCTAATAAAAGCTGATTTGGAATATGTAAGCCTTTTAATCAAACTAGTCTTAGGACACGCGTGTACCCAATCTTGATGAGTATTGTTTTTAAACCTCTAAGGATAGAACTTCTAGATTACCTAATCCAAATACTTTTACGATTGTGCTATGATCTATTTATCTGTTATTCTTGTTCACTGTAAAATGAAATTCAATTAAAATTGAAGGTTGTTATAGTTAATTGTTTATTTGGTCATAGCATCTAGTTTGGGTTATAAAGGATTTATAGAGGAAGTGGCATATCTGAAGCTTCTGGAGAGCGTGGACGAGGAGGCGAAGAGGACGAATAAGGAGCGGTATAGGATGGCTTTAAGTGAAGTTAGCAGTTACTGCGGCCAAGACCGCTGCATTTGAACGCTTGTATGAAGAACTCGGAGGCAGAGGAGGGGATAAGAAGTTGTACAGGTTAGCCAAGGTGCGAGAAAGGAATGCCCGTGACCTGGACCAAGTGAAGTGCATCAAGGACGAGGATGACAGAGTTTTGTTGGATGAGACACTGATTCGCCATAGATGGCAGGCTTACTTCCATAAACTCTTGAACTAAGAGGGGGGATAGGAACATTGAGCTAGGCAACTTAGAACACTCTGAGTGTCGTCGGGACTTTGGGTATTGTAGGAGTATAAGCGCTGAGGAGGTTGAGAGGGCTATGTGTAAGATGAGCAGGGGGAGAGCGACGGCCCTGACGAGATCCCGTGGAATTTTGGAAGAGCGTGGGTAGGGCGGGTTTGGAGTGGCTCACTGGGTTATTTAATGTCATTTTTAGGACAACAAAGATGCCCGAAAAAAGGGGCAACATCCTATTCTTCAACAAGATCTCCAAACTCTTGAAGTGTCATCATGTTCGAGTTATTATATTGGTGGTCATCTTCTTCTTCATCGGAGGCTTCATCAATTAGGGTTCTACTTGAACTTGTAGAAACTCTTTCTTTGCTCCTTAAAGTACTTCCCCTAAAACCATAAACATTCTCCTCAACTCCACTTGCCATAGCAACATGACCAAAAGTAAGGCCTTCTCCTTCATATACTTCTTCATCTTCATGATTTTGGGGGGGCTCCGGTTAACCATTCATTTGCTTCATCAATGTTATCCAATAAAATTGGATCAATGATATTGCGAGCTTTGTAACGACAAGCCAATGTTCTATTATATTTAACGAACACGAGATCATTGAGTTTCTTTAGCTCAAGCCTATTCCTCTTCTTAGTATGAATCTGCATATAGGTTGTAGAAAGTAATTAAGAGGAGTACTTAGGACAATTGAGATATACTTTGATTTAGTAATAATGTAATATAGCTTCTCACATGTTCATAAACACTCCAATTTCTCTCGCATCCGGATGAGCTACAAGTTAAGCTTTGAACTCTAATAGCAAATTGTTGCAAGTTTGGAACTTCATAACTAAATTGCATCCACCATTCAACTGTAAAGATATTATTTTAGAAGTTATTAACTTAAAAGTTAAAGCTCTAAAGAGTAAAAACAATTGAAACAACTTGCTCACCTGGTGCCAATTTGGTTCTGGCTCTAATGGCCGAAGCTAATCCAAGTATTCCATCGGCTTGCATATACACACCCAAGTTCTTCCCCTATTTTGTCTTGCATCGCTTCATCTGGCACCAACCTCGCAACACATGCATGATGCCCCTTCCACACTGCTTTATCTAAAGTCTTGTTCTCGTTATTT
The DNA here is from genome assembly GCF_000715075.1 of Nicotiana tabacum. Classification (NCBI taxonomy): domain Eukaryota; kingdom Viridiplantae; phylum Streptophyta; class Magnoliopsida; order Solanales; family Solanaceae; genus Nicotiana; species Nicotiana tabacum. Next base: position 113,734,830 of record NC_134093.1, read on the forward strand.
GTATAAAAGATTCGGGGTTCAAAATATGCCCCGCTGCATGTAAAGGTTGATGAAGCTGAACCGTCCACCTTTCATCAATGATTTCAAAAACTTTCCCATATTTCCTCTTATCATGAACAAATGCCTTCTCAATAACTTCTTTAGCCATATCCATGGCTTCATAAATGTATCCCATTGGTGGTTTTCTCTCCCCATCCACCAAACGAAGTACAATAACCAAAGGATTACCAACTTTAAGTGCTTGAACAGTGTCATTCCAAAAATATGGACCAACAATATGTCTCGCAACTTCTTTCCCAAGAGCTTCCTTTGCATAGATACCCTCACTCCATTCAATTGACATGAACAAGGTTCGCAAATTTTTCTTTTGCAAGTAAAAACTATGCAAAGTCATGGTAGCTGTTGCGAATCTTGTCTTAGCCGATTTTACCAAATTTCTTTGGTTTGTGTATCTCCTCATCATGTTCAACAACAACGGCCTCTGACTAATGTAAGAATGTATCTTGACCGCCTTAGCAAAAACTGTAGGAAATCAAATTTCATAGTGAATAAGTATAAACAATTAACATGAAGGTTAAAATAGAAAATTAGAACCACTTGTTCACCTGTAGAATATGGGGCTAACTTGAAAATGTCGCCAAACATCAATTTGATACAATGTGCAGCACAAGGAGTCCAAAAAATATTCGGGAAAACTCCTTTCAACATGTCACCCGCTTTTTTATTCTCACTTGCGTTATCGGTAACAACTTGAACAACATTTTCCTTTCCAACTTTCAATATTGTCTTCTCAAACAAGTTGTACATTTTATTGGAATCGGTTGAAGAGTCACTAGCATCATAAGATTCAAGAAACAATCTACCTCTCGGAGAAATCACCAAAACATTAATGAACATTTTTCCATTTTTTGTTGTCCATTTATCCATCATAATGGAACAACCATAAGTTTTTCATTGCACCTTATGCTCCTCGACAATCTTGTTTGTCTTCTCCACCTCCTTTTTTAGACAAGGAACTCTTACTTCGTGATAGGTAGGGGCTTCATTCCTGGGCCATATTGGCCTACAACCTTAATGAATTCACCAAACTATCGGTGTAATTTACACAATTAGAAGGGAGCCCCGCATCATACATCCACCTAGCAAAAGTATCTACAGCGCGCTCCCTTAAACTCTTCCTACAAGAATTTAAGTCAACATCTTCACCTTTTCTCTTTTCATTTGGTTTTTGCGAGAAATAAAGATTAAGAGGACCTTTCACATTGCTACCGGTGGATGATCCACTTCCACTTGTTGAATTCTTTCTTTGAGATTTTGAGGGAGGTGGCCTCATTGATATATCATTGACTTCAAGGTCATCCTCATCCATTTGACTATCTTCGTCAAAAAGATTAATCATAGATGCTCCATGGCTCATTGGATTTTTTATCTCATTTTTTTTCGCAACATACTCTCTAATTTCATCCTTAACAGAATCCGGAACCTGTGAACATTCTTTGACATCTCTAAAACCACCAATTAGATGTCTCTTGTGACGATGTATTCCACCGTTATATATATTTTGACAAAAGATACATTGCACTTTTGTGCTACTGCCAATTGCAACTCCATACGCCTAAGCTGAATCTTTTTTTTGGCTTGATGCCATTGAATAATAAGATTGAATTTACTACAATCAACAAAAAAAAATGCAGAACTGTTAAAAAATGGCATAACAGTGAACAGAGAAAACAGAGCACATAGTGAACAGCAGAAAATGGAAAAATAGGAGAGGAGAAAACACAAAACAGGGCAGAACAAGAACAAAGAAATAAGAACTGAAAAAGAAGAGAAAATCAGAAGAGCACATGTTTGAGAACAACCAAAAAAAAATGCAGAACAGTGAACAGAGCACATACGAACAACAGAAAATGGAAAAAAGGAGAAGAGAAAACAGGGCAGAACAAGAACAGAGAAATAAGAACTGAAAAAATAGAAAAGAAGAAGAAAAAGAGAAGAAGAGAAAATCAGAAGAGCAGAAGTAGAAGGCAGTCGTCGCAGAAGAAAAGAAGAGAAGAGAAGAGAAGAGAAGAAAGAACTGATGGAGAAGAAGAGAACTAGAGAAGAAGAGAAACTTACCTGAAGAGCAGAAGTCGAAGGCAGTCGTCGCTTGCAGTAGAGAAGCAGATGTTTGGAAGAAGTGTGCGTAACAACTGATGTTTGGAAGAAGCAATTTTTAAAAAAAAAACCCTAGTCAGCCGATGGAATCGCTTAAGCGTGCTTTTGTCGCTTGTTTTCATCGCCTCGCTTTTCACTTTTTAAGGTGAAGCGTGCACTTATTTAACTGCGTCGCGCTTTAGGGCAGAAAAGCATAGCCCCCTCGCCTCGCTTCTGCGCTTTAAGCGAGAAGCGTGCGCTTTTAATAACACTGGGGCGGTGGAGCTGAGGTTGGGGAGGATTGTGGATATCTCTGAGAACCAATTTGGATTTATGCCAAGTCGTTCGACTACAGAAGCTATTTATCTTGCTAGGAGGTTGATGGAACAATATAGGGAGAGGAAGAGGGATTTACATGTTCATCGACTTAAAGAAGACTTACGATAAAGCAGTGTTTTGGATAGCGTGCGGCGACAAATAGCGACGAGGGCCCGCTTCACTGAGGCGAGAGGCGCGCAGCGAAGCGCTCGCTTTTTGATGTGAAGCGACAATTTATACAAAAACATAAAATATTATATACATATAACTAAAAACTCAATAACAATAATATATTAATAAATATATCATTCAAAAATTAAAGACTCAATAGATAGTCATAGACTCATAGTAGATTCATAAACTAAAGTCTAATAGTCTAAAACAAGCAACGTCTATTCTTCTTCAAGATTTTCAAATTCTACAACTTCATGAATGTTAGCATTATATTGGCTATCATCTTCTTCATCCTCGGAGTTTTCATCAATTAGGGACCGGCTTGAACTTGCTACTCCCTTTCCCTTGTAACTTGAAGAACTCCCTCTAAGACCATAGATATTCTCCTCAACTCCAACCGCCATAGAAACAGTACCCCAATCAAGATCATCTCCTTCATACACTTGTTCATCTTCATGATTTTGGGGGGCTCCAGTTAACCATTCATTTGCCTCGTCAATGTTGTCCAACAAAATTGGATCAATGGTATCGCGAGCTTCATAACATCGCCTCAATGCTCTATTGTATTTAATATACACTAGATCATTGAGACGCGATAGCTCAAGCCTATTCCTTTTCTTGGAGTGAATCTGCGCATAAGTTGTTTAGATTAATTAATCGATACTAATAATAATACAATATAAAATATATTAATATAATAAATCTACTTCTTACATGCTCAAATACGCTCCAATTTCTCTCGCATCCAGATGCACTACAAGTTAGGCTTAGTACTTTGATGGCAAACTTTTGCAAGTTTGGAGTTTGATGTCCAAATTGCTTCCACCATTCAACTATAGAAAAATATTTTAAAAGTTAATAAGTATAAATCAAATAAATTAATTTAAAGTTATAAGGATATCTATATTAAAGTTAGTTACCTGGCGACCTTATGTCTCTGGCTCTAATGGCCGCTTGTAAACCAAATAGGCCCTCTGCTTGTGAGTACCTACCAAACTCCTCCCCTATTTGATCTATCGTCGTTGAATTAGGGACCAACTTCTCAAGACATGCATGGTATCCAATCCACACCTCTGAAGCCAAAGTTTCATCTCTAGTGTTCTTGTAAAATAATCCCGGGTTCAGAAGATGGCCTGCTGCATGCAAAGGTCGATGGAGTTGATTCTCCCACCTGATATCAATTATCTCAAAAACTTTCTCATATTTTCTAACATCTCCCTCAAATGACGCTGCAGTAGTCTCTTTGGCTCTATCCATAGCCTCATAAAGATAGCCCATTGGTGGTTTTCTCTCCCCATCCACCATACGAAGTACCTTAATCAAAGGACCACCAACTTTAAGAGCCCGAACGACGTCATTCCAGAATGATGGAGAAATAAAAACTTTGGCAGTTTCTTTTCCCGCAACTTCCTTTGCATATCTATTATCTTTCCATTCATTTGAAAGAACTAGCTTTCTCAATTTTTTCTTTTGCAAGTAAAAACTATGCAAAGTTAAGAAAGCCGTTGCAAATCTAGTCTTGGCCGGTCTCACCAAATTTCTTTCATTTGTGAATTTCCTCATCAAATTCAACAACAACGGCCTCTGACTGATGTAAGAATATACCCTGACGGCCTTAGTGAAAACTGTAAAAGTAACAATAATAATTTTATAGTTAATACTTAATAGGATAGGACATAAGTATAAATAACTATATTAAAGTTACCTGAAGCATATGGGTTTTCCTTGAATATGTCACCAAACATCAAGTTGATACAATGGGCAGCACATGGAGTCCAATAAATGTGTGGATACATAGCTTCCATCATCCTACCCGCACTAACATTCTCACTAGCATTATCTGTAACAATTTGTACAACATTTTCCTTTCCAATTTTATCAATAGTCTTTCTAAACAAGCTGTACATTTTGCTTCCATCCGTAGAAGAGTTGCTAGCATCGTGAGATTCAAGAAAAACACTCCCTCTTGGAGAGTTCACCAACACATTTATGATCATTTTTCCATTCCGTGCTGTCCATTTATCCATCATAATGGAACATCCAAACTTGTTCCATTCCACTTTATGCTCCTCAATAATTTGGTCTATCTTCTTCACCTCTTTTTTAAGATGAGTTACTCTAACTTCATGATAGCTAGGAGGCTTCATTCCTGGGCCATATTGTCCTACAGCTTCAATGAATTTATCAAAAGTTTTGTAGTTAACACAGTTGAAAGGAAGCCCTGCATCATACATCCATGCTGCAAAGGCACTTACGGCGCGGTCTCTCAAAATCTTCTTGGCTTCTAAACCTAGACCTTCTTCACCTTTTCCCTTTTCTTGTTGTTTTGCCGAGAAATAAAGATTGAGAGGACCTTTTGTCACTGTACGTGCCGTCGTGGATGACCCACTAGAACTATTTGAAGATATCTTATGAGTTTTTTGGGGGGAGGTCTCATTTCACCATCTTCATCCATTTCATCATCTTCATCAATTAGATTCACCGATGCTTCAAAATTCATTTGAGTTCTTGTCACATTTTTCTTATCAACAAACGCTTTTACTTCCTCCCTAACCTCGGGCGGACAAAGGGGACATTGTACTACATTTTTAAATCCACCTATCAAATGTTGCTTGTGACGAGTTATCCCACCATTATATGTTTTTTCACAAAATACACATTTAATTGCGGATCTTGATGAGCCTTGTATAGCATAATTCCAAGCTATATCATTTCGTTTATTACTATCGGATGACATTTCAACGCTGTTTTATTGAAAAAAAAATTATCAAGTCAATATGCAATTAATTCTACTCTATAAGAGACTATAAGTCAATAATTGAAAAAAAAAAAAAGGGGCCTGAAAGAAACAGAAAGTTTGTTAAGAGAAGAAGCAACCTCTGTTATTTTGCAAAAACAGGGCTTCGAAACAACCTCTGTAATTTTGCAAAAACAGAGCTTCAAAACCTCTGTTATTTTGCCAAAACAGAACCAAAAAAAATAGAGCACAAAAACAGACCTCTCTTTCTGTTAAGAGAAGAAGAAACCTATGTATTTTGCTCGAAAAATAGAGCAGAAAACAGAACTCTGTTTCTGTTCTTTTCGACAAAAAAACAGAGGAAAAAAAATAGAAAGAAGAAGAAGAAGAAGAAGAAGAAGAAGAAGGAGAAAGGAGAAAGGAGAAAGAAGAAAGAAGAAAGAAAAAAGAAGAAAGAAGAAAGGAGAAGAAGAAACCTCTGTATTTTGCTCGAAAAATAGAGCAGAAAACAGACCTCTGTTTCTGTTCTTTTCGACAAAAAACAGAGGAAAAAAAATAGAAAGAAGAAGAAGAAGAAGAAAGAAGAAAGAAAAAAGAAGAAAGAAGAAAGGAGAAGAAGCATACCTGGACTTTCAATGGCTGGAACCTCAAGCTTCTGAAAGAAGAAGACGATGGCTCGCGAGTTCAGAACGTCAAAGTCTCAAAGAAGCTCTGTTGTTTTGTTCAAGTTGAAGAAGATATGTTGTCAAGCCCTAATCACGACCCTTTTTGTTGAGTCTTTGCTTTTTTTCTTTTTCTTTTTTAAAAAAAACAAAAGGCGACGCTATGGTCGCTTCTCGCGACACTGTCGCCTCTCGCCACGCAGGCAAAGGCGAGCGCTATTTCGAAACGCAACGCAACAGAGGCTCTGTGGCGACACTGTCTCGCCTCGCCTCGCCTCACGCTATTAGCGCTGAGGCGAGCGCTATTTATAACAATCGGATAAAGTGCCAAGGGAGGTTCTGTGGAGATGTTTGGAGGCTAGAGGTGTTCCTGTTGCTTACATTAGGGTTATTAAGGACATGTATGGTGGAGCTAAGACTCGAGTGAGGACCGTAGGAGGGGACTCGGAACACTTCCCAGTTATGATGGGGTTGCATCAGGGGTCAGTCCTCAGCCCATTTCTATTTGTCTTGGCAATCGACGCGCTGACGCGCCATATTCAGGGAGGTGTCGTGGTGCATATTATTTGCAGATGACATTGTTCTGATTGACGAGACCCGAGGTGGTGTTAATGGGTGGTTAGAGATCTGAAGGCAGACCCTGAAGTCTAAAGGTTTCAAGTTGAGCAGGACCAAGACATAGTACTTGGAGTGCAAGTTCAGTGGGACGACTCAGGGTGTTGACGGAGAAGTAAGGCTTGACTCTCAAGTCATCCCTAGGAGAAAGAGTTTTAAATATCTTGGGTCAGTTATACAAGGGAATTGAGTGATCGACGAGGATGTTACTTATCATATTGGGGCGAGATGGATGAAATGGAGGCTCGCTTCAGGTGTTTTGTGTGATAAGAATGTGCCACATAAACTTAAAGGTAAGTTTTATAAAGCGGTGGTCAGACCGACTATGTTATATGGGGCTGAGTGTTGGTCAGTCAAGAATTCCCATGTCCAAAAGATGAAGGTGACTGAAATGAGGATGTTGAGATGAATGTGCGGGCATACCAGGCTGGATAGAATTAGAAATGAAGTTATTCGGGATAAGATGGGCGTGGCCTCTGTGGAGGATAAGATGCGGGAGGCGAGACTTAGATGGTTCGGACATGTGAATAGGAGAGACGCAGATGCATCTGTGAGGAGGTGTGAGAGGTTGGTCCTGGAGGGCCTAAGGAGAGGTAGAGGTAGGCCGACGAGTATTGAGAAGAGGTGATTAGGCAAGATATGACGTTGCTCCAGCTCACTGAGGACATGACCGGGGATAGGAAGGTGTGGAGGTTGAGAATAAAGGTAACGGGTTAGAATAGGTCGCATAGCGTTGTCCTTGTCTATAACAGTAGCTTTAGTACATGAGTTAGCGTTAGTTATATATTTTCGTATTTCTTGATTTATGTGATTACTTGTCGTTGCTTTCGTTTCGGCCTTATGATTACAATACTTAGTTTTAGTTTTGTATCTTTGTATTTTTTTCTTGTTTTAGAATTGGTGTGATTGCTGCTGCCCTTCCTTTTATCTTTCCTAAGTTGAGGGTCTTTCAGAAACAACCTCTCTGCCTTTTTGAAGGTAGGGGTAAGGTCTGCGTACATACTACCCTCTCCATACCCCACTTGTGGAATTACACTGGGTTGTTGTAAACAAAAAAAAAAAGCTATATTAAAAAAAAGATATTTTTTGTAATATATAGGCTAGTGAATTGATCTTACAATATGTCAAGAACAGAAAACAAATAATTAGTAAAAAAATACAACAACAACAACCTAGTATTATCCCATTAGTGGGGTCTGGGCAGGGTAGTGTGTACGCAAACCTTACCTGTCACGGCCCGAAATTCCCACCTTCGGGACCGTGATGGCGCCTAACATTTCACTTGCTAGGCAAGCCAGCGTTAGAATATAATTAGCCATTTTAACAAAATTTTAAATTAATTAATAACAAGGAAACAAATGCGGAAGTAAGGTCTGAAATAAAGTGAATAATTCATAATAATCGCGATATCTCAATACCATCCCAGAACTGGAGTCACAAGTGCACGATCTTCTAGAATAATACAGATAAAGGTCTAAATAAAATTCAAGCTGTTTGAAATATAATACACCGCAGAGATAATATAGAATGGGACTTTAGAACTGCGAACGCTGTGCAGTTATACCTCAAGTCTCCACTGGTAGCTGTATCCGAGCAAATCTGCAGTACGCCGCTGGGACCAACTCCGAAATCTGCACAAGAAGTGCAGAGTGTAGTATCAATATAACCGACCCCATGTACTGGTAAGTGCCGAGCCTAACCTCGACGAAGTAATGACGAGGCTAAGGCAGGTCACATACAATAACCTGTACGCAATAATAATAATAACAACAATAATAGAAATGAAACAAGTCTCTTTTCAACAGTTGAAGCCAACTCGACAGTCATAACCAATTATTATTTCAATCAGTTTCCGTTGCGGCGTGCAACCCGATCCCACAATATATTCATTTCAATCAATTATGTTGCGGCGTGCAACCCGTTCCCCCAATATAAACTTTAAATAAATCTGTTGCGGCGTGCAACCCGATCCTCCATATAAACTCTAAATAAATCTGTTGCGGCGTGCAACCCGATCCCCCATATAAACTCTAAATAAATCTGTTGCGGCGTGCAACCCGATCCCCCATATAAACTTTAACAACTCTTAAATGTATTAGAAATACTCCAGTAAATACCACGTTCAATAAGAAACTATTAAGCATCAAGACATACAATAATTATAATTTAGTTATGAGACAAACAATGTCAAGTAGCAATTAATTGAGGAAATCAGGGATAAAATAGGCAGTTTAATATTTATTATGCAAAACGTCAAATAACAATTAAGACACATAAATCAATTAAGCATGTAACAATTATTGCAGGAATTCAAGAATTAATATTTGACAAGGAATATAAGTGAAACAATTATTTTAACGATTAATTCGTGTCTTAAAATAATTTAAGATGTTTAAATAATTAAGCAAACAATTAATTTGACAAAGTATAGGCACCCGTCACCTTGCCTATACCTCGTTACACATGAAATTCACATAGCAAATAATTCAAGGGTTCTATTACCTCAAGTCAAGGTTAACCACGACACTTACCTCGCTTTGCAACCAAATTCAAGAATCCAATAAACCTTTGCCTCACGAATTTGTGTCCGAAATCCTCAAATCTAGTCATAAGCAATTCAATATACTCAATATAAATCGTAGGAATTAATTCCATATGAATTTACTAATTTTCCGGATTAAAAATCCGAAATTCATCTAAAAAATCAACAGTGGGACCCACCTCTCGAATTCCGGAAAAACTCACGAAATTCGAACACCCGTTCCAATACGAGTTCAACCATACAAAAATTATCGAATTCCGACACCTGATTGACCTTCAAATCTTAATTTTACATTTTTTGAAAGATTTTATAAAAAAATAATCTTTCTTCCATAAATTCACGGATTCATGATGTAAATGAGTATGGAATCATGAAATATAATCAATATAGGATAAGGAACACTTGCCGCAATGTTTTCCCGTGAAAATCGCCCAAACATCGCCTCTCCCCAAGCTCCAATTTGTCAAAAATGGAAAATGGGACGAAGTCCCCTGCTTTATAACTTACAGTTATGTCCAGGCTGCCCTCGGCCCTCGATCCTCCGCCCTCGGCCCTTGATCCTGGGCCTCGATCCTGGACTTTCGATCCTCGGCCTTCTATCCCGGGCCTTGATCTTCGGCCTTCGATCCTAGGCCTCGGTCTTCGGCCTTCGACCCTCGGCCTCGATCCTTGGCCTCGGTCTTCGGCCTTCGATTTCTGCCCCCAAATTTCCAGCAGAAAATATTGCAGCAGCTGTTTAAGTCCAACTTTTGATCAGTTAACCATCCAAAACTCACTTGAGGCCCTCGGGACCTCAACCAAATACACCAACAAGTTCTACAACATCAAACGAACTTATTTGAAACTTTAAATCACATCAAACGACGCTAAAATCACAAATCACACCCCAATTCAAGCCTGATGAAACTTAAGAATTTTCAACTTCTACATTCGATGTCGAAACCTATCAAATCAAGTCCGATTGACCTCAAATTTTGCACAAAAGTCATAAATGACATATCGGAGCTATGAAAATTTTCAGAACTGGATTATGACCCCGATATCAATAAAAGTCAATTTGTGGTCAAACTTTGAAATCTTTAAGCCTTTAGGCTTCTAGTTTTCGCCAACTGGCGATAATTCAAGCTAGAGACCTCCAAATTAAATTTCGGGCATACGCCCAAGTCCCAAATCACGATACGGACCTACTGGAACTGTCAAAACACTGATCCGAGTCCGTTTTCTCAAAATGTTGACCAAAGTCAACTCAGTTGAGTTTTAAGGTTCTATTTCACATTTTAATCAATTTTTCATATGAAAACTTTTCGGAAAATTATACGGACTGCGCACGCAAGTCGATGAATGATAAATAGTGCTTTTCAAGATCTTAGAACACATAATTAATTATTAAATTTAAAGATGACCTTTTGGGTCATTATATTACCCCTACCCTGGGGTAGAGAGGCTGTTTTCGATAGACCCTTGGCTCCCTCCCTCCAAGAACTCCCCACCTTGCTCTTGGGGTGGCTCGAACTCACAACCTCTTGGTTGGAAGTGGAGGGTGCTCACCACTAGAGCAACTCACTCATGTCTAATTAGTAAAAAGATAACTAAAGATAATTTAGTATTCAAATTTTCAGGAAGAAAATTCAAATTGTTGCAGGTAATCTACAACCTACATATCAACATTGTTTTGAAATAATATATATCTTGTGATTACGTAGTCAAATTTCTTTTTTTTGATGAAGTAAGGAGAATTCATTAAAAGCATCCGACGGATGCAGGTAAAAGATTGCAGTTTAGAGAGATGGTGTCTACTCATATACACTAAAAAACTATTCTATCACTAGGGAGCAGACACAATCAAAAAATTGAATAGAACTAGTTACAGGTGCGTGATTTAGCCAACTAGTGATAGAATAGTTTTTTGATTGTGTAACTATTCTATCACTAGTTATTACAATATAGTGATAGGAGTAATAACGAAAAAAATCCTTCAACTATATAATCAAGAGAAAGAAAGGAGACATTCAAACAGATTTTACGTTGTCAAAATTGAACTAAACACGAAAAGAGAATTTAAAAGCTCACATATTTCATATCAGATTTTATCAAATTAGGGGCAACTTCAGACCTAAAAATTAGCATTAAGGGCAATTATGGTCCAATAGGTGGAAGGAGGAGCAATTTTAGACTTAAAACTAACAACAAGGGCAATTATGGCCCAATAGGGAGAAAGAGGACAATTTTAAATCATTTACAATACGTTAGGGGCATTTTTGGCCCTTTTCCGTTAACAATATTTCAATTTAAGAGGGGTTGGGGGTTTGAGGCGAGGGTAGGGGCAGGGTGGGGTGGGGGGTTAGGCGGGGCATGTTGGGGTGTGGTGTGGGGTGGGTTGGTGGGGGTTGGTAGGGATGAGGAATATGGTGAGAAATCTTGAAAAGGAGTTTCGGAAAATGTTTTCCCTTTTCATGATAGGGAAAACATTTCCTCCAATTGGAGGAAAATGAGTTCATGAGGAAAATATTTTCCAAAACATTTAAGCCAACCAAACATGGAAAAATTAGAAAACATTTTGTTTTCCTTCATACCAAACACACCCTTAGTATTCAGGAAATTTTCTTAGCCTAAACTTTCTTTACTTAGGAAACTTACTGTAGCCTGAACTTTCTTTATTTCTTCAGCTTAAATTTTCCTATTTCATGTAACCTAAATTACTTATTAGGAGCTTTCATTTATGTTATTCACCATCCAATTCTAGACAAGTTTCTTTTCTATTTTCATATGGTGTTAGAGCCTCTACGACTTTGTGTAAAGACCAATGTAACGTCGACCTACTGGCTGCTGGCGTATGATGCCTACTTTGCCAATGTACTTTACTTGCAAGATATTTCAACCAGGTCTTGCAATCCAACCTAAGTTACTCGGACTCGGGTACGGGTATCCGACACGGGTACGGATCCAAAGGTCGGATTCTTCATGATCTAAATTTTAGGATTCGAGGATACGGATCTAGGTACGGGTACGAGTGCGGGGATTCGGCAAAAAATAAATTAAAAATCTAAAAATATAGCTATAAATTGGATGAAGAAAAAAATTTGAATTTTTTTGGTTTTGGTCACAGAAAGTCGAGATGAGCAGAGAGAGAGAATGACTTCTTTGTCCATTTTCTTGGTCTTTTGGAGGGAAAGTAGGTAGAGAAAAGATAGGAAGGATGTATTTTGCTGTCAAAAAAATTCACTCTGTACCCCACCCCACTTTTTAGACAAGAAAGTTCACTACCCCACTTTTTTGACAAGAAAGTTTACTCTGTACCCCACTTTTTTGATAAGAAAGTTCAGTACACCACTTTTCATGGGATAGTACAATAAAAAATATAAAGAGATTTGTACCACTTGCCTTTACTTAGGGAAATCAATTCTCAAAATTTTCCCTAAAATTTTGGTCAACACACCGGATCTTGTCTACCGGATCCGACACAGATCCCATACCCTTACCCATGTTAGTGTCGTGTCGACACAGGTACGGTGCCCAAATTGCCGAGTCCGAGTAACTTAGAATCCAACTACTTCTTAGTCCTGAAGGTTCTTCCTAACCCTTACGTCTCAATGAACTTCTCCCTTTCGTACCCTTCGAATCTTCTCTCGTCATCTCCTTCTGCTTGAGATACTGTACATGTTCGGCGATGTCTAAAAGTCACTTCCTACACCACTTGCAGGGGCGGCGACCCTATAGAATATGTGGCCTAAAGCCAAAATTGAAAAAGGCCTTAATTTTGTTCAATAGATTTTTTGTATATTTTATTTGGAGTTTATCCTTATGACTTCTTAAAATGTAAAGTAATGAATTTCCTTTTTTTAATAATCAATTTCTTTTTTGATTGACTATATCCAAATCCTGTAATCTTTCTTGAGATAGTGTTGATCTTAACCAAGATCTTATTGATTTTAGTGTTTTAAATTTTCTTTCAACTGAGGTAATGATTACAGAAACTGTTTAAATTATTCTTTAAACAATAAAATATTTATGAAAAGAAGAACAAAGACTTGACCTGATTGAGTATGTCAATTATTATATTATCTTCTACTTGTAAAATTTCTCTTAGCACTTTAAATTCCAAAATATAAGTTGAATCCATGAATGTCATAGTGACTATTATGCTTTAAGAAACATTCTGCTTTTTTCAAATCTGAACATTTGATAGTCTAATTAGCTTGCCCTTGAATATTTGCAATGCCACTCAAAGAATTGAAGGAAAATAGTACAAAGTCAAAGTCGCAAACAAGATTGATTCAAGTTTAAGTGAATTAGACAAAAGAAGTAGGATTTAACTGCAATGTTTATTGGCTACAACTTTCAACTGTAATTACTTTGATCATATTTTAAATAGTAGCATAAACTTTGGAAATTTGTGCTTAATGGATTGTGAAAGTTTGACAACAAATAATTAAAAAGACTCATTTTTACTACTAATAATAAGTGCATAATTTTATACTTACATATAATTTGAGCAATTTTGAAACCTAAACTGTTTTGGGGCCTAAAGCCCTTTAGGGTTAAGTCGGCCCTGGCCACTTGTAACTTCAAAGTTGATCTGCTTTCATCCCCTACCCTGAAGGTTATGTTGCTGATGAAATCTCCGCTTCCTTTCATAATATTCCTCCAAAGTCCACATTCAAAAGGAATTATGATATTTTCAGTCCTCCATCCCCTTTGAACATTCCATCCTTTTCTTCCTCCATAGGCATGCTCCTCGATCCCCCCCCCCCCCTCCATTTTGTTGGGGACGTAACGTCCTCCCAGTGACTAAGTGCAAAATATGCTATTCACAGAGAATTAAGATAAGTTCTCTTTTCTATTTATTTTCTCTGTTTTCACAATTAGCAATATATTGACGTAAATAATGAGGTATACCAAGTTATCTTGCCTTGTACTCTTGAGTCGTCGACTCTTCTAAAAGTTCAGGCTGACAATAATATAGGCTGTTAGGTAGAGTCGGAAATTATTTGGGTGCTTAGGTCCTTCCCTATATAGGATTTTATGGTCTTCTGTTAGGATGTAAAAGAAGTTCGTTCATGAGGATGGGGAATAGGTGTCTTAAGTGTTGATATAAGGAACTGTAATTCAGACTGGTCCGGGGTCGCTAGATACTCATTATTGCAAATAAGTGGCTTAAGAAACCTATTTTTGGTGCTTCTCAAGAGATGGGGCTCAGAATACTTAAAAACTGACTTTTTAGCTTATTCAACATTTTTCCAAAAATTCACCTGCCGTTCCAACTCAAGTTATATCACCTGTGGTTGCGTAGCTTGTACTCGGCTTTGCTAGTTTCTCGAGGAAGTGGTTAAGGGTATTGTTCTGTTCATCCTCTAATTGTATATGATAATCATTGAATCTGATTACATTTCTTTGAGGCCTTTCTTGATTTAAGTGAGGGGTTTCCTAAGTTGACAGAGGAACAACTGTGTTTAACCTCTTTGGGATTACAATGTAGAGAAATCCACTATTTTAGTTTCAAAACATAGTGGGCAATGGACCTGACCCTTTATCCTTCTCCACTTAAATATTAAAGTTATTTCAACAACTAGGTTTCAAGCTCGTGACATTCAAGCTTGCTCTTAAAACCAGCCAATCGCGTTCCTCTGTTAGAAAGTTCTTCCTTACCGCACATCCATGCTGTACTGCCTTTACAGTTAAACCAGAGCCCAGGGTGCAACTCTTGGGATTATAATTCCTACCTTTATATGATGGAATGAGTGCAAATTAATACAGAAAGTCATGTCCGGTGTTTTGCTGCAGAAACTAGAAAGGGAAGCATTCTAAAAGATGCAGATTTATTAAGTGTAAGCGGAACAAATTGTTTGATGCATTAGTTTGGACAAAATGGCTTCCCTTTGGTACTGAACCAGCTTAATTCACTATTGGTGTTAGTTTTGCAAGTTTCCACATTTTTCTCCATTAAGGTTCAGTTTCTGGTTGCCTGAATGATAAAATGTCGTGTGACTGTATATCTATGTCCCTGTGTAGTACAGACTAAACTTGTGTTAAAGGGAATAATTTCTTCCGCAGAACACGTCTTGCAACAGCAGCGGCAGCTACAGCCACAGCAGCAGCAGCAGCAAGTGGAATGGATTTGGATCTACCTGTTGATCCAAATGAACCAACATATTGTTTCTGCAATCAAGTTAGCTATGGTGAAATGGTTGCTTGCGACAATCCTAATGTATGTAATAAACCAAGTTTTATCAATTATCTTTTAAAACTTGATTAGATTGAACTTTTGCTAAAAATTTGATTACTCCTTCAACAGTGCAAAATAGAGTGGTTCCACTACGGCTGTGTTGGCCTCAAAGAACAGCCAAAGGGAAAATGGTTTTGCGCGGATTGTGCAGGAACACAAAAGAAGCGGAAAGGCAGATGATAGAAAGTAGAAGAAAATAACTCAGTATACTGATTTTAGACGTTTTATCACTGGAAAAATTTATGTAGATACTGTACTTCTGTAATTTTGTTGTGTAGCCATTATTAACAAGTCACACTTGCAGCATTCTAATTGTATGAACTATAACGAACAAATAAACTATTGTCTTTTACCAATCAACATATTTGTAACCTACACCTTGACCATCAGTCAAATAAATACCATCTTCCTTGACAGTCCATTGACAAACAGTTGCACGGGCAGGACTAAGTGCATCCTTAACACACGTATCTTTTTCATTGAATACCTCAAAAGCTTTTTTCCTTAGAATTCCACCAAAACTGGCCAAAAAAACATAGTTTTAGACCAATTGACATGAAATGACCAATTGATATTGGTTGAAGGGGAGCCTTAGAGCAACTGTGTGACTTATAGGTTATGGGTTCGAGCTGTGGTATCAACCATTACTGCTTGCATCAGGGTAGACTGCCTACATCACACCCCCTTGGGGTGCAGCTCTTCCCCGAGACCCTATGTAAACGCGGAATTATTTGTGCACCGAGTTACCCTTTTTTTGATATTGGTTGTTGGAGCAATATTATGGTACCCTATATCATCGTCTTCAGATGCACAATGTACCCATAGTATAGAGGAGTATTTGGGAGGGCATTCCATACATAAATCTCATACTTTTGCCCAGGAAATATATTACATTGTGCTTGTGAAAAAGCAAAAGAAGAGATGCATAACAAAAAGATAGCCTTGATTTGTGAAAAAATCATGCCCGGAAACTGTTCAATTTTGCTTGTGTTTGGCTTCTTATAATCATGCATGTCTTATATAAAAGAAAAAAACTTTTAAGTACTTTCTAATTTTGTGAGTGGAGATTTATGATACCATCAACATTGGCAAGTAGTTCATTCCTGTCCAATTTTGCAATCGTGGAAAGAAATCAGATATTGAGGTATTCCTTTACTAGTTTGACTATTTGGAATATGATTAATATTATGCCATTAGCGGGATTTTATATACGGACTTAGAGATCAAATATAATGTGATAAATTTAAAATATATAATGATGATTAATATTTAACGTGTCGAAAAAATCAAGAATTGCATTGTTTTTATAGAGAACTATTTTCTTTAGCCTAAATCATGTCTCTATCTTGTTTAGGCATGCTTCTCCATCTGCTCTTTTATTTTCTCTATAATTTCCTCCCTTGATGTATATTTTAGTTCCTCTGAATAAGGATATCCAACTTGCTGCTTTGGTGCCATCTTTTAATTACTGAAAAATGAATTTGATGTTCATAATTCGATAAAATTGAAATGGAACAAACTGAACCCAACAAATCGAAATGGAATAAAAGAAAATCCCTAAAGAGAAACACCGAACCGTACCGAGTCTAATTATGTTTGATTTTAGTATAGCCTTTTAAGAAACCAAATACTACAAAACCATAACATACCTATTGTGACCCTATAGGTGAGGTTTGGGGAGGATTGAGTATATGCAGACATTACATCTACCTTCTGTGAAGTAGAAATGTTGTTTCCGATAGACCCTAAGCTCAAGAAAATCGCGTTCGAAACCGGTTTGAAGAATACAAGAGTAAAAAAAAAAACTAAGATGAAAATACATAAGGAAAGAAAAGTATTGCCATAAAAAATAGTAAAGATAACCAAAGTAAAAGAAACAACAGTAATAATAAAATTGAACGATAAGATAATAATAGAATAATAAATATAATATTGATAAGGCTAAGAAGAAGCAGAATGAGGTGCTCTAAACTAGACCATGCATGCTCTCGCACGGCAAAAGAGAAATCATTCGAACACCTACTAACCATCTTAACTAATCCTCGACCGCCATAATCGAAAATTCTTAAGATTGTCAAAATTAAAATCTTGAACCCTAGTGACACTGAATGAGGTTACAAACCACTAAAAAGAACTCTAGTTTCAATAAACTAAATAGTTCAATATGCTGAAAAATCCATATAATTCAACCAAAGAACAGCACTCTTATTTATTGTGAAGTATTATGAGATAAAACATACAAGTCTCTCACCAATCTGTGTACTTGTAACCTACACCTTTACCATCAGTCAAATAAATACCATCTTCTTTCACTACCCATTGACAAACAGTAGTAGGATGTGGAATATTAGATTGACCTGCATCTTTAACACATGTATCTAAATCATTAAATACCTCAAAAGATTTGTCCTTAGAATTCCACCAAAAATGACAAAAAAACATAGTTCTCAACCACATACTAGCATGAAATGACCAATTGATATTTGTGGTTGGAGCAATATTATTGTAACCTATTTCATCATCTTTAGATGCACAATGTACCCATAGTGGAGGGGAGTTATTTGGGAGTGAATTCCATACATAAACATGATATGTTGGACCATTAAAGAAATTGCCTTTTGCTTGTGGAAAGCAAAAGAAGAAAATAAATACCAAGAAAATAGCCTTGATTTGTGAATAATCCATGCCAAGGAAATTGTTAACTTTGGCTGAGTTTGGCTTTCCAAACAATATTGGCATAAGGTCTAGACATGGTATCTAGCATGATTTACAGCAAATCTTTTTTTAAAACGCATAAGGAGCATATAGCTACACCAGGTTGTTCAACTTTACAGTTGCTACGGGACGGACCAAATCACGATCCCCCAACGGTGCACGCCCATACACCCGTCACCTAACATGTGTGTCACCTCCAAATAGTCATATGACACACAAATCTGGGGTTTTATACCCTCAGGACTAGATTTACAACCGTTACTTACCTCAATCCGAGCAAATCTCTACTCCGCAATGCCCTTGCCTCTCGAATCGGCCTTCAAGCGTCCCGTATCTAGCCCCAAGAAGTACAATACCATTAATACACGCTAAAGAAATCAAATCCACAAGAAAACTACTAAATTAGACTCAAAACTCGAAATTGGCTCAAAACCGGCCCCGGGCCCACGTCTAGAAATCCGATAAAAGTTACAAAACCCGAAAGCTCATTCACTCACGAGTCTAACCATATAAAATTCATCAAAATCCAACATCATTTGGTCCCTCAAATCCTCAAATTACACTCTCCAAAATCCCAAGCCCTAACCCCCAATTTTCACTTCAAAACCCCACTAATTAGATGAGAAATCAACGGGGAAAACACCATAGCTAAGAGTATTAGAGCTCAAGCAACTTACCTATGTGAAAACCCTTGAATCCCCTTAAAAAATCATCCCAAAAGCTCCCAAGTCCGAGTTAGAAATGGTGAAAATCAGCAAAAATCACGAAGTCCTCAATTTATACATTCTGCCCAGTGAAACCGCACTTGCGGTCCCTTTTTCCGCTTCTGCGACGCCGCACCTGCGGAATTTCCATCGCAGGTGCGGAACTCACTTAAGATCCCTGGTTCCGCATCTGCGGCCAAATCTCGCATCTGCCCAGCTACTTCAATCTCGCATATGCGATCTCCCGCTCGCTTTTGCGGGCTCGCACCTACGATGAGACATCCGCAGGTGCGATTATGACAGCTGAGTTCAACTTCAGCAATTCTTCCAATTTCCAAACTTGTTCCGTTAATCACCCAGAATCACCCCGAGACCCTTGGGACCTCAACCAAACATACCAACATATCCCACAACATCATACGAACTTAGACAAATCACTCAAAACAACATCAAAACATCAAATTACACTCGGATTCAAGCCTAAGGACTTTTAAATTTTTGAATTCCTCTAACGATGCCGAAACCCGCTAAACCACGTCCGAATGACCTCAAATTTTACACATAAGTCAAAAATAACACCACGAACCTATTCCAACTTCCAGAATTCCATTCTGATCCCGATATCAAAATTTTCACTACCAACCAAAATTGCCAAAATTCTAACTTTCGCCAATTCAAGACTAATTCTACCACGGGCCTCCAAATCTCATTCTGAATGTGCCCCCAAGTCCAAAATCACCTAACGGAGCTAACGAAGCCATCAACATTCAAATTCGAGGTCGTTTACATATTAGTCAATGTCCGGTTGACTTTTCCAACTTAAGCTTCTACTTTAGAGACTAAGTGTCTCAATTCACTCTGAAACCACTCCGGACCCAAACTGACTAACCCGGTATAATACAATATAGCTGAGTAACACAAAAAGAAGTAGAAATGGGGGGAAACGGGGCTAAAATTCTTGAAACGACCGGCTGGATCGTTATATCCTCCCCCTTTTAAACAACTGTTCATACTCGAACCGGTCTAGAAACATACCTGGAGTCTCAAATAGGTGTGAATATCTGCTCCGCTTCTCCCGCTAGGTCTCCCAGGTAGCCTCCTCCATGGGCTGACCTCTCTACTGCACTTTCACTGAAGTTATATCCTTGACCTCAACTTCTGAATCTGCCGATTCAAAATGGCCACCGGCTCCACTTCATAAGTCATATCACCCTCCAACTGAACCGTGCTGAAGTCCAAAGCATGGGACGGATCGCCAACATACTTCCGGAGCATGAAAATATGAAACACTAGAAGCACACTCGACAAGTTGGGTGGCAAGGCTCCCCTGTCCTCTTAAACACCTCAAAAGGCCCAATAAACCGGGGGATCAACTTGCCCCTCTTCCCAAACCTCATAACACCCTTCATGGGTGATACCTTTAGTAAAACCTTCTCCCCAACCATGAAAGACACATCACAGACCTTCCTGAATCAATTTCACCTTATATAATGCATCTTGGACCAAGTCTGTACCCAAGAGCCTAGCCTCACCCGGCTCAAACTATCCTACTAGATATCTACACCTCCTCCCATATAAAGCCTCGTACGGAGCCATCTGAATGCTCGACTGATAACTGTTGTTATATGCAAACTCCGCGAGCGGCTAAAATTGATCCCATGAACCCCCAAAGTTAATGACACAAGAGCGTAACATGTCCTCCAATGTCTGAATAGTGCGCTCGGACTGTCCGTCCGTCTGAGGGTGAAAAGTTGCGCTCAAATCAACCTGAGTACCTAACTCTCGCTGCACGGCCCTCCAAAACTGCGATGTAAATTGAGTGCCCCTATCTGAAATGATGGAAACTGGGACACCATGCAGGCGAACAATCTCTCGGATGTAAATCTCAGCCAACCGCTCTGAAGAGTAAGTAGTTCCAACTGGAATGAAGTGCGCAGACTTGGTTAGCCGATCCACAAAAACCCAACTAGCATCGAACTTCCTCGAAGCCCAACTACGAAGTCCATGGTGATCCGCTCCCACTTCCACTCTGGGATCTCTAACCTCTGAAGCAAGCCACTCGGTCTCTGATGTTCATACCTAACCTGCTGACAATTGAGACACCGAGCCACAAACCAAACTATATCATTCTTCATCCGCCTCCACCAATTGTGTTGTCTCAAATCCTGGTACATCTTCGTGACACCCGGATGGATGAAGTACCGCTAGCTGTGGGCCTCCTCAAGAATCAACTCCCGAAACCCATCCACGTTGGGCACACATATCTGGCCCTGCATCCTCAATATGCCATCATCACCAATAGTCACATCTCTGGCATCACTTCGCTGAACCCTGTCCTGAACAACGAGCAGGTGAGGGTCATCATACTGACGCTCCCTGACACGGTCATAAAGAGAAAACCTGGAGATCACACAAGCCAATACCCGAATCGGCTCCGAAATATCCAATCTGACAAGCTGGACTGCTAGGGCCTGAACATCCAATTTCAATGGTCTCTCTGCTGCTGGTAGATACGCTAAACTCCCCAAACTCTCCGCCCGGCGACTCAAGGCATTGGTCACCACATTGGCCTTTCCCAGATGGTACAAAATAGTGATATCATGGTCCTTGAGAAGCTCTAACCATCTCCGCTGACGCAAATTAAGATCCTTATACTTAAACAGATGCTGCAAACTCCGGTGATCAGTATAGATCTCACAATGAACCCCATACAAATAATGACGCCAAATCTTCAAGGCGTGAACAATGGCTGCTAACTCAAGATCGTGGATAGGATAGTTCTTCTCATGGGTCTTCAACTGGCGCGAGGCATAGGCAATCACCCTACCCTCCTGCATCAGAACACATCCAATACCTACCCTCGAGGAATCACAATACACGGTGTAAGAACCTGAAGCTGATGGCAGAACTAACACTAGAGCTGTGGTCAAAGCAGTCATGAGCTTCTGAAAGCTCTCTTCACACTCATCCGACCACCTGAATGGAGCACCCATTTGGGTCAATTTGGTCAAGGGCGATGTAATAGATGAAAATTCCTCCACAAAGCGACGGTAATAGCCCGCCAAACCAAGGAAGCTCCTAATCTCCGTGGCTGAGGATGGTCTAGGCCAACTCTGCACCGCCTCTATCTTCTTCGGATCCACCTGAATACCCTCACTGGACACCACGTTCCCCAAGAATGCTACTGAACCGAGCCAAAACTCACACTTGGAGAGCTTTACATAAAGCTTCTCCTCTTTCAATCTCTGTAATACAATCCTCATATACTGAGCATGCTCCTCTTAGATACGAGAGTACACTGGGATGTCATCAATGAATACAATAATGAATGAGTCCAAATAGGGCTGGAATACACTGTCCATCAAATGCATGAACGTTGTTGGGGCATTGGTTAGCCCAAAAGACATCAGTAAGAACTCATAATGGCCATATCGGGTCCTAAAAGTTGTCTTAAGAATATCCGAATCCCGAATCTTTAGTTGGTGATACCCGGACCTCAAATCAATCTTGGAGAACACCCTCGCTCACCGAAGCTGGTCAAATAAATCATCAATACAAGGCAAGGGATACTTGTTCTTGACTGTGACCTTGTTCAACTGCCTATAATCAATGCACATCCTCATGGAACCATCTTTCTTCTTTACAAATAGAACCGGTGCACCGCAAGGTGACACACTAGGTCGAATAAACCCCTTATCAAGGAGTTCCTGAAGTTGTTCCTTCAACTCCTTCAACTCCGCCGGTGCCATATGATACGGTGGAATAGAAATGGGCTGAGTGCCCGGCACCAAATCAATATCGAAGTCAATATCCCTGTTAGGCGACATGCCCGACAAGTCTGCAGGAAACACCTCCGGAAAATCACGTATCACCGGAACAGAATCAATGGTAGGAGTCTCTGCACTAACATCCCTCACAAATGCCAAATAAGATAGGCAACCCTTCTTAACCATATGTTGAGCCTTCAAATATGAAAGGTACATAATCTATAGAAATGCTTCACTCAACCCTCAAAAATACCGGCATCGCCAACGTCACGGACTTACCGTGACAATCTAGAACAACATGACATGGAGATAACCAATCCATACCCAATATCACATCAAAGTCAACCATACTGAGCAGCAAAATGTCCACTCGGGTCTCTAGACCCCTAATAGACACCACACATGACCGATACACGCGGTCCACAACAATAGTATCACCTACCGGAGTAGATACATGAACAGAGGAGACTAGAGACTCACGGGGCATATCCAGAAAATGACCAAAATACGAGAAAACATATGAATAAGTGGAACCAGGGTCAAATAATACAGAGGCATCTCTGTGATAAACTGAGACAATACTTGTAATCATAACATCTGAAGCAATAGAATTTGATATGGCAGGGAGGGCATAGAAACGGGCATGGCCACCCCCTGATCTACCTTCCCCTCTAGAGCGACCCCTAGATGACTGACCTCCACCCTGAGCTGACTGGGTGGGTGGTGAAGTAACTGGTGCTGAAGTCGAAGGCTGACTCCTCTGCTGAGATGGACCTCTATGACGACGAGGACACTGCCTCCACATATGCCCAAACTCCTCACACTCAAAACAACTCCATGGTGCTGGTGGCGGGGACTGAAGGGAGCCCCGAGCACCGGGATAACTGGTAGAAGAACCTGGCATAGAGGAGCCCTGAACTGATGGAGTACGGGATGAACTCTGGGCTAGAAGGGCACTGAGTGATGAGTGGCCCTGATGAGAACTGTGATAACCATGGCCCGATGATGCACCACGGTGAACTGGGTGGGCTGGCTGAGCATGCCTGAATGGACGGCCTCTGTCGTGCTGGAACTAACCCCTATAAGGAGCACCACTAATTCCTCCCTGTCCTCGAGGCCACTTGGCCTCCCTCTCATCCTCTCTTGGCCGCGAACCATCTCAATCTACCGAGCAATGTCGACAACCTCATCAAAAGTAGCACCAGACACCTTATCTCTGGTCATAAGCAACCGCAGCTGAAAAGTGAGACCATCTATAAACCTCATGATCCTCTCCCTGTCTGTGGGAACCAACCAGATAGCATGACGGTCCAACTCCGAGAATTGCATCTCATACTGCATCACAGACATATCACCCTGGCGAAGCTGCTCAAACTATCTGCGCAGCTCCTCTCTGTGGGACTGAGGCACGAACTTCTCCAAAAAGACCACGGAGAACTGCTGCCAAGTAAGGGATGCTGCGCCAATAGGCCCACGCCTCTCGTAAGTCTCCCACCATATGAGTGCAGCCCCAAAAAATTGAAAAATAGTGAATGAGACCCCACAAGTCTCCAAAATACCAGTTGTACAGAGTATCCTCTGACACATGTCCAAGAAGTACTGAGCATCCTCTCTCTCTGTTCCACTGAAAGGTAGAGGCTGGAGTCTCCCAAACCTCTCCAACCTATGCCGATCATCCTCAGGCATAGCATGAACCATATAGTCCTGAGCATTTGTAACCGGTTGGGCTGGTGGTGCCCCCGGTGTCTGAAGTTCCTGAACAACCTTCTCGGGTGTACGAGCGGTGGGAGTCTGAGTGCCTCTCCCGGCTTGAGAAGTGGTTGCGGCCGTCGAGATAGAGACCGCCTGAGCAAGGCCGGTACACGCTGTCAGAATCTGAGTTATGGCCTCCTGAAGGCCCGGAATCACAATAGGCACATGTGGTGCCTGAGCTGGTGCATCAACAACTAGAATCTGATCCTGATCTGGGGCAACTTGTGGGTCTGCAGGTACTGCCCCAGCTGTTGTGCGGGCTACACCTCTGCCCCTACCGCGACCTCGGCCTTTTGCGGGCCTGGCTGGTGGTACTGGTGGCTGTCCATCCTGTCTGGTAGTACTAGTCCTCACCTTCTGTGAGAGAATGAAACAACAGATGTTTAGTTACCAGAATCAACAGATTCGCACGACAAGAATTCAAGAATGTGGAATTTTTCCTAAAGGTTCTGCAGCCTCTCGAAGATAAGTACAGACGTCTCCATACCGATCTGCAAGACTATGCTAAACACGCTCATGACTCGTGAGACCTATGTAACCTAGGCTTTGATACCAACTTGGCATGACCCTAAACTCAAATATGTCGTGATGGCGCCTATCGATAGTACTAGGCTAGCCGACTCCCACAATACTACAACAATTCATTCACATATATGCCAAAAGGCGTCTTGTATAACAGAATTTCATAAAAGAAACAAGGGTTGAACTCAAAAATAAAAATGCGAAATGAAAAGCCCCAATCATCGGAGTGTCACTGAGTCATGAGCAACTATTAAAAACTGGTTCGACCACAATAAGACTAACATAGTATGGGAAAAATCCAAAATACAACTAAGGGGGAGATAAAGAAGGAGAAAATAGGGATGCGATCGCGAGGTAGCTACCTTGCTAACTGCAATGATCAGCTACAGGAATATCAGCAGTCGCTATCGTGACCAAAAATACCTGAATTTGCACACAAGGTGCATAGTGTAACGTGAGTACACCAACTTAGTAAGTAACAGAAATAAATAAAGGCTGAGAAGTAGTGACGAGCTAAATGCAAGTACCGTTCATATCACAAAAAAAATTAGTAAAGTGCGGCATGATTTGTAACCAGAGTTTAAGTCAAATCAACTTGTTTAAATCAAGTTCAAGTAAATCAATTAGAAATATCTTTCAACAGTTCTCAAACAAGGAGTTAAAGCAACTATGAGCATGGATGATGAAATCATATACTGCCCCTCGGGCTAACATCACTCAGTCCTCCCAATCACTCTAACCTCACAATAACTCATGCCTCACGATTGCTCAGCACTCGGCACTCGCACTCAGTAGGTACATGCGCTCACTGAGGGGTCTTCAGACTCCGGAGGGGCTCCTACAGCTCAAGCGCTATAATCTGCATGGACAACTCACATGTTGCACGGACAACTCATGTGCTATAATATCATATCAGAATCCACATGGACCACTCACGTGCTGAGGTACAATACCTCACAAACATGCCCTCGGCCTCACTCAGTCATAAACTTCTCTAGTCTTTCGGGCTCTCAAAAAATCAAAGAAATCAGCCCAAACCACATTAACATGATGCAACAAATAAAATAACAGAGACTGCGCTATGATGTAAGAATGCACGAACATGACTGAGTACGGGATTTCAACTAAAGCAGTGAGAGGACAGCAAGAAAACGACATATAAGGGTCCAAACAATATTGGCATAAGGCCTAGACATGGTATCTAGCATGATTTACAGCAAATCTTTTTTTAAAACACATAAGGAGCATATAGCTACAACAGGTTGTTCAACTTTACAGTTGCTACGGGACGGACCAAATCACGATCCCCCAACGGTGCACACCCACATTCCCGTCACCTAGCATGCGCGTCACTAAAAATAGTAGAATGATACACAAATCCGGGGTTTCATACCCTCAGGACTAGATTTACAACCGTTACTTACCTCAATCCGAGCAAATCTCTACTCCGCAATCCCCTTGCCTCTCGAATCGGCCTCCAAGCGTCCCGTATCTAGCCCCAAGAAGTACAATACCATTAATACATACTAAAGGAATCAATTCCACAAGAAAACTACTAAATTAGATTCAAAACCCGAAATTGGCTCAAACCCGGCCCCCGGGCCCACATCTAGAAATCCGATAAAAGTCACAAAACCCGAAAACTCATTCACTCACGAGTCTAACCATATGAAATTCATCAAAATCCGACATCATTTGGTCCCTCAAATCCTCAAATTACACTCTCCAAAATCCCAATCCCTAACCCCCAATTCTCACTTCAAAACCCCACTAATTATATGAGAAATCAACGGGAAAGCACCATAGCTAGGAGAATTAGAGATCAAGCAACTTACCTCTGTGAAAATCCTTGAATCCCCTTCAAATATCACCCCAAAAGCTCCCAAGTCCGAGTTAAAAATGGTGGAAATGAGCAAAAATCACGAAGTCCTCAATTTAGACATTCTGCCCAGTGAAACCGCACATGCGGCCCTTTTTTCGCTTCTGCGACGCTGCACCTGCAGAATTTCCATCGCAGGTGCGGAACTCACTTAAGATCCCTGGTTCCGCATCTGCGGCCAAATCTCGCATCTGTGAAAGCGCACATGCGCATCTGCCCAGCTCCTCCAATCTCGCATCTGCTATCTCCCGCTCGCTTCTGCGGGCTCGCACTTGTGATGAGACATCCGCAAGTGCGATTATGACAACTGGGTTCAACTTGAGCAATTCCTCCAATTTCCAAACTTGTTCCATTAATCACCCGAAATCACCCTGAGGCCCTCGGGACCTCAACCAAACATACCAACATATCCCACAACATCATACGAACTTAGACAAATCATCAAACCACTCAAAACAACATCAAAACACCAAACACTCAGATTCAAGCCTAAAGACTTCTAAACTTCCGAATTCCACCAACGATGCCGAAACCCGCTAAACCACGTCCGAATGACCTCAAATTTTATACACAAGTCGAAAATAACACCACGAACCTATTCCAATTTCCGAAATTCTATTCCGGCCCCGATATCAAAATTTTCACTACCGACCAAAATCGCCAAAATTCTACTTTCGCCAATTCAAGCCTAATTCTACCACGGGCCTCCAAATCTCATTTCGGACGCACTCCTAAATCCAAAATCATCTAACGGAGCTAACGAAACCATCAAAATTCAAATCCGATGTCGTTTACACATAAGTCAACGACCGATTGACTCTTCCAACTTAAGCTTCTACTTTAGAGACTAAATGTCTCAATTCACTCTGAAACCACTCCGGACCCGAACCGACTAACTCGATATAACACAATATAGTTGAATAACACAAAAAGAAGTAAAAATAGGAAAAACATAACTAAAATTCTCGAAACAACCGATCGGTCGTTAAATTTTAGCAAAAAGAAAAATCCAATACTCCCCCGTCGGGAGCTTAGCAAATGTAAAAGGGAGAATAGAGGAATATAAAAGGAAAGGGGGAAGCAAATTAAAAAATTTAAAAGGTTGAGTATGGCCGACATAATTTGTGGAATTTTCATAGGGTTGGCTCGTTGGCCGTCCCTCCATTTTTTTATATTAATTGCACTTTTCCCCCCATTAAATTTCATATTATTAGCATTCAAGTCCCGTTAATTGGTCAATTTGCGCAAAATGGCTGAAATACTTAAACTGAAAGATAGCAATTCTATTTCTAATTTATTGTCGTACTTGAATTGTTTACGCAAAAAAGGCTGACGTCCTAACTTTAATTATCCATTCGTAATATGCACATTATAAATGGTTAAAATAGTAAATTAGGAACATGGAAAATATATCGAACTCTTAGTTGCCGAGTTGTTGCTTTATCGTTTTGGTTCCTGGTATTTAATTGTAACATGTTTAACCTTTAATTAAGTGATGTGAGCAATTTTTATCCAATAAAACGGATCTCATCTAACTAAATGAATTATTTATGACTTTGGCATTTAAAAAAACTTTTCCAAAAAACAATTACAAAAAATCTTTGGCTTTTTAGATTTGTGGAAATTTCACCGGGTTAGCTTTGTTGGCCGACCCTCCATTTCTATTAATTGTAATTTCGCTTAATTTCATATAATTTGCATTTATGTTGGTCACTTTGTGCAAAAAGGCTGATGTGCTTATATAGTGTCACTCCCCGACCTCGGAAAGCGCGACTGACGCTCAACCGAGATATCTCAGTCAAGCAAGCCTTTACAATACCTTCTACCAAACTCACCCATGAATAAAGAGAAGAATACATTTCATTAATAAGTCAATAAGAAGTCATGTGAACAACATCGGTCCTTTTTCCCATTAGTCACGTCATTAACAAGTCTTCAAAACAGCACATTGTACAATCATACCTAACGTGGAACAGGTGATACGATTACAACATTTTTAGTTTAACCTTCCCAAAAATAGATACAACCTACAATATGTCTACGGAATCTCTAACAGGAACAAAAGAGTGTTATGACAGTGTCGGCAATAAAGCCCCGACTATATCTCAAAACACTACGTACAAAGGATAAAAGATATAGGACCCCGAGATAAAGTGGGGCTCACCAAATCAGCAGAGGAGAAGGTATGCCGCTATCACTGATCAATGCCACCCGCTATGGAACCACCTGCATCCATTAAAGATGCAACGCTCCCGACAAAAGGACGTTAGTACATATGGAATAGTACTAATATGTAAAACTAAACACCCTCTAAATAGAACGAGCAACAGTAAACGGGGAATAAAATATGAAACCAATAAGAGACTCAAACAACATCAAGGTGTCAAGTCAAGGGAAAGGTAAATTTCAAATAGTATTCGATTAAGTTGGGAGATCTTTAGCACCGATACACCGCTGTGTTTTAGCACAGAGTCCGATCTCAGCCCGACCGGCTAAGCCGTCTCATCCCGAGACGTACACTCACAATACCACCATGTACGCGACATAGTGCCCGATCTCAACCTAATCGTCTAAGCCGTCTCACCACAATGTCGTGTGGGTCGACATCACATCACATCTCCCTAGCAAAAATCTCATCCCATCTAAGGGGAAACATCTCAACACACCAATCTCATCCCATATAATGGGGAAACAATCTCATCATATTAACACGAGGATTTGCCCCATAATCACTCCTACACTGGCACGTGTACCCTTCCTTGGTGGCTAAACGATACTTCCGAGGCATTTACATGTCATTCATTTTATTGGCATCATGGGCCATAACACAATATAATCACGTTGGTAGTATTTCTTAATTCATGCTCACTATTTCACTTTCAATCATTATCATGGACAATCAACAACAAGGCCTTTCAAATTAAGACTTTAAACACATACTTGAGCAATTTTAGGGTCTTAGGAACATGTGACTTCTTACACAATTGATATGATGGCTTTAATAAAAATTCACGCTTTTAAATCATAACATAGCAACACACAAACCATACTTAAACCACATTCTCAAACATTAATTTAACATAACAAGAATCTTTGGAATATATAGTGAACACATAATTATTTCGACACAAGGCTTATTTGACAACAAATTAATTTATAAAGAGCATCACGAGACTTACAAGGACATTGCGGAGTTCAAATCTAAGAGAAGAGTTTAGCCAACATACCTTGCCTCGAGCTTTTTAATTTACTACAATATTCCGAAAATCCTAACCACTTCGATTTATTTAGAGATATAAAAAAATTGAACACAAATTAGGAAGGAGTTCATAGTTCCAGCTCAATTGAGTATTTTATCAAACACTAGGTGTGCATTAAGGGTTCAAGGTCCTCATATGATGGATTATTTCATCCCACTACACAAGGTTCGCCCAAAAGGGCTCAACAATCTTCCCACTACCCTAAATGGTATATGCATATAAAATAACCAACTCAGACACCCAAGAATTTCTTGGCTTATTGCATATTTACAATTAAAATCATGAAATTGATGGTTATGGAGTAAGAACTTACCTCTAGGATGAAGACATAGTGAATTCTCCTTGCAATTTCTTCAACTTTAAGCATGAATTGATGGATGATGAGCTTGGTAACTTCCTCTCTCACTCTATGTCACTCTCTATAAATATATGTCTTTCCCTTTAAAATGATCCTTAAGTGTGTTTTATAAGAATGGGGTCGGGTTCAAAAATTAGAAAAATAGGAGCCCCGTCACAGGTCTATGCGACCGCATAATACTTTTGCGGTCCGCACAATAGGCCGCATAATGGCCCTCTGAACTGGGCATTTCGGCCTCACTCTGCGACCGGTCTGCAGTCCGCAAACCCATTTTACGGTAGCATAATACGTCGCAGAACCTCCCTCGGAAAAAAAATTGAGTTGGGTCTGCAATGGGTTGTGCGACCCGCACAATAATTATGCGACCGCATAATGGACTGGAAAATTTACCCAGATTTCTGCCTCAGTCTGCGGCAGATCTGCGGTTCGCAGAGCAGTTGTGCGACCGCATAATGGACCGCAGAAAATGCCCTGTATTTTCAAAAAAATTCTTCAACTCCCTAACGCACTGTTCAACCCACAAAGTCCAAATCTCTACAATCGTCAACACATAAACCTTCTTCGGCACCACAAAAACCCGAGTCTTTTATAAAATTTTACGGGGCCTTACATATAGGGAGGATTGCATATTGCTTTGTAATTTTCTCTCGGAGTACTTGAATTTTTTATACTTGATCTCTCGTCCAAAGGACTTTTTTTAACCTCTCCCTAATTAGGAGGATCTATAGTATTTCCACACTTCCCCTCCAACGTAACTCGAACCCAGGACCTAGGCTTCATAATTTTAGTTAGGGGTGTACATAGGTCAGGGTTAGTTCGAATTTTTCAATTATCAAACTAAACAAATGGTGCCGGGTTTTAAATTTATAAACCAAACCAAACCAACAAAGTCGAATTTTTCAATCTCGATTTTCTCGAATTTTTTAAATTTTTTCCGGTAAAGTTATTATAGCATAAAATACGTAACTTGTGCTCCAAATATTTCTTAAGTCCTAGTAAAATACAACTATATAATGTGTTTTTCAAGAAACTAACACAATAATATGAGATAAGTTATAGCATTATACTAAAATATTCAATAACAAAGATAAAATAATAAAATTATATAAAGTAAATATTGCTAATTAATAAGCCATAATGAAAATTAACATAATCTAAAAATACTATATATGTCATGCTAAAATAAGTATAGCTAATAAGTACTAATATTAATTACATAACAAAGCACTAAAGAAAAAGATAAACTAAGTTATACAATTTCATTATAAACCAATATAAACTAAAATAATTATCCAACACTATCGTCATTCCTAGTATTGAATTGAATTTCTTTAGTTAGCGTTAGTATTGATTTGAACTTTGTTTGAGTTATTACATTTATGGCTATAAAATTTATTTATCATTCAAGAATGTTAAGTCTAAACTTGAAATAATACGTTAAACGATAAAACTGTAAAAAAGTTTATGAAATATTTATAAATTACATTACAATAAATATTTATTATATCAAATATTTTTAAAAATTATATAAATGTACTATCGGGTTGGTTTGATTTTGGTTTGACTTTTTTGAGTTAAAACCAAATCAAATAAATTATGGTGGGGTTTTATTTTCCAATACCAAACCAAATCAAACCAAACCACATTATTTTTTTTTTTCGATTTGACTCGAATTATTAATTTGGTGCGATTTATCGATTTTCTTTGTACACCCCTAATTTTAGTTATATATTCATTATATAAACATTATAAACTTGTAAGATAGAAATTTGGGAAAAGGGTAAAGAGATCGAACTTTTAGTCATTGATTGAGTTATTGCTTTATAGTACCTCTTTTCACTTTTAACTAATCCATGTGAGCTATTTTGATCCAATAACTACCGGATTTCCTCAAACTAAGGTCGCTTGGTATGATAGATAAAAAAATAATAATTTTGGGATAAAATTTAGTACTGTTTTATCTCTTGTTTGATTACTTATTCTCGTGATTAAAAATAATACGAGATAATTTATACTTGGCCAGAAGGTGGACTAGTAATATCAAGATAAAATAGTAAAATTGACAATCGCAAAATTAATACAACATACCAAACAACCAATAAGAAATAAATACATGATAACTAATTCTACCATAATTAATTTCAATATAACTAATCTCAATTTAATTAATCTCAACATAACTTATCATCAAACCAATCGATCCGAAATGGACTATTTACGCTGCAAAGGGACTTTAGGCATTTGCGAAACGTTTCGGCGACATAAAACTTAAAAAAAAAACAACCTAGTTTTGCACTAGTTCTAAAGCACTTATCTAGCAGGCGTTTGGACATAAAAATTATAATTTTTGAAAAAAAGTACTACCTGGTGTTAAGTTGAAAAATAAAATTTAGAATTTGAAATTATGTTTGGACATGTATTTAACTTGAAAAGTACATTTTTGTGAGTGGAGAACAAATTTGAAAAACCGTCTAAACAATTTTTTTGTTTTTGAAAAACTCACCTTCGAAATTTTTAAAAAAATTACAAAATTTAATAGACAAACACATTTTTTTTTTGAAAATAAGAACTGCGCCAAAACGACATCGCTGCACAATAAGAACGCAACTTTTTACCCTCCACTCTTTCGCGCCAAAAACTTTTACCCTCCTTACAAACAGTGAAACAGCGCCAAAAAAGGAAAACCCGCGAAATATAACTAAGGTAAAATCTATTACCGCCAAAACTTTCAATGCCTACAAAAATGAAAGAATCCCTTTTCAACCCTTTCTATAGTCTCTCAAAAAGTTTCATCTCCATTTGCTCGCTAATTCATTTTCTCAGCTTTTTGTAACAAAAAATCTCAAGAATTTCTGCACTTCTTTTTTAGCTTTAATACCTATTATTACTTGCACAAAATCAATGGAAATGGAAGCAAAGGTAGAATCAGAGAACGAGAAGAAAATAAAGATGATCAAATCAATCATCGGTTCTGAAATTACAGAAAAGGCCATTCTTGAAGCCCTTTCTCAACAAAACAATAATCCAGATGCAGCCATTAACCACTTGCTCGATTCTTCGCGGCCATCAGCGGTTCAAAAGACTGTTACTAGCACTGGGGTTAGGATTTCTCCTATGGTAAAACAAGAAAATGTTGAAGAATCAGTGGGCTGTGGAACAGTTCATGGGCTAAAAGTTAAAGAAGAACCTGATGTGGGTATTGATGAAAAAGGGCTAGAAGTGGAGCAAAAGAAGGTTGTTGATGGTTATGAATCAAAAGGGTCTGTTGATAAATGTTATTTGAG
Source organism: Nicotiana tabacum (assembly GCF_000715075.1). Taxonomy (NCBI): domain Eukaryota; kingdom Viridiplantae; phylum Streptophyta; class Magnoliopsida; order Solanales; family Solanaceae; genus Nicotiana; species Nicotiana tabacum. The sequence goes on from NC_134093.1 coordinate 113,768,478, forward strand.
CTTTGATGGTGAAGAAATAGTTAATGGACTAAAAGTTAAAGAAGAACCTGATATGGGTATTGAGGAAAAAGGGCTAAAAGTGGAAGAAAAGAAGGTTCTTGATGATTATCAATCAAAAGGATCTGTTGGTAAATGGGATTTGAGCTTTGATGAATGGTTAAAGTTTCCCGAAAACAATCCAGAAATTGATACACAGAAGCCGAAAGAAGAAAAGAAACTCGAAATCATGAAAGTTAAAGAAGAGCAACAAGATGTACTTTGTGTTGAACCATTGTCAGCAAGGCCTTTATCAAAACAAGAATACAATTCCCTGAAAAACAGTAATGTGGCTAATGGTGCAAAACAAGAATACAACAGACTGAAAAGTAGTAGTAATGTGGCTATTTGTGTAAATATGGAAAAAATGGGAATTAAGAAAAATATGCTTAGTACTGTTGTGATAGAAGATGGAGATTTTCCTGAAGATCTTGATTGGTTATTAGTTGGGAGGACTATTGTTACTGGGCTTTCAACTACAAAAGGGAGAAAATTGGAAAACAATGAAATTGTTCATTTTGCTTTTCCTCAACAAGGAAATAGTAAGTGTAGTTCACAATGGGGTGGATCAAGAGCTGCTGCTGCTGCTGCTGCATCTTCCATTGTTAGATTCTCGACGAAAAGATTTGGGGAGGTAAACTTGAATTCAATCATATTATTAGCATCGTTGTTTTAGTACTTAGTCTTGTTATTCACTTTGCTATAAAGTTTTTTGTTGTCTATGATTCAGAATTTAAATTTGATAGGTTAGTTATCGGTCCAAATTTAATACTTATTAATATTTTAATAGCTTTTCACATATGTATCTATACTTGTGTCCAAAATATTTTGAACCCATTGCACAGACACTCTATCTGCCTTTGTTAGTATGGAATATAAGTTATGAGTTTAAGTTCTTTTTTTACATAATCATGTCAATTATTAGGCAATTACAATTAAACAATTGATGTTTGTAAAAAAAGGTAACTAACGTGCTATCAGAGGTTAAAATTCATTGATAATGTGAATAAATTTTACACCTTCATAACTTAATTCCTAAGATTTTTGGCATTGAACTCTCAATTTTGAAATGAGCGTTAATTATATACATTGTCGATGTAAAGAATGTTTTACACTATCAGGGTATGATATATAGGTAAGCCTCCTTAAAATGTGTTATTTGTAATCTTGAAAATAAGATTGGTTATCTCTATATATATATATATATATATATATATTGGTTATCCACTACAACATTAGGTGATTTGATAGTGTAAACATACCTTACAATGTATATAACTTAAATTCTGTTGAAATTATGGGTTTAGATTTAACATTTGTTGAAAAGTTAATGATATGTGTCTATACTTGGTGTAAAAAATATTGGGTTCGGTTAAACCTGTTGCATAAAAACTATCTACAACCACTAGTATGGAGTTGGTATTTCCACATTTTGTCATGTGTTGTTTCATGTGAAAATCTTGAATTTGGATGCCGAGATCACACTAATACAAAATCAAACTCATATCTATTTTTTAAACAACTTCACAGATTGGGCGTCTCCCAATGGAATGGGCAAAATGTCTCATTCCACTTGTAAATTCTTCAAAGGTAAAGGTTCATGGCCGATGTGTTGCTGCGCCTGTAACTCTGCAGCTAATGCAGGAGCTTATGTTGTATGTAAGGTAAAACACATACTGTTCTTTACAAGTTTGTGTTAAAGAGCTTAGTATATATTGTATGCTGTATGTAAATCATGCTCCTTTTTTTCAGTTTCTACATTCACCAGTCAGTGTTTACTAGCGGCGATAAGTCATCTTGGAAGCTGGATTCTCCCTCACAAATTGATACCACAACATATCCACTACTTACTTTGTTCAAGTTACTCAAAGTCAAACCATTTCAAAATGTATGTTAGATATAGTTTATTGTTCAATGGATTGAAACCATCCAAAACTCCTTTTAGTTTTTCACTGATGTATGCCTTCTCTTTTGCTAATGTTTTTCAGGCTGAGTTCACTCCGGATGAACTTTATTCTCGTAAACGCCAGCTTAATTTAGATGTATGTTGATTCTTAATTGTGTCATCTCACTATTGTTTCCTCATTTCAGTTGCCAAGTTCTCAATATATAGAAGCAAGAATAACAAACTGTTTGTTGATACTTGATAGTGTTTTTTAGGGCAAGTTACACATTTGGCCGATCAACCAAGAATAATTGCATCTGCTAGCCAAACATACAAAAAATATGTATAAAATATCTGTATTATATGTATATTGTACATTAATATACAGAACATGTACATTTTGCCAGCTATTATTTTTGAAGCAGCAATACTGTGTAGTTTTCCCTGTTCTTTTTTTTTTACCAGTGCAACAATATGCTGATTTGAATATTACTGATGTTCTTCTTATTGTTGACAGTGTGATTCGAATGAGGCTGCTTCAGCATTACCAATAGCAAAACGAAGAAACGGCTGCCAGCAGTATTCAGAGCAAAACAAGGATGAGCATGATATCTCTGAAGCATCGTTTAACAAACTTGTTGGTTCTGTAGACATGTATGACTTGAAGGTATAATCCAATCGACATACTTCTTTTTAGTAAAACTGAAATGAGATAATGTCGAAGCTTATAACTTTTACTTCATATAGGAAATGGATGCTCCCGATACACTTATGTGCTGCCTAAGGCCTTACCAGAAGGAGGCTCTTTACTGGATGTCAGAATCAGAGAAAGGAAGTGATGTTGAGGAAACATCTAAAACTCTTCATCCATGTTGGGCAGCATATCGGATATGTGAAGAGTAGGCACTTTTCTCACTGAATAAGAAAGTGAAAATATTAGATTTTTAAACATAAATCACTAATCTAACTTGTCCAACAGGAGGAAAGTTTATGTTAACATTTTCTCTGGGGAAGCAACGACAGAATTCCCAACTGCATCAAAATCAGCACGAGGAGGGGTGAGCTTTTCTTTCTATTGATTAATTTACTACTTAGTGTGTTTCTCTTAATTTTAGTTCATTTATTCATTCTTTTGTTTCTCTAAATGAATTTGATCTCTGCAGATATTGGCAGATGCAATGGGGCTTGGAAAAACAGTGATGACAATTGCTTTAATTCTTGCTAGACTGGACAGGGGTAGTAGCCTTGATGATCAAGAATTTGTCTCAGACGACGCAGATGAAACTGAATATATAACGAAAAGACTCATTGATACTGATACAGAAGTCTCAAGAAAGGCAAAAGGTGGCACTCTCATTGTCTGTCCCATGGCATTGCTAGGCCAGTGGAAGGTAATTGGGATAATTACGTTTTTTGGCGCCCTAAAAAATAATAGCCGGAAAATGTGTATGTTTAGCATATTAGGTATAAATATACATATTATATACACAATCAGTGTTATATGTTTTTTATATTTGGGCTAGCGCCTTAATTAATTTCGGACGACTGACAAAAGTGAAAAAAGCCCAAGACAATTCTCATAAAACAAGTAATGAAAAAAGCCTAAGGTTCTACATACTATTTTTATGGCCATGTTTCATTCTATTAGATCTCTGAACACTTTGTACCTTGTTACTAAATCTTGAAATATTTTTGCAGCTCTCAATTACAGAATTCCTGTTGTTTTCTTTTTTACTAGGATGAACTTGAAGCACATTCAAAACCTGGTAGCGTTTCAGTTTTCGTTCATTATGGTGGGGACAGAAGTAATGACCCTAAAGTGATAGCAGAACAAGATGTAGTCCTAACAACTTATGGTGTCTTGAGTGCAACTTACAAGGCTGTAAGTAGTAATTAATGGATGTCATTTTCAAGTATTAACATACATAAATTAGTTCCACATCATCTTCCTCGCTATTATTGTTATTCTAATGCAAGCTTAGTTGTCCTTCAGGATAGGGAGAACAGCATATTTCATAAAGTTGATTGGTACCGCGTTGTTCTGGATGAGGCACACACCATAAAATCTTGGAAGACTCTAGGTGCACAGGCCGCGTTTACTTTGTCAGCGCATTGTAGGTGGTGTCTTACTGGTACTCCTCTTCAGGTATGTCGCAAAATTGCATGGTTACCCTTGATATACTTAAGTTCTTTTGCTTCACGGACTTTTTTTGTATTTGAGATGACTGCTGAATGCTGATTGCTATCTCATCCGGTTTCCTAAATAAGAATTGCCTGATATTTTATGATCTGTATTGATGTAGTAACTACTAATTGGTGCAGAATAATTTGGAGGACCTTTACAGCCTTTTATGTTTCTTGCACGTTGAGCCATGGTGCAACTGGGCATGGTATGTATAGATGAATAGTTTCTTTTTATTTTTAGCGAAAACTACACATTATAGATGCTTCCAAAAATAATAATCGGAAATATGTATACTAATATGTAATATACATTCTGACATATTTTTTGTATATTTGGCTGTTAGTTGTAATTATTTTTGGCCGACTGGCCAAATGTGTAACTTACTGTGTGTTGATTAAATTGCAAAGTACTTGGCCTTTCTTCTATCTCCATTAAAAATTTCTCGGCAACATGACTGAGCTATTTCATCGTCCTGTTTGCCCCTAATATAGGTGGAACAAGTTAATACAGCGACCTTATGAAAATGGTGATCAAAGAGCTTTAAAATTGATCAAAGCCATTTTAAGGCCATTAATGTTGAGAAGAACAAAGGATACCAAGGACAAAGAAGGAAGGTTCTTATTCTATTCTTTTCAAATCTTCATTATCCTCTTCTTTCAATTGATGCAGACTTAGTATATTTCCGGGCACTTATGTGTTCTTTTGAAATCAGGCCGATTCTTGTTCTCCCTCCAACTGATATTCAAGTCATTCAGTGTATAAAATCAGAAGCCGAACGTGACTTCTATGATGCCCTCTTCAAGAGATCTAAAGTAAGAATGAAAATTTTGTTAATACAATTGCTTTCTTGAAATTTTATCATCTAATTGCTTTGAGTGTCTTGTATTCTTTAACGCGAAATGATCGTTGTTGCTAATGGAATGTATGCTTTATACTTTTGTTTTTGGTGAATAAACCAGGTTCAATTTGATCAGTTTGTGGCACAAGGAAAAGTTCTTCACAACTATGCTAATATTCTCGAATTACTACTTCGATTGAGGCAGTGTTGCAATCATCCTTTCCTTGTTATGAGGTTAAAATGAGTCTTCAATCTATTAAAACTTAGCAACATATCTTGTTAGTTTCTTCTTGGATCTAACACTATATATTTACTGCTTGTAAATGTGCAGTCGAAGCGATACACAAGAATTTGCAGACTTAGACAAGCTAGCAAGAAGATTCTTGGAAACAAATCCTGATTCTACAACACAGAAAGCACCTACACCAGCATATGTAGAAGAAGTTGTTGAGGGAATTCGTAACGGCGAAAATACAGAATGTCCAATATGCCTTGAGTCAGCAGATGATCCTGTGTTAACACCATGTGCTCACAGAATGTGCAGAGAATGTCTACTTTCAAGTTGGAGAACTCCAACAAGTGGACTTTGTCCAATTTGTAGACAAATGCTAAGGAAAAATGAGCTATTTACATGTCCATCCGAAAATCGGTTTAGGATTGATGTTGAGAAGAATTGGCAAGAGTCTTCTAAGGTTTCAAAACTGTTGGAATGTTTAGAATCAATAAGAAAAACAGGCTGTGGTGAAAAGAGTATTGTTTTTAGTCAATGGACTTCATTTCTTGATCTTTTGGAGATTCCACTTAAGAGAAAGAAAATTGGTTATTTGAGGTTTGATGGGAAGTTGGTGCAAAAACAAAGAGAAAGGGTCTTGAAAGAGTTCAGTGAGACTAATGAGAAAACAGTAAGTAGTATTAAATTATTAATCTATGTTGCTCAGACTCTCCAAAATATTGTCGAGTGTGTATGTCGAATACTCCAAAACTAGTGCATTTTTGGAGGATCTAATGTGGGTGCGACAATATTTTTGGAGAGTCGAGCAACATAGTACCAATATACTAATCTGTTTTCTTCAATATTTTTTGCTCAGCTCTTCTGAAGTTCTAACCTTTTTTATTTTATTTCAATGTGTTCAGATTTTGTTAATGTCACTAAAAGCTGGAGGTGTGGCCTTGAATTTAACAGCAGCTTCTAATGTCTTCCTCATGGTAATCTCTTTCTCATACATACATACAGGGAGTATTTTACCTTCCAATGTGGGACTTTTCGATGCAAATTCGAGTTGAATTGGCTTCAATACTAATACCGGACAAAAGGCACAGGGTAACTCGATGTACAAGACATCCCGCATAGGGTTCGCTGAAGGCCGCACCCAGGGGCGAAGGTACATAACCCTAAGGGTGGTCAACTGACCATCCTTCGTCGAAAAATTACATTGCATATATAGGCAAAATATTAGATTTTAATGGTATATAATATATATTGAACACCCTTTATTGGGATTTTATTTATTTATTTCAAGTTTGAACACCCTAGATAAAATTTCTGGCTTCGCCACTGGCTGCATGCACCCCAAGAGATGTGATGTAGACATCCTACACAAGCATTAGTACCGGTTGCTTTCACTGCTCGAATACGTAACATATAAATTACACAGAGAGTTTAGTGTACCGGCCGGCCTTTTTTCTTTTTATTTCCTTGCCATATGATAGTTGATGTTCTTACTTTTAATCATTGCTAGGATCCATGGTGGAATCCTGCAGTAGAGGAGCAAGCAATAATGAGAATTCATCGTATTGGTCAAAAGAATACAGTTCGTGTTAGAAGGTTCATTGTTAAGGTAAAGATTCCTCATTTCAAAAGCTGTCTCACAACAGTATATTGCTATCACTTCCAAGTAATTTTCTTGATTAAAACCTTGATAGAATTAAGAAAGAATCCTAAGTTTGTTATATGCTTGCCCCTTTGTGGTTAAATCCTTTTCATCATATGAGATAAAGTCAAGCTAATCTTGGTTTTATAACCATAATATCAAACATGTCACATACATGGGGGGATTTAGGGGCGGAAGGGGTTCACCTGAACCTCTTTTGCCGAAAAATTACATTATATATATAAGGTAAAATATGTTTTTTACATCTATATATTAAGTTTTGAATCCGTTGACCTAAAAATGTAGCTTAGTGGTTAAAGGGGTTCAAAATTTTTGCAAGATCATAGGTTCAATTCTCGCTAGCTGTAATTTTTTTAACTTTTTTTTTTTAACCCCTTCGCGGAGGTCCTGCCACATAAGCATCTAAGGGAATAGTCTACCGATCAATTATACAAGTAAAAATCATGAAAAATTAGGGTTCAAATTTCAACCTAGAAAATACTATCTGCCTAAGGTTTGCACACAATCTTATTCAGTACACGTTCACTTGAGATGTATAGCTAAGTAGTGTAATAGTTAAAGTGCGCTCAAATTGCTTTGAGTGCACAACTATTATTTAAAGAGTTTAAGTTATATATTGTCTTTTTCGTATATAATCAGATTATTTTTACGTGTAGCATGTAACATGTTATATTTTCAAGATTACATATCCTATATTTTAAGTAGTCTTACTTGTAAATATTCCAAGATTGATTATTTTTTTTGTCTATTTCCATAAAAGCAATAGTAAAGGGTTAACATCTTTTTACAACTTTGTGTTAACAATTTTGTTATTTTAGTTTACAAATATTAATGATTTTATTTATGGAAAATGGGGTGTAGGACACAGTAGAAGAAAGAATGCAACAAGTACAAGCAAGAAAGCAAAGGATGATAGCTGGAGCTTTGACTGATGAAGAAGTACGTTCGGCTAGACTTGAAGAACTCAAAATGCTTTTTCGATAGTTGATTTTAACCAATGATAAATCCCAATTATATATATTTAATTGGATGTAAAATTAGAAGAAAAAAGAAATTAATGTTCTAAGGGTGGATTAATTGTTTTTTGTATAGTCCCAACTTTCCACCTGGATTTTGTAAAGTCTTGTAAAAGTAGCAAACCATGGGTTGGTTGATTCTCTTTTTTAAGATATGTTCTTGTTGTTTATGCTTTGGCTTTTCTTGAGGCTATAGGTTTTGTATATTCTTCATCCATCAATGGCGATTCAGTATTTTCATCATAGCTTATTTTATTCTTGTATTTTTTCAAATTTGTTTGGTTAAAAAGTTACTTTTTTTAAGCCAATCAAAACGGGCTAGTAAATGGTGATTCAATTGTGCTTGGTTAGTAGTAGGAGTATACATAGGTCGTGTTTGTTCGGATTTTTTAATTACCAAACCAAATCAATTGTATTGGGTTATTAAATCTAAATACCAAATCAATAAAAGTTTGGTTTTTAAATCTCGATTTCTTTCAGTTTTTTCGGATTTTTAATTTTTTTTCATAAAGGTTTCATAGCACAAAACATAAAATTTGTGCTCCAAATATTTCTTTAATCCTAGTAAGACAGAACTATATAAGGTTCAATAAAATAACATAAATATGAGATGAGTCATAACATTGTACTAAAATATTCAACAATAAAGATAATAAAATTGTATAAAATAAATATTATTAATAAGCCATAATGAAAACAAACATAATTAAAATTACGACTAATAAGTATGACTAACATTTACATGACTAACCACAAAAAAAAAATAACTCATACATTTTAGCTAAATAATGTAAAAATTGTAATAATATAAATATCCAATACTATTTTTATTCATAGTACAATTGAATTAAATATCTTTTATTAGCATTAGTAGAGTAAATTTCACTTTACCTCTTAACCTTTTAGATAGAGAAACGATATCCCTCACCTTTTGTAGGGGAATAATAATCCCTTTGGGTTGGGAAACAATATCCCTCGCCTTTTGAGATGGAAATGAACCCCCCTTTGACCAAAAAATCAACAAAAAATGAAATAAAAAACTCTTGCCGAAATTTACAAATGTCGTTATTATCCCTTGACTGACATAAACTTTAAATATTATAAAAATTTGATTAATTTCTTCCTTCAAAGAGAAGCATCTCCCAAAAATTCTCAAATTGCTTTTGCTAATTCGAATTGAAAGGTGATATAAAATCGGTCTATTTCCGACATCATATCCATAGTTAACCCATTCAACTTAGTTAGCAGTTCCAATTTCGTATCAAAGTCACGGTCGATATCGTCACTAGCATCAAGATTGCCACTATCATCAAGAAGAAAACTAATAATATAAACTTGGAATACATTAATACTTAATACAATTAATTATTTTTTCATCCAAACAGAAATATCTTTAAAAATATGAATTAGTACACTAATAACTGTTACATATTGTCAAGGCTAAACTTTCTTTAAAATCTAGTATTCATTCAAGAAGGTTTTCCTATGGCTCTTGCTCCTTGAAGGTAAACAAATTTATTTTTGCTCTTTATGAATATATTCATACTTTCATATGGATGTTATTTGGTTTTATGGTGTTTTGTTAGGATATGAGAAGAAGTGGTAATGGTGGCAATGAGTTATACAATGCCCACAAATCATACATGCAGGGGAAGATGAATAGGAAAAGAAATACTTAATCTAGGCAACTGATAGCATGATTGTGTTGCAAATGATACAGGAAAGCAGAGCGACAATTGTGACTAATACTAATCATATACAGTTATTGATACTACATAGGATAATTTAATACTATATAGGATAACAATTTGTACTTTTTAAAGAAATTTTTGGAGGAAAAAAATTGTTGTATTCTCCTAATACTTAAAGTTTCCTCCAAATAATGGATTAAAATGACATTTTTTAAATTCCGGCAAGGACCTTTTTCATTTTTCTTGTTTGTTTTTGGATTAAGGAGGGTTTGCTTTCCCAAGGCGAGGGGTATCGTTTCCTTACCCTAAAAGGTTAATGGGGTTAAGTGGAATTTACTCGCATTAGTATTGATTTGATTTTGGTTTAGGATTTATTTGAGTTACTAATATTTATGGACTATAAAACTTATTGAAGCATCCAAAAATTATAAGCCCAAACTTGAAATAATACGTTAAAAGATAAAATTATGAAAAAGCTTAAGAAATATTTATAAAATATACTACAATAAATATTTTTATGTATTAAATATATTTAAAACTTCTATGCGTATAATGTCGGGTTGGTTTGGTTTCGGTTTGACTTTTTAAGTTAAAACCAAATCAAACCAAACCAAATATGGTCGATTTGTTTTTCCAATATCAAAACAAATCAAACCAAATCATAGTCGGGTTTATTTTCTCGGTTTGACTCGGATTATCGGGTTGGTGCGGTTTGTCGGTTTTATTTGTACACCCCTAATTAGTAGTGTTAGGTGTTGTCCTGATTTTCTTACCATGTTTGATTTTTCTATCTTTTGAAGGAATGGACAACATATTTACCATAATTGGGTTTTTCTTCTTGTAGAAGAAAATTATAAATCTCTCGTATTTGCTTAGTTCCTTTTCTTGTAGGAAAATGTTTGGACTTCTATAAATTGAAGATCTTTCCTTCAAATTCAGCAGCATCCACAATGCAGCCATATGGGGTTTGAGAGTCGTGTTTATGAGGAAAACTTTATGGGACAAGTGTTAGTGTGTCACTTGTGTTTGCCTTTTCGTGAGGTTATTTTTTCGATATTTTATACTCTCTTTTATATCGTGGATTTCTCATCTTCGCCGTGGACATAGGCCAATTGACCGAACCACGTTAAATATTTGTCTCCTTTTGGTATATTTCTCATTTGTTGTCTGATTTATCGTCGTTCAAGGTTGTTTTGCTAGCTTACGCATGACACCTGATTTTTTCGGTCCTAACAAGTGGTATCAGAGAGAGGTTCAAGACATGTTCATCTTGGCGGGTTCAGTTCTAGCCGCAACATATTTGTAATTTGACCGGTGTGCTACTCATGTAGAGACAAACTTTGTGGTGGAGATTTGGAGATGCGACCTGTTGAAAGTTATGTGAAGAAGGTGGGTCAAGTTTATTTTGTCAGAAAACTCAGGCCAAAGGGGAGAATTGTTAGGTGTTGTCCTGATTTTCTTACCATATTTGGTTTTCCTATCTCTTGAAGGAATGTGCAATATATTTACCATAATTGGGTTTTCCTTCTTGTAGAAGAAAATTATAAATCTCTCATATTTGCTTAGTCACTTTTCTTCTAGGAAAATATTTGGATTTCTATAAATTGAGGATCCTTCATTCACATTCACCAACATCCACAATGTAGCCATACAGGATTTGAGAGTCGTGTATAGGGGGAGAACTTTACGGGACAAGTGTTAGTGTGTCACTTGTGTTTGCCTCTTCGTGAGGTTATTTTCTCGATATTTTGTACTCTCTTTTATATCGTGAATTTCTCATCTCCGCCGTGAACGTAGGCCAATTGACCGAACCACGTTAAATATTTATCTCTTTTTTGGTATATTTCTCGTTTGTTGTCTGATTTATCGTCATTCAAGGTTGTTTTGTTAGCTTACGCATGACACCTAATTTTTTCGGTCCTAACAAGTGGTATCAGAGAGAGGTTCAAGACATGTTCATCTTGGCGGGTTCAGTTCTAGCCGCAACATATTTGACGATAATCGTGATTTTTTTCTGAGAAATTTGATCAGTGTGCTACTCATGAAGAAACAAACTTTGTGGTGGAGATTTGGAGACGCGACCTGTTGAAAGTTATGTAAAGAAGGTGGGTCAAGTTTATTTTGTCAGAAAACTCAGGCCAAATAGGAGAATTGTTAGGTGTTGTCCTGATTTTTTTACCATATTTGGTTTTCCTATCTCTTGAAGGAATGTACAACATATTTACCATAATTGGGTTTTTCTTCTTGTAGAAGAAAATTATAAATCTCTCATATTTGCTTAGTCACTTTTCTTCTAGGAAAAGGTTTGGACTTCTATAAATTGAGGATCCTTCATTCACATTCACCAACATCCACAATGTAGCCATACGGGGTTTGAGAGTTGTGTTTAGGGGGAGAACTTTACGGGACAAGTGTTAGTGTGTCACTTGTGTTTGCCTCTTCGTGAGGTTATTTTCTCGATATTTTGTACTCTCTTTTATATCGTGAATTTCTCATCTCCGTCGTGGACGTAGGCCAATTGACCGAACCACGTTAAATATTTATCTCTGTTTTGGTATATTTCTTGTTTGTTGTCTGATTTATCGTCGTTCAAGGTTGTTTTGTTAGCTTACGCATGGCACCTGATTTTTTCGGTCCTAACAAGTGGTATCAGAGAGAGGTTCAAGACATGTTCATCTTGGCGGGTTCAGTTCTAGCCGCAACATATTTGACGATAATCGTGATTTTTTCTGAGAAATTTGACCGGTGTGCTACTCATGAAGAAACAAACTTTGTGGTGGAGATTTGGAGATGCGACCTGTTAAAAGTTATGTAAAGAAGGTGGGTCAAGTTTATTTTGTCAGAAAACTCAGGCCAAAGGGGAGAATTATTAGGTGTTGTCCTGATTTTCTTACCATATTTGGTTTTCCTATCTCTTGAAGGAATGTGCAATATATTTACCATAATTGGGTTTTCCTTCTTGTAGAAGGAAATTATAAATCTCTCATATTTGCTTAGTCACTTTTCTTCTAGGAAAATATTTGGACTTCTATAAATTGAGGATCCTTCATTCACATTCACCAACATCCACAATGTAGCCATACAGGGTTTGAGAGTCGTGTATAGGGGGAGAACTTTACGGGACAAGTGTTAGTGTGTCACTTGTGTTTGCCTCTTAGTGAGGTTATTTTCTCGATATTTTGTACTCTCTTTTATATCGTAAATTTCTCATCTCCGCCGTGGACGTAGGCCAATTGACCGAATCACGTTAAATATTTATCTCTTTTTTGGTATATTTCTCGTTTGTTGTCTGATTTATCGTCGTTCAAGGTTGTTTTGTTAGCTTACGCATGACATCTGATTTTTTCGGTCCTAAAAAGTGGTATCAGAGAGAGGTTCAAGACATGTTCATTTTGGCGGGTTCAGTTCTAGCCGTAACATATTTGACGATAATCGTGATTTTTTTCTGAGAAATTTGATCGGTGTGCTACTCATGAAGAAACAAACTTTGTGGTGGAGATTTGGAGATGCGACCTGTTGAAAGTTATGTAAAGAATGTGGGTCAAGTTTATTTTGTCAGAAAACTCAGGCCAAAGGGGAGAATTGTTAGGTGTTGTCCTGATTTTCTTACCATATTTGATTTTTCTATCTCTTGAAGGAATGTACAACATATTTACCATAATTGGGTTTTCCTTCTTGTAGAAGGAAATTATAAATCTCTCATATTTCCTTAGTCCCTTTTTTTCTAGGAAAAGGTTTGGACTTCTATAAATTGATGATCCTTCATTCACATTCACCAACATCCACAATGTAGCCATACGGGGCTTGAGAGTCGTGTATAGGGGGAGAACTTTACGGGACAAGTGTTAGCGTGTCACTTGTGTTTGCCTCTTCGTGAGGTTATTTTTTCGATATTTTGTACTCTCTCTTATATCGTAAATTTCTCATCTCCGCCGTGAACGTAGGCCAATTGACCGAACCACGTTAAATATTTATCTCTTTTTTGGTATATTTCTCGTTTGTTGTCTGATTTATCGTCATTCAAGGTTATTTTGTTAGCTTACGCATGACACCTAATTTTTTCGGTCCTAACAAGTGGTATCAGAGAGAGGTTCAAGACATGTTCATCTTGGCGGGTTCAGTTCTAGCCGCAACATATTTAACGATAATCGTGATTTTTTTCTGAGAAATTTGATCAATGTGCTACTCATGAAGAAACAAACTTTGTGGTGGAGATTTGGAGACGTGACCTGTTGAAAGTTATGTAAAGAAGGTGGGTCAAGTTTATTTTGTCAGAAAACTCAGGCCAAATAGGAGAATTGTTAGGTGTTGTCCTGATTTTCTTACCATATTTGGTTTACCTATCTTTTGAAGGAATGTACAACATATTTACCATAATTGGGTTTTCCTTCTTGTAGAAGAAAATTATAAATCTCTCATATTTGCTTAGTCCCTTTTCTTATAGGAAAATGTTTGGACTTTTATAAATTGATGATCCTTCATTCACATTCACCAACATCCAAAATGTAGCCATACGGGGCTTGAGAGTCGTGTATAGGGGGAGAACTTTACGGGACAAGTGTTAGTGTGTCACTTGTGTTTGCCTGTTCGTGAGGTTATTTTCTCGATATTTTGTACTCTCTTTTATATAGTGGATTGCTCATCTCCGCCGTGGACGTATGTCAATTAACCGAACCATGTTAAATATTTATGTCTTTTTTGGTATATTTCTCGTTTGTTGTATGATTTATCGTCGTTCAAGGTTTGTTTTGCTAAATTACGCATGTCACCTAATTTTTTCGGTCCTAACAAGTGGTATCAGAGCGAGGTTCAAGACAGGTTCATCTTGGCGGGTTCAGTTCTAGCCGCAACATATTTGACGATAATCGTGATTTATGTCTGAGAAATTTGACCGGTGTGCTACTCATGTAGAGACAAACTTTGTGGTGGAGATTTGGAAATGCGACATGTTGAAAGTTATGTAAAGAAGGTGGGTCAAGTTTATTTTGTCAGAAAACTCAGGCCAAAGGGGAGAATTGTTAGGTGTTGTCCTGATTTTCTTACCATATTTGGTTTTCCTATCTCTTGAAGGAATGTGCAATATATTTACCATAATTGGGTTTTCCTTCTTGTAGAAGAAAATTATAAATCTCTCATATTTGCTTAGTCACTTTTCTTCTAGGAAAATATTTGGACTTCTATAAATTGAGGATCCTTCATTCACATTCACCAACATCCACAATGTAGCCATACAGGATTTGAGAGTCGTGTATAGGGGGAGAACTTTCCGGGACAAGTGTTAGTGTGTCACTTGTGTTTGCCTCTTCGTGAGGTTATTTTCTCGATATTTTGTACTCTTTTTTATATCGTGAATTTCTCATCTCCGCCGTGGACGTAGGCCAATTGACCGAACCACGTTAAATATTTATCTCTTTTTTGGTATATTTCTCGTTTGTTGTCTGATTTATCGTCGTTCAAGGTTGTTTTGTTAGCTTACGCATGGCACCTGATTTTTTCGGTCCTAAAAAGTGGTATCAGAGAGAGGTTCAAGACATGTTCATCTTGGCGGGTTCAGTTCTAGCCGTAACATATTTGACGATAATCGTGATTTTTTTCTGAGAAATTTGATCGGTGTGCTACTCATGAAGAAACAAACTTTGTGGTGGAGATTTGGAGATGCGACCTGTTGAAAGTTATGTAAAGAAGGTGGGTCAAGTTTATTTTGTCAGAAAACTCAGGCCAAAGGGGAGAATTGTTAGGTGTTGTCCTGATTTTCTTACCATATTTGATTTTCCTATCTCTTGAAGGAATGTACAACCTATTTACCATAATTGGGTTTTCCTTCTTGTAGAAGAAAATTATAAATCTCTCATATTTGCTTAGTCACTTTTCTTCTAGGAAAAGGTTTGGACTTCTATAAATTGATGATCCTTCATTCACATTCACCAACATCCACAATGTAGCCATACGGGGCTTGAGAGTCGTGTACAGGGGGAGAACTTTACGGGACAAGTGTTAGTGTGTCACTTGTGTTTGCCTCTTCGTGAGGTTATTTTCTCGATATTTTGTACTCTCTTTTATATCGTGAATTTCTCATCTCCGCCGTGGACGTAGGCCAATTGACCGAACCACGTTAAATATTTATGTTTTTTTTGGTATATTTCTCGTTTGTTGTCTGATTTATCGTCGTTCAATGTTGTTTTGCTAGCTTACGCATGACACCTGATTTTTTCGGTCCTAACAAGTGGTATCAGAGCGAGGTTCAAGTCATGTTCATCTTGGCGGGTTCAGTTCTAGCCGCAACATATTTGACGATAATCGTGATTTTTATCTGAGAAATTCGACCGGTGTGCTACTCATGTAGAGACAAACTTTGTGGTGGGGATTTGGAGATGCGACCTGTTGAAAGTTATGTGAAGAAGGTGGGTCAAGTTTATTTTGTCAGAAAACTCAGGCCAAAGGGGAGAATTGTTAGACGTTGTCCTGATTTTCTTACCATATTTGGTTTACCTATCTTTTGAAGGAATGTACAACATATTTACCATAATTGGGTTTTCCTTCTTGTAGAAGAAAATTATAAATCTCTCATATTTGCTTAGTCCCTTTTCTTGTAGGAAAATGTTTGGACTTTTATAAATTGATGATCCTTCATTCACATTCACCAACATCCAAAATGTAGCCATACGGGGCTTGAGAGTCGTGTATAGGGGGAGAACTTTACGGGATAAGTGTTAGTGTGTCACTTGTGTTTGCCTGTTCGTGAGGTTATTTTCTCGATATTTTGTACTCTCTTTTATATAGTGGATTGCTCATCTCCGCCGTGGACGTATGTCAATTAACCGAACCACGTTAAATATTTATGTCTTTTTTTGTATATTTCTCGTTTGTTGTATGATTTATCGTCGTTCAAGGTTTGTTTTGCGAAATTACTGTTACGCGGCGCCTTCCTGAAGTTCCTTGGAAGGGCGACGTAAGGCTAGGCAACCGATGTCAGTACGGTTGCTGTCCGCCAACTGAGGTCCCCTCCGTACGCTAGACTAGATTGTCAGTGCCGTACGGGAAAACCAATGTCATGAGCAATTGAAAGAGAGCAGAAAAGAGAATTGAGAATGAAAGAAAGCTTGATTGCATTGAATGAAAGCTATTACAGAAAACAAGGCGGTGTCGGGGGGAGAGACACCAGTACAGAGAATTGTTTGCTTGCTTGAAAGTTTTGATTGCTTGGTCCCCCTTAATAATGCTTAAAAAAAATAAACCAAAGTTACATGACTAGACCTATGAAAGCTGGAAAATCACACTTAAAGAAAATGCAGCAAAACTACTCTATATTTACAATGAAAAGGACTTAGTCTTCTACAAAGCAGCAGCAAGTCCGTTGGCAGCAACTTTGTCTTTAGCATCAGGGTCTGCGCGCGCGGCATTGTCTGCGCGCGCGGCGCTGTCGGCTTTTGCCTGTGGCTGGGCGCTGGCGATGGCTATCGGTGGGGCGACAGAGGCACATGCGCGCTTGTCACTTGGAGCTGCCGAGACCACGGGGCCGACCGTGGCGACGGGCGTTGGGAGGCTGGCCAGGACGCCACGGGGCGCGTCCAAGGGATCATGGGGCATGGCTGGAAAGCCGCCCATGACATTCTCCCCCACCTGAGTTGGCGACGTCCTCGGCGCCTTCCTTGCAAGGTAATCATCAATCAGGCTCTTGTAGGCTTTGAGGTTTGTTCCCCTCTCCCAAGTATTCTCCTCTGCATCACATCCCTGCCATTTCACCAAGAACTCCTGGTGATCTTTTCTTGAGGCGTGAATCACTCGATCATCAAGAATAGCTTCAGCACGCCTTTTTCCGGTTGAATTGGGGCCTCGAATACTTGGTATTGTGAGTTGGCTTCGTGAAGGATCCTCCACATCTTCCCGAAAAGGTTTCAGGAGACTGACATGGAAAACAGGATGGATTTTCCACCAAGCTGGGGTATCCACCCGGTATGCAACTTTCCCAATGCGCCTTTCAATGGACAAGGGTCCAATATATTTTTGCAATAGGCGAGGGTCATGGACCCCTGCAAACAAGTACCGCTTTGGGATTTTGACCATCACTTTGTCTCCCACCTGGTATTCCACAAAGCGGCGATTCTGATCAGCATGCCTCTTCATCCGCTTTTGGGCTTTGACAAGATAGCTCCGCACTATCTCCAAATTTTGCTTCCATTCTTTTGAGAAGCTGGCAGCCCGAGGAGATTTTGACATGTTTGGTGCGTTCACTGTGTGTGGGAGTAGCGGTTGCTGTCCGGTAACAATTTCAAAAGCGCTTTTGTTGGTACTTGAGCTCTTTTGTGAATTGAAACACAGTTGAGCAGCATCCAGAAGCTTCACCCAATTCTTCTGCGATCCGGTCACAAAGTGCCGGAGATATTCCTCTAGCATGCCATTGAATCGCTCCGTCTGGCCATCAGATTGCGGATGAAAACTTGAGCTATGACTCAATTTTGACCCGAGGCACTTAAAGAGTTGGGTCCAAAAATTGCTAGTGAAGCGTGAGTCGCGATCACTAACAATGTCTTTAGGTAAGCCCCAATACTTGACGACATGAGAGAAGAATAGTCGAGCTGTATCTTCTGCTGATATATATTGTGGGGCTGCTATAAAGGTAGCATACTTGGAAAACCGATCCACCACAACCAAGATAGTTGTGAGATCTCCGACCTTGGGCAATCCGGTGATGAAGTCCAGGGAAACGCTTTCCCAAGGTCTTTTTGGTACAGCTAGTGGTTCCAAGAGCCCTGCCTGCGTCAAGCGGTCTGACTTATCTTTCTGGCATACTAGACAAGTCTTCACATACTGAGCGACGTCATCGACCATTTGAGGCCAATAATATGCACGGCGAAGCAATGCCATGGTGCGTTCCTCGCTGGGATGACCGGCCCACAAAGTATCGTGGCATTCTGCAAGAAGAGTCCGTCGCAGATCTCCTCCTTTAGGAGCATAAAGTCGGTTCCCTTTCACCTTCAGGAACCCATCTTCGGTGTAGAACTGGCGAGTCTTGCCCTGTCCTACCAAATCAACCAAATACTGTGCAGCAGGATCCTTGATGAGTAGATCCTGTATCTGGTCTTTTATGGTGGTGGTTACTTCGCTTCCCTTTAGGGCGGCGAGAACACACATCGATGCTAGATCAGCTCTCCGACTGAGTGCATCAGCAACATGATTGGTCTTTCCACTTCGGTACTCCAGGTTGAAGTGAAATTCCGCTAGGAGTTCCTGCCACCTAGCCTGTCGTCCATTCAGCTTTGGCTGGGTCATGAAATGGCTAACGGCTGTATTGTCTGTCTTGACCACGAATGGGGCTCCCAGTAGATAATGCCTCCAAAGGCGTAAGCAATGAACGACAGCCAATAATTCTTTCTCATGGGCGGCATAGCGTCGCTCTGCATCCTTCAGTTTCCGGCTCTCGTACGCTACGGGATGCCCTTCTTGTAGCAATACTCCACCAAGTGCATAGTCGGAGGCATCCGTTTGCACTTCGAATGGCTTGGCCAAGTCAGGGAGGGCCAAGACTGGGCTACTGGACATAGCCATCTTCAATGCGTCGAAGGCCTTTGCCCGCTTGGGGCCCCAATCCCACGGGGTGGCCTTCTTGAGAAGTTCTGTCAGCGGCACTGCAATGAGGGAGTAACTTTTCACAAACCGCCGATAGAAGTTGCATAGGCCAAGGAACGACCTCAAGGCATGTATATCCTTAGGAGGCGGCCATTCTGTAATGGCCTGAATCTTCTGCTGGTCCATCTTGATCCTCCCTTCCTCGATGACATGTCCGAGGAAGTCAATTTGTTTCTGAGCAAAGGAGCACTTGGATAGCTTCGCATATAGTTCGTGCTCCCGCAATCGGGCTAGGACCTTCCGCAAATGCTCCAGGTGTTCTTCTAGTGTCTGGCTATATACCACAATGTCATCCAAATAAACCACGACGAATTCGTCAATGTATTCTCGGAAGACTTGGTTCATCAAGGTGCAAAATGTGGCTGGCGCGTTAGTCAAGCCAAAGGGCATAACCAGGAAGTCGTACGACCCATATCTTGTCACACAGGTCGTCTTGTGCTCATCACCATCGGCAATCCGAACTTGCCAATAACCTGTCCTCAGGTCTATTTTGGTGAATACCGTCGCACCACCCAGTCTATCAAACAAGTCTGCCATTAGCGGAATAGGGTACTTCTTTTTCACGGTGATTTTGTTTAGAGCCCGGTAATCCACGCAGAGTCGCAAACTACCATCATGTTTCTTTTGGAATAGCACAGGGGACCCGTATGGGGACTTAGAGGGCACAATGATCCCTGTGTCTAGCATTTCCGTCAATTGTCTCCGAAGCTCGGCGAGTTTGGGTTGTGACATTCTGTATGGCGCCCGGGCAGGTGGCTTCGCACCCGGCACCAACTCAATCTCATGGTCCACAGTTCGCCTAGGCGGAAGACGCTTTGGCATGTCTTGTGGCATGATGTCTTCAAATTCCAGAAGTAACTCCTTCACGGGTGCAGGAATGGGACCCGAGGAGCGTTCTATATCTTCCATGCAGAGGGTAGCCAGGAACGTGGGTTCATGTCTTTTTACCCCCTTCTTCAACTGCAAGGCCGAGATGTTCTCGGCTGCCATCTTCATGGGAATGCACGGAATAATGCAGGGCTTGGCCCCATTTGCCCCCATCATCAGCAGCATGTCTGCATACGGTGCGGGCATGGTATTGGTCTGTCTCAGGAATTCCAACCCCACGATTAACTCAAAGTCATCTATGATCACTACGCGCAGGTTGAACTTTCCTTCATAAGGGCCAAGCTTCACTGGTACTTCTTTGGCTATTCCACCCACTGGTTGAGGTGGTGAGTTGATAGCCTTCACACGACCTTTGCCCTTTCCTACGACTAGTCCAAGACGCTCCACCTGAGTCGAGGCTAAGTAGTTGTGGGTGGCACCTGTGTCTATCATTGCCCGAATGGGCTTGCCATTTACCTTCATGTCAACGAACATTAGGGTCCTCTCTTGATGAGGAGGAGTCCTCAAATTCGCCTTCTTATTTCCTTTCCTGGCAATTGGACAGGGGTCCTTCTTCTTGCGGATACCGGCACTGGTACCCGCTAAGGGCTCAGAAATGGAGCCAACAATTGCATTGAATGCACCTACTGGCTCGGTCTGGTCCGCATCATCGGCGTCGTCATCCGTCCCATCCTCAAAAGCTTGATGGGCATTCATCTGTGCATGTGGACATTCATTATTCCAATGTGGTCCGCCGCAATGGCGACATCCTGAGGGGGGCTTCCTCCCCCGATCATTGTTGTTAGATGCAGCACTAGTACTGCCGGAAGAGGGAGTCTTGGATTTGGGTGCACTCCGGTCTCCTCCACTTCTGCTAGGGCCACTAGTGTTTGGTTGGCCCCCTTTGTATCCTCCTCGGACAGGCTGTTGAGGCCTATCCTTTCGGGCTTCCACTTGGTAATCCCCAAGGCACTCTGCTGCTTGGATTGCCTTAGGCAACGTGTCTACCCTTTGTCTCTGCAACTCCATCCGGGCATAAGGTTTCAACCCTTCCAGGAAGGTGAAGAGTTTGTCTTTGTCCCCCATGTCCCGGATGTTCAGCATGAGCGCGGAGAATTCCCGCACGTAATCTCGCACTGATTTGGTCTGGCGGAGCTCCCGCAACTTTCTCCTGGCATTGTACTCAACATTTTCGGGGAAGAACTGTAGGCGTATGGCTGCCTTCAGTTCCGCCCATGTGTCGAGGGCATCTTCACCTGCCTTGATGGCTTCGTACTTCACCCGCCACCAGAGTTTGGCATCACCCTGAAGATACATGGCAGCAGTTGCTACCTTCTTAGCTTCTTCCAGGCTTCCCACGGCATCGAAGTATTGCTCGATGTCGAAAATGAAATTTTCCACTTCTTTGGCATTCCGAGCTCCACTGTATGGCTTTGGCTCAGGAATTTTCAGCTTTTGTGCCATGGGGGCGAGGTTCACACCACCCCCAAATTGGTTTCCGCCTCCTCGAAGTAGGCCTTGTAAAGCAGCATTGACAACATTGAGCTGGCCTGTCAAGTTGTCAATGGTTTGTTGCATGGCAGTCACCCTGTCTGCCTCTTGTTCCCTGTTGGCTAAATCCTCAGCACGCTCCTGCTGGAGGACCTCAAATTTACCAAAAATTTCAGCTGCCTCTGTGGCTGCTGTTTGCCGGTCTCCTTCAGAGTCGCGGCTGATGTTTTCTATGTCAACTTCGGCCTGGATGAGTCTGCGGTCCAGGTCGTCCAACCTTTGCACTAGGCTGGTTTTTAGATCGGGCACCATTTCCACGATGGGCCGTAATGCGTCAACTGTTCCCTCAAGGGTCGCGATGCGATCCCCATAATTCACCATGGTCAGAAATGGTGGTAATTGCAATGTGATCCCTCGTCCGATGTCGAGCCTAGGCTCTGATACCAACTGTTATGCGGCGCCTTCCTGAAGTTCCTTGGAAGGGCGACGTAAGGCTAGGCAACCGATGTCAGTACGGTTGCTGTCCGCCATCTGAGGTCCCCTCCGTACGCTAGACTAGATTGTCAGTGCCGTACGGGAAAACCAATGTCATGAGCAATTGAAAGAGAGCAGAAAAGAGAATTGAGAATGAAAGAAAGCTTGATTGCATTGAATGAAAGCTATTACAGAAAACAAGGCGGTGTCGGGGGGGAGAGACACCAGTACAGAGAATTGTTTGCTTGCTTGAAAGTTTTGATTGCTTGGTCCCCCTTAATAATGCTTAAAAAAAATAAACCAAAGTTTTATAACTAGACCTATGAAAGCTGGAAAATCACACTTAAAGAAAATGCAGCAAAACTACTCTATATTTACAATGAAAAGGACTTAGTCTTCTACAAAGCAGCAGCAAGTCCGTTGGCAGCAACTTTGTCTTTAGCATCAGGGTCTGCGCGCGCGGCATTGTCTGCGCGCGCGGCGCTGTCGGCTTTTGCCTGTGGCTGGGCGCTGGCGATGGCTATCGGTGGGGCGACAGAGGCACATGCGCGCTTGTCACTTGGAGCTGCCGAGACCACGGGGCTGACCGTGGCGACGGGCGTTGGGAGGCTGGCCAGGACGCCACGGGGCGCGTCCAAGGGATCATGGGGCATGGCTGGAAAGCCGCCCATGACATTACGCATGTCACCTGATTTTTTCGGTCCTAACAAGTGGTATCAGAGCGAGGTTCAAGACAGGTTCATCTTGGCGGGTTCAGTTCTAGCCGCAACATATTTGACGATAATCGTGATTTATGTCTGAGAAATTTGACCGGTGTGCTACTCATGTAGAGACAAACTTTGTGGTGGAGATTTGGAAATGCGACATGTTGAAAGTTATGTAAAGAAGGTGGGTCAAGTTTATTTTGTCAGAAAACTCAGGCCAAAGGGGAGAATTGTTAGGTGTTGTCCTGATTTTCTTACCATATTTGGTTTTCCTATCTCTTGAAGGAATGTGCAATATATTTACCATAATTGGGTTTTCCTTCTTGTAGAAGAAAATTATAAATCTCTCATATTTGCTTAGTCACTTTTCTTCTAGGAAAATATTTGGACTTCTATAAATTGAGGATCCTTCATTCACATTCACCAACATCCACAATGTAGCCATACGGGGCTTGAGAGTCGTGTATAGGGGGAGAACTTTACGGGACAAGTGTTAGTGTGTCACTTGTGTTTGCCTCTTCGTGAGGTTATTTTCTCGATATTTTGTACTCTCTTTTATATCGTGAATTTCTCATCTCCGCCGTGGACGTAGGCCAATTGACCGAACCACGTTAAATATTTATGTCTTTTTTGGTATATTTCTCGTTTGTTGTCTGATTTATCGTCGTTCAATGTTGTTTTGCTAGCTTACGCATGACACCTGATTTTTTCGGTCCTAACAAGTGGTATCAGAGCGAGGTTCAAGACATGTTCATCTTGGCGGGTTCAGTTCTAGCCGCAACATATTTGACGATAATCGTGATTTTTATCTGAGAAATTTGACCGGTGTGCTACTCATGTAGAGACAAACTTTGTGGTGGGGATTTGGAGATGCGACCTGTTGAAAGTTATGTGAAGAAGGTGGGTCAAGTTTATTTTGTCAGAAAACTCAGGCCAAAGGGGAGAATTGTTAGACGTTGTCCTGATTTTCTTACCATATTTGGTTTACCTATCTTTTGAAGGAATGTACAACATATTTACCATAATTGGGTTTTCCTTCTTGTAGAAGAAAATTATAAATCTCTCATATTTGCTTAGTCCCTTTTCTTGTAGGAAAATGTTTGGACTTTTATAAATTGATGATCCTTCATTCACATTCACCAACATCCAAAATGTAGCCATACGGGGCTTGAGAGTCGTGTATAGGGGGAGAACTTTACGGGACAAGTGTTAGTGTGTCACTTGTGTTTGCCTGTTCGTGAGGTTATTTTCTCGATATTTTGTACTCTCTTTTATATAGTGGATTGCTCATCTCCGCCGTGGACGTATGTCAATTAACCGAACCACGTTAAATATTTATGTCTTTTTTGGTATATTTCTCGTTTGTTGTATGATTTATCGTCGTTCAAGGTTTGTTTTGCGAAATTACGCATGTCACCTGATTTTTTCGGTCCTAATAAGTGGTATCAGAGCGAGGTTCAAGACAGGTTCATCTTGGCGGGTTCAGTTCTAGCCGCAACATATTTGACGATAATCGTGATTTATGTCTGAGAAATTTGACCGGTGTGCTACTCATGTAGAGACAAACTTTGTGGTGGAGATTTGGAAATGCGACATGTTGAAAGTTATGTAAAGAAGGTGGGTCAAGTTTATTTTGTCAGAAAACTCAGGCCAAAGGGGAGAATTGTTAGGTGTTGTCCTGATTTTCTTACCATATTTGGTTTTCCTATCTCTTGAAGGAATGTGCAATATATTTACCATAATTGGGTTTTCCTTCTTGTAGAAGAAAATTATAAATCTCTCATATTTGCTTAGTCACTTTTCTTCTAGGAAAATATTTGGACTTCTATAAATTGAGGATCCTTCATTCACATTCACCAACATCCACAATGTAGCCATACAGGATTTGAGAGTCGTGTATAGGGGGAGAACTTTACGGGACAAGTGTTAGTGTGTCACTTGTGTTTGCCTCTTCGTGAGGTTATTTTCTCGATATTTTGTACTCTCTTTTATATCGTGAATTTCTCATCTCCGCCGTGGACGTAGGCCAATTGACCGAACCACGTTAAATATTTATCTCTTTTTTGGTATATTTCTCGTTTGTTGTCTGATTTATCGTCGTTCAAGTTTGTTTTGTTAGCTTACGCATGACATCTGATTTTTTCGGTCCTAAAAAGTGGTATCAGAGAGAGGTTCAAGACATGTTCATCTTGGCGGGTTCAGTTCTAGCCGCAACATATTTGACGATAATCGTGATTTTTTTCTGAGAAATTTGATCGGTGTGCTACTCATGAAGAAACAAACATTGTGGTGGAAATTTGGAGATGCGATCTGTTGAAAGTTATGTAAAGAAGGTGGGTCAAGTTTATTTTGTCAGAAAACTCAGGCCAAAGGGAAGAATTGTTAGGTGTTGTCCTAATTTTCTTACCATATTTGATTTTCCTATCTCTTGAAGGAATGTACAACATATTTACCATAATTGGGTTTTCCTTCTTGTAGAAGAAAATTATAAATCTCTCATATTTGCTTAGTCACTTTTCTTCTAGGAAAATATTTGGACTTCTATAAATTGAGGATCCTTCATTCACATTCACCAACATCCACAATGTAGCCATACGGGGCTTGAGAGTCGTGTATAGGGGGAGAACTTTACGGGACAAGTGTTAGTGTGTCACTTGTGTTTGCCTCTTCGTGAGGTTATTTTCTCGATATTTTGTACTCTCTTTTATATCGTGAATTTCTCATCTCCGCCGTGGACGTAGGCCAATTGACCGAACCACGTTAAATATTTATGTCTTTTTTGGTATATTTCTCGTTTGTTGTCTGATTTATCGTCGTTCAATGTTGTTTTGCTAGCTTACGCATGACACCTGATTTTTTCGGTCCTAACAAGTGGTATCAGAGCGAGGTTCAAGACATGTTCATCTTGGCGGGTTCAGTTCTAGCCGCAACATATTTGACGATAATCATGATTTTTATCTGAGAAATTTGACCGGTGTGCTACTCATGTAGAGACAAACTTTGTGGTGGGGATTTGGAGATGCGACCTGTTGAAAGTTATGTGAAGAAGGTGGGTCAAGTTTATTTTGTCAGAAAACTCAGGCCAAAGGGGAGAATTGTTAGACGTTGTCCTGATTTTCTTACCATATTTGGTTTACCTATCTTTTGAAGGAATGTACAACATATTTACCATAATTGGGTTTTCCTTCTTGTAGAAGAAAATTATAAATCTCTCATATTTGCTTAGTCCCTTTTCTTGTAGGAAAATATTTGAACTTTTATAAATTGAGGATTTTTCCTTCACATTCAGCAACATCTATAATGCAGCCATACGGGGTTTGATAGTCGTGTTTAGGAGGAAAACTTTACGGGACAAGTGTTAGTGTGTCACTTGTGTTTGCCTGTTCGTGAGGTTATTTTCTCGATATTTTATACTCTCTTTTATATAGTGGATTGCTCATCTCCGCCGTGGACGTATGTCAATTAACCGAACCACGTTAAATATTTATGTCTTTTTTGGTATATTTCTCGTTTGTTGTATGATTTATCGTCGTTCAAGGTTTGTTTTGCTAAATTACGCATGTCACCTGATTTTTTCGGTCCTAACAAGTGGTATCAGAGCGAGGTTCAAGACAGGTTCATCTTGGCGGGTTCAGTTCTAGCCGCAACATATTTGACGATAATCGTGATTTATGTCTGAGAAATTTGACCGGTGTGCTACTCATGTAGAGACAAACTTTGTGGTGGAGATTTGAAAATGCGACCTGTTGAAAGTTATGTGAAGAAGGTGGATCAAGTTTATTTTGTCAGAAAACTCAGGCCAAAGGGGAGAATTGTTAGGTGTTGTCATGATTTTCTTACCATATTTGGTTTTCCTATCTCTTGAAGGAATGTACAACATATTTACCATAATTGGGTTTTTCTTCTTATAGAAGATAATTATAAATCTCTCATATTTGCTTAGTCACTTTTCTTCTAGGAAAATATTTGGACTTCTATAAATTGAGGATCCTTCATTCACATTCACCAACATCCACAATGTAGCCATACAGGGTTTGAGAGTCGTGTTTAGGGGGAGAACTTTACGGGACACGTGTTAGTGTGTCACTTGTGTTTGCCTCTTCGTGAGGTTGTTTTCTCGATATTTTGTACTCTCTTTTATATAGTGGATTTTTCATCTCCGCCGTGGACGTAGGTTAATTGACCGAACCACGTTAAATATTTGTGTCTTTTTTGGTATATTTCTCATTTGTTGTTTGATTTATCGTCGTTCAAGGCTTACGCATGACACCTGATTTTTTCGGTCCTGGCAAGTAGGGAACTTTATAACTATAGATATTATATGATCAAATGACAATTCTAATCTTGAAAGAATCATATGTTACTCTCTGAGTTCCATTTTATGTGATTTTATTAAATTGAGCATGAAGTATAAGATTAGTTTTTGAAACATATGATTTTGAACATGTCATAAAATTATGAGTTTATAAAACGTGTCTTTAGAATAAAAGAGATCATATAAATTGGAGGTGTCTACTTGTAAACCTTTAAAGTAAAGCGATTAGGATGTGAAAACTGAACAAGTGCTTATTAGATTATTCTACCTTTGATAATTTGATAAGTACGCTAAGTATCCTACCCTGAAAACCTTTACGAGTCGTTTGACTATCAGGATAGGGTAGGCGAAGATATCTCATGGATTGAGACATCAAATTAGCTTTCTCACCTTTTATATGAAATAACTAAATTTACTGTTTTAGTACAAAATAATTCTCACCACTGCTTCTTTTCATCTTTGTTTTGAGCCGATGGTCTATTAGAAATAACTTTTCTACCTTTTCAGGATAGAGGTAATATCTGTATACACACTATTCTCCCCAAACCCACTTATAGAATTTTATTGGGTTTGTTACCGTTGTTATTGTAGTACAAAATGATTATCGAAACTAATTATTACACATAATTAAGCATAAAATAATAGTATAATTCAGTATTTTATCTTGAAATTGTTATTCCTTATCTTACCAAACGATCCCTTAGAGTAAAGAGAGATTTTTCTTAAACAAAATTTGATAAATATATAAATATCTTAAATTTTTGAAAGGCAAAATGACTTTCGTGCCACTTAAAATTGTACCCATTTGGCAGCCCGGTAGATAAACTTATAATTTCTCTTTTGAACACTTGTACTTAACGGAAGAATATCAATAGACACCTCCTACTGAGCGTGTTCCTCATTCGCTATAATCCAACCGGCACATCATATTCTTAACCTATTATTATTTGACATGTGTAATTTGTAGGTCCCAATCTCTTTTTACCAATTTATTAAAAAAAATTAAAACCTTTTCCTTCCTCTTCTTCTTATCACCATCACTACATGTTTCTTCCATCATGAACACCATCCTCATCTAATCTAAAATTCCCTAAATCAATAATGAACGCTATTCTTCTCTACTCTAAAATTCCCAAGTGAATAAAAAAGTAAAAAGAACAAAGACAAAATCAGTAAAATCCAAAAAATCCAGACGAATCAGTAAAAAGAACTCTATTCCATTATCTTCTCCAAAATTATCTTTGAAAATCCCCATACAAATTAGTAAAAAGAAGAAAAACAATTCCCAACAATCTCAAATGGGAGTTTGCTGATACCTACATTCAAAATCATCTCTAAAATATTCAATCTTCAACACCTAATTAATTAATTTTTTCAAAACTGAAATTTTGTTATGTATTTTTTTCTAACCAGCATTTTCCTCTTTGAATTTTGGTCAAGCCACGTTTGTTAGAAGGTGGTTGAAGATGGGGGGCGAGAAAAGAAAGGAAGAGGGGAAGGGAATCGGATGAAGGGAATCGGATAACAACAAAATGAAAGAGTGAAAGAGGAAGAAAGAGGAGAAGGGAGGGCGTGGGGTGGGTGAGAGTTTTCACCTTTTTCAATTTTTTCTTTTTTTTTTCCTTTTAATTTACTTTCTTTGTGATTTTTATATTTTTAATCAAAACTGTTATATTCATGCACGTTTGTATCATGGTTTGCACATATTTGAGCCACATCATTTAAGTCGTTGCCACATAAGCATGGTCAATGGTCAAAAATATTTATTAGTATTCATTCCGTCAAGTACGAGTGTTCAAATGGGAAACTTATGAGTTTATCTATCAGACTGACAAATGAGTACAAGTTTAAGTGGCCCGAAAACCATTTTGCCTTCTTGAAACAAAAGGGAGTACAAGAAATGGTTTATGAGTCAGATACAGGCGGTGTCAGCAAGATCAGACAATGAAGATAACAAGAAATATTTGATCCTACGTGAGTTTGTCTATTGTGCGACTTACGATGTCCTAAGGATTTGTGAGCTATTACACTAAATAAGATTTATCTAGAGCATATAGCAAGGACGAGCAGGGGCGGCTCAAGCTCATATGTAGCCTAAAACCAAAGTTTAATATGAGACATAATTTAAAAAATAATAATTATAATATATATTTTTATTTAAAATTTATTATTCTATATTTTTGAGATGCAAAGTTGTTATTAATTTTTATAATTGATTTCTTCCAATAATTCCTTTTCAATTGATATTATAGCCAACCCAATTAATCTTTCTTGAGACATTATTTATCTTATCTAAGATTTATCAATTATAATTTTTGAAAAACTTGTTATCGCTAAGGAAACTGTTATAAGAACTAATAACATTATTCTATAAGCAATATAAATATTTGAAAAAGAATCAAGCTCTTTTATTTGATTGAGTGTATAATATCATCTATTTGTACTGTTGTTTCTTGTCAAATCAATTTCTGTATGGCCCCGAAAATATTTAGACTCTAAATACGCCGATTACTAGCCTAATGACATGTATGAGATATGTTTATTATCGTGACCGTAGTATGTGGCGTTTGTCCAAGAGTATATCACCGAATAATAAATTTTAAACCAATGTCCATAGAGAGCATATATGGGTAAATTTAATGAATATGATTAGACTTGCATTATATTAAAAAAGAACGAATGAAAGTCACGTTTCTCTAAGTTCCATTGACAGCAAATTTAATCATATGTTGGTTGCCTTTCTAAAGTAGTTTATGGCCACTTTTACTAAGATGTGGATTTAAGTAATTTCTACGTGGGCCACTAGATAAAGGATCAAATTAAAGAGAATGTCATATGTTAATAAACTCCTTGGTCTAAGCTCATGGTGGGGTGATGTGACCATGGAAACAAAAAGTTTAAGGAGAACGACGTACAACTTCTGCGGAGTTACACATGTAACATCTCCATGTTGACACAGTGCACTAAGTTTTATTCTTTATTAGTTCTTCCTCCTTTGTTCTTTAATTACCAAGTATATATGGAGATAAATATTCTAGTTGTAGACAAGAGTTAAGGTTTAAGTGTGTATTTGGAAATATTTTGAAATAATGAACTGATAAGATTGAGATGAATTAACTCTTCTACAAAGAAATATATGACATCCACAATACATTGAAAAAACAACGGTTAGAAAATCTAAGGTATTTGGTCATGATCTCTTGTAGTGGTGGTCTTAGGATATTTTTGAAGAATTTGCTAAAGGACTAAACCTTGTTGAGAAAAAAAATATAAATATGGTGGGCAGAGAAGTAAAGAATTTTAATTGGTTTGATTTTTCTTGTTAGGCAATGTAAGATGTTTTGAACCAGCAAAGGTTCTTTTGTCCCTTGCCCGTGAAAGATTTTTTCCTTAGCTCACTAATATTCTATTTATCAATATCGTGATTGTGACAGTTTCGAAATTGAATTGCTGGTCTTCTTGAACTTACGATTAGACCGAAAGGCAAATTGAGGCGAGTTGAGGTTTATTTTCCTAGTAGGGAATCCCATTAGAACCCCTGTGCTCCATATGTTAGATAATGCTAAGTCATGTCTTCTTGTGATCCAATACTCAGTTCACTTATTCTTATTCAGTACAACATTATATGTGACATGAATACATGCTTATGTGTATTACCAATTGTTATGTGCGTTTATTTGTGATATTCACATTTAGTTAAGTATTCAGTTTCAACATTAATTCATGCATCGATGTGATCACATTAAGTACGGAGAAGTGACCAACCTCCCCCAGTGTGAGTGCCATGATGTCATAGTTACCTACCCCACGCTCGCGGGTGCCAGCTGTTTGTTGGGGAGATAGGCCGACACTCCCCTGTACGTGTTCCCAAATGCTCACGTAAGCAGGGCTATTATGCGTAATAATTTTTAGCAAAGTTATGTCTTAAAGATATGAGTTATGAACTCAATTTCTACGTTAAGTTTCAGTTTCAACTTACAGTTTAGCTTATAGTTTCAGTTTTCAGCTTATTACTTGGTTGTTAAATTTTATATGATTTTTTCGTATATCCGTTTTCTTTCTTATTTTTCCCAGAAGGAGGTAGCCTATGAGACTTAGTGGGTATCCTTTGGTGGTACTTAGCCCGTTTGGGCATGCTACGTCATGTGGCAGGTATTCAGGACGCAAGTAACGAGGCACGTGGCTAGAGGAGATATTCTAGATTTAGTTTATAGACTCAGTTGATTCATCCCAGCGGTACCAGACCCTTTTCAGACTATTATTTATATCTTTGTTTTACGTTTATTTTATTTCCAGGGGATGCTCCCGTAGGGTGTCTCTTAATTGTTTTTCCCGATTCCAGAGGCTCATGACTTGTTAGTGGGTCAGTATTAAAATATTTTTGGATTTATCCTTTATTTACTATTTTTATCAGTCAACTTAAGAACTGCAACTTAATTAGAATTAATATTTAAGCACGTTAGATTCTTTGCTATTGAACTTGAAGTTTGATACAAATAGTATAGGGTTCACTCAACGAGTGGTAAGGGTTGAGTGCCAATCACGTCCCACCCCAAACGCGTGACAAGTTGGTATCAAAGTAGCCAGGTTTAGGAAGTCCTAGGGAGTCATGAGCCGTGTCTAGAAGAGTCTCAAATATGGGTATGTTGTGCACCATACTTATATTTGGGAGGCTGCAGGGCATGTTAGGAATTATTTTATTTGATTCTCATATCGTGCGTTAGAGCTAAACGTTTCAGAATTCTAACACTCATTTATCTCTCGTTTCAGTGAACGAGATGGTTAGAACAAGATCTACTTCATTCTCTGCTGCTAACAATGTAGGGGTACCAGCTGCTAATCATCAAGAAGCAACACTAGAGGTGCATGCCGCACCAATAGCACCAACTGCAGTTAGAGGACGTGGCAGAGGTAGAGGTAGAGGTCAAAATGCTAGGGATAGAGGTGGAAATGCCAGCGGTAATCAAGCTCGTGGTAGGGCCACTAGACATACACAGGCTCCATATCAACGGTTTGTTAATGATCAGGTTGAAATCACACCCCCTCTCAACCCACTCAGGGAAAATCAACCACATCAGCAGGATGATCGAAATGACAAAATTTTGAGCTTTCGGGAGTCCTTAGCCACTCCGGCTAGTGGTAGGGCTGCACCCGTTCATGCTCCTCCTCAGGACCCTCATGATTTAGATGAAGAGGTTATAGGAGATGATTTTCAAGCTCCAATCGAGGTACCACCACCAGTTTTCCTTGCAAATATTGCGCAGCCAGTGCAGTTACCGATATGAAGAATTGACCCACATGCCTTTTTGATATTAAAACCTCCTACTTATAATGGTACAGATAAAACAAATGAACCAATATTATTTTTGGAAGAGATAGAGGAAATATTCGTTTCATTGGGTTGTCTTGAAACACAAGCCACAAAGTTGATTTGGTTTCGATTGAAGGGTGAAACAGGACAATGGTGGAGAGGTTACAAGGAGGCTAGAAATTCTACATTACCATCACTTACTTGGCCACAGTTCAAAGAAGATTTAAGGGCCAAGTTTTTGTCTAGCAGTAGGATGGATGAGCTCCGACGTCAGTTCGAACATCTTAAATAGGGTACCATGTCAGTGACTGAATAGGAGATGGAATTTACAAATTTGGCAGAGTATGCACCTAATTGGATACCGACAGAGAGAGAAAAAGTGAGAAGGTTCATTAAAGGCTTGAATTCACATATGGCAAAAGATATAACTTCATATCAGGATGACAAGACTTATCTTCAGGTTGTCAATATGGCTACGCGTAAGGAGGCTTTTGATAAAATTGCTAGAGATAGCAGCAAGGAGGCTAGAACAATAGGTAGTTATAGTGGATTTTCAGTTAGGGTAAGAACATGAATCATTCAGCTCACATTCAATCAACGGCTCACTCATATACTTATCCAGCTCCACTCAGACATGGCCAATAGAGTAAGGGTCAGGTCCCTCAAGGGCAAAGTTAAACTAGTCAGGGCCAACCTCGGTTCTCCTGTCCTATATGTCCTTCGTGCAGCAAAAGACATCCAGGGAAATGCCTTTTGGGTCAGAAAGGTTGTTTCCAATGCTACGATCCGGGTCATATTAAGAGATACTGTCCACAACTTAGAAAAGCTCCGGGGACACCTCATACTTAGACTGGGCGTGGTGCCAATAGAGGTGGAGATCAAGGAAGAGACCGAACCAGCTAGATTCTATGCAGTTCTAGACAGGCAGAATGCTGAGGCATCTAATAGAGTTATTACATGTATTCTCTCAGTTTGTGGTCGCCTTGCTTATGTATTAGTTGATACTGGTTCAACTTTCTCCTATGTGTCTTCTTATTTTTGTGTTGAGTTTGTAAAAGCACCAAAAAAATTAGGGGTTCTATTTGAGGTTTCCACACCTATAGGGGAATCTATTAAAGTTGAGTATATATTCAGAAATTGCATGATCACAGTTTAGGGCCAAGAAACATTAGCCGATTTGGACTTGTTAGATATGGTAGACTTTGACATCATAGTTGGCATGGACTGGTTATCTTCTTGTCATGCTACAGCTGATTTCCATGCGAAGACCGTTAAATTCTCATTTATTAGGGAAGATCCAGTTATAATTAGAGGTGAAGTGGGTACGCCTGTGGGTAAGTTTATTTCTTACCTTAAGGCTAGAAAACTAGTGAGCAACGAGTGTTTGGCATATCTAGCACATATACGAGATATGAAAGTCGACTCCCTAGTGCTTGAATCGGTACCGATTATGAAAGAGTCTGCAGGCGTGTCCCCGGAAGATATCCCAGGGATACCACCAGATAGGGAGATTGAGTTGGGCATAGACACATTGCCAGGAACTCAACCAATATCGATTCTTCCTTACAGAATGGCTCCAGCTAAGCTAAATGAACTCAAGAAGAAGTTACAAGACCTTTTAGATAAGGGTTTTATTTGACCTAGTGTTTCACCCTAGGGTGCTCCAGTGTTGTTCGTGAAGAAAATAAATGGTTCCCTACATTACCGCCAGCTGAATAAGGTTACTATCAGAAATAAATATCCACTGCGCAAGATAGATGGCTTATTTGATCAGTTGCAGGGCGCCATGTATTTCTCAAAATAGATCTGAGATCGGGATATCATCAGTTAAAAATCAGAGAAGCAGACATCCCGAAAATAACTTTTAGGACTCGGTACAGTCACTATGAATTTTTAGTGACGTCATTCGGGTTGACCAATGCACCAATAACTTTTATATACTTAATGAACATAGTCTTCAATCCTTTCTTAGATACCTTTATCATAGAATTTATCGATGATATTTTAGTATATTCCCGTAGCCGGAAAAAGCATGAGAATAATTTGAGAACAGTTCTTCAAATACTCAAGGAGCGTCAACTTTATGCCAAATTTTCCAAATATGAATTTTGGCTCGATACAGTTACATTTTTGGGACACGTGGTCTCGAAAGAAGGCATTAGAGTAGACCTACAAAAAATAGAAGCAGTTAAGAGTTGGCCTAGGCCGATGACCCCTACAAGGATTCATAGTTTTCTAGGATTGGCAGGTTACTACCATCGTTTTGTAGAAGGGTTCTCTTTGGTAGCTGCCCTGTTGACAAAGTTAACTCAACAAAATGTGAAGTTCCAATGGTCTGAAGCTTGTGAGAAAAGTTTTCAAGAACTCAAGAACAAGTTGACTACAACCCCAATCCTAACTCTACCTACCCCTACAGGTAAGTTTGTGATCTATTGTGATGCTTCCAGAGTAGGGCTAGGGTGTGTTCTTATGCAGAATGACAAAGTAATTACTTATGCTTCTAGGCAGTTAAAGAATCATGAGAGAGATTATACTACCTACGATCTTGAGCTAGCAATAGTTATTTTTGCTCTAAAAATATGGCGTCACTACCATTATGCAGATAAATGTGACATTTATACAGATCACAAAAGTTTGCAGTATATATTCAAGCAGAAAGAGTTGAATCTGAGACAACGCAGGTAGTTGGAGTTGCTTAAAGATTATGATTATAATATCCTTTACCATCCTGACAAAGCGAATGTGGTTACTAATACTCTGAGCAGAAGATCAATAAGGAGTTTGACCAGGTTGTCTGTGGTCGAACGTCCAATAGTTAAGAAAGCCCAAAAAATAGCTAGCCAAGGGGTTCGTCTCGATGAGAAGTATGATGGAAGGTTGATAGCAAGTATGGATGCTAAGTCTACTTTAGTAGATCAAGTTAAAGCCAAACAATTTGATGACGCTAGCTTGCTTAAGCTCAAGGAAGGTGTCCTCAATGGAAATATTGAGAATTTTGCACTTGATGAGAATGGTGTGATGAGACTTTATGGCCGCTTATGCGTGCCTAATGTAGATGATCTTCGAAGGAAAATTGCGGTAGAAGCTCATAGCTCTAGATATTCAATACATCTAGGTTCTACTAAAATGTATCATGATTTGAGGGATATTTATTGGTGGAAGAATATGAAGCGAGATATTGCAGATTATGTATCATGGTGCCCTAACTGTCAGCAAGTAAAAGCTGAACACCAGAGGCCGGGTGGCTTAGCTAAAGTCATGGAAATACCAGAATGGAAATGGGAACGAATAAATATGAATTTTGTAGTTGGATTGCAGCAAAATTTTAAGAAACATAACTCTAGGGTCATAGTAGACCGACTTACTAAGTCATCTCACTTTTTGCTATTCAAAATAACCTACACGACACCCCAATATACAACATTATATATAAAGGAGATTGTTCGGTTGCATAGTTCTCCTATGTCTATTATTTCTGACAGGGGTGCACAGTTTACTGCCCAATTTTGGTAGAGTTTTCAGGAAGGTCTCGGTATCCGAGTTAATCTAAGTATAACTTTTCACCCTCAAATGAACGGGCAGGCCGAGAGGACAACTCAGACCTTGGAAGATGTGTTACGAGCATGTGTTCTTGATTTTAAAGGAAGTTGGGATGATCATCTACCTTTGATTGAGTTCACATATAATAATAGTTATCAAGTAAGTATTCAGATGGCCCCATTCAAGGCCCTATATGGGAGGCTATGTCGTTTTCCTGTAGGGTGGCTTGAGATAGGTGAAACGAAGCTTATTGGGCCAAACATAGTACAAGATGCCTTAAAAAATGTGAAACTTATTCAGGAACGACTTAAAACAGCTCAAAGCCGACAAAAGTCATACTTAGATATAAAACGCCGCGATCTTGAGTTCAAAGAGGGTGACTATGTATTTTTAAAGGTGTCTCCAATGAAGTGTATCATGAGGTTTGGTAGAAAAGGGAAGCTTAGCCCAAGATATATGGGGCCTTATCCGATTCTTGAGAGGATTGGGCTTGTGGTGTATCGACTAACTTTACCTCCAGAGTTATCTTCTGTGCATCCAGGTTTTCACGTGTCTATGTTGAAACAGTACTTTCATGACCCGAGTCATGTACTTGATAGACATGAGATAGAGGTTGGTGATACTCTGACATATGAGGAGGCCATTGGAGCTATAATAGGCAGGCAGGTTTGTAAACTTCGAACCAAAGACGTTGCTTCGGTGAAAGTAATATGGAGCAACCACTCAACTGAGGAAGCTACGTGGGAGCCCGAGGAAACCATGAAGAAAAAGTTTTGTTCAAGATTTTAGGTACATAATTCATTTTAAGCTTTAAAATATTTAGATTGTCAAGTTATGTGATATTTGTACTTATAATGATGTAAAATGGCTTTGGCGGGTATATGGGTGTGCTTTGATGTTGTATATTATTGGATTGAGTAGATGGAGGTTCAAAGTGTTATTGTTCGATTGGTTGGACATGTTGAAATATTTTGGATAGCTCTAGTTACAAAGAAAATTTTGCCGAAACTTTTGAAAATTGTAAAAGTTAGTCAAATTTTGTGGGGGTCATAAGGGATGGTGTAAGTAGCGCAAGGTGTAAGATCTTTTTGTTAGACTCAAGAACAACCGCCACACAATATTTTAGGACTAATATTTCTTGGGGGGGGGGAGGGGAAGGGGCCCGGAATATTAAGATTCTAAATACGCCGATTACTAGCCTAATGACATGATTGAGATATGTTTATTATCGTGATCATAGTATGTTGTGTTTGTTCAGGGGTATATCACCGGATAGTAAATTTTATTCCAATATCCATGGAGAGCATAGGTGGCAAATTTAATGAATATGATTAGACTTACATTATATTAAAAAGAAGAATGAAAGTCGCGTTTCTCTAAGTTCCATTGGCAGCAAATTTAATCATCTGTTGGTTGCCTTTCTAAAGTAGTTTATGGTCACTTTTACTAAGATGTGGATTTAAGTAATATCTATGTGTGCCACTAGCTAAAGGGTCAAATTAAAGAGAATGACATATGTTAATAAACTTCTTGGTCCAAGCCCACGAGTCACGTGACCAGCAACGCCAATAAGTGTAGGCAATTGGAAAAAAAGAAAAAAGAATAAAACTCCTTTCTAAGGATTGGAAACAGAAGCTTAAGGAGAACAACGTACAACCTCTGTCGAGTTACACATGTAACATCTCCCTATTGACACAATGCACTAGGTTTTATTCTTTATTAGTTCTTCCTTCTTTGTTCTTTAATTACCAAGTATATATAGAGATAAATATTCTAGTTGTAGACATGAGTTAAGGTTTAAGTGTGTATTTGGGGAAATGTTTAAATAATGAACTGATAAGATTGAGATGAATTAACTCTTTTACAAGAAATAGATAACATCCACAGTAAATTAAAAAAAAACAGTTAGAAAGGCTAAGTTATTTGGTCATAATCTCTTGTATTAGTGGTCTTAGGATATTTTTGAGGAATTTACTAAAGGACTAAACCTTGTTGAGAAAATATATATATATATAAATATGGTGGGCAGAGAAGTAAGGAATTTTAATTGGTATGATTTTCCTTGTTAGGCAATGTAAGATGTTTTGAACCAGCAAAGGTTCTTTTGTCCCTTACTCGTGAAAGATTTTTTCCTTAGCTCACTAATTATTCTATTTATCAGTATCGTGATTGTGACGGTTTCGAAATTGAATTGCTGGTCATCTTGAACTTACGATTGGTCTGAAAGGCAAATTGAGGTGAGTTGAGGTTTACTTTCCTAATAGGGAATTCCATTAGAACCCTTGTGCTCCATATGTTAGATAAAGCTAAGTCATGTCTTCTCGTGATCCAATACTCAGTTCACTTATTCTTATTCAGTACGGTATTATATGTGACATGAATACATGCTTATGTGTATTACCAATTGTTATGTGCGTTTATTTGTGATTTTCACATTCAGTTAAATATTCAGTTTCAACATTAATTCATGCATCAATGTGATCACATTCAGTAGGGAGAAGTGGCCAACCTCCCCCAGCGTGAGTGCCATGATGTCAGGGTTACCTACCCCATGCTCGCAGGCGCCAACTGTTTGTTGGGAAGATAGGCCGACACTCCCCCGTACGTATTCCCAGATGCTCACATACGCAGGGCCATTATGCGTAACAAGTTTTTGCAAAGTTATGTCTTAAAATATATATAACTTAGTTTCTATTTCAGATATCCGTTAAGGACTCAATTTCTACGTTAAGTTTTAGTTTAAGCTTACAGTTTAGCTTATAGATTCAGTTTCCAATTTATTACTTGGTTGTTAAATTTTATATGATTTTCCTTATATCCGTTTTCTTTCTTATTTTTCCCAGAAGGTCTCACTTCGCCTTTTTATGAGGTAGCCTATGAGACTTAGTGGGTATCCTTTAGTGGTACTTAGCCCGTTTGGGCCTGCTACGTCGTGTGACAGGTATTGAGGACGCAAGTAACGAGGCACGTGACTAAAGGGGATATTCTAGATTCAGTTTACAGACTCAGTTGATTCATCCCAGCGGTAGCATGACTTGTAGGCTATGCATTTTAATTTTTTT
Organism: Nicotiana tabacum; assembly: GCF_000715075.1. Lineage (NCBI taxonomy): Eukaryota > Viridiplantae > Streptophyta > Magnoliopsida > Solanales > Solanaceae > Nicotiana > Nicotiana tabacum. The sequence goes on from NC_134093.1 coordinate 113,807,412, forward strand.
TCCAGATTCTAGAGGCTCATGACTAGTTAGTGGGTTAGTATTAAAATATTTTAGGATTTATTCTTTATTTATTATTTTTATCATTCAGCTTTAGAACTGAAACTTGATTAGAATTAATATTTAAGCAAGTTAGATTCTTTTCTATTGAACTTGAAGTTTTATACAAATAGTACAAGGTTCACTCAACGAATGGTAATGGTTGAGTGCCAATTACGTCCCACCGAGTTTGGGGGCGTGACAAGTTGGGATCAGAGCAGCCAGATTTAGGAAGTCTTAGGGAGTCATGAGCCGTGTCTAGCAGAGTCTTAAATATGGGTATGTTGTGCACCATACTTGTATTTGGGAGGCTGCAGAGCATGTTAGGAATTATTTTATTTGATTCTCATATCGTGCGTTAGAGCTAAACGTTTCAGAATTCTAACACTCATTTATCTCTCATTTCAGTGAACAAGATGTTTAGAACAAGATCTACTTCATCCTCTGCTGTTAGCAATGTTGGGATACCAGCTGCTAATCATCAAGAAGCAGCACCAGAGGTGCATGCCGCACCAATAGCACCAGCTACAGTTAGAGGACGTGGCAGAGGTAGAGGTTGAGGTCAAAATACTAGGGGTAGAGGTTGAAATGCCAACGGTAATCAAGCTCGTGGTAGGGCTGAGTACCAATCACGTCCCACCCCAGTTTGGGGGCTTAAATTTCAATTCACACGTTAGGGAATATTTTCATACTATCTATTTTAAGTAAGCCAAACAGTTACTTTATTTACATATCTAGAAAAATTTCTTTCGTTTTATATGAAAAAGTCTAACTTTGTACTAAAAACTCTAAATTTTATTTTATTTAAATTATTATATACTAATTATTTCTAAAAAATGGGGTCCCCAAATTTGGGGGCCTAGGGCAACCCCTTATTAGACAAGGCATTAGAGCCGACCCCGCGGAAGGACAACGACGGTGAATTTTTTGATTGACCAAAGAAAATATTATTACCCTTTTTGATGTTTTGGTAAACCCAAATGTCATTTCGTACGCGGATTAAATTATTCCGGAATTATAATTTTAGAATTATAATCCCCGTACTAATTTATCTCACATCGAAAATGGAATAATATAAACCAAAATTTAATGAGATAAGGTGATATATTTTGTATTAAGACTGAGATTATATTTATACCATATTTGATTGACGATATAAATTTATCCCAAAATAAATTTATACCGTCAATCAAATATAATAGTATAAATTTAATCCCATATCCTATTCCACCTTATCATGGTACCAAACAACCCCAAAGGCATATGACAAATCCCAAAGTATAGTTCATAGATAAAAGAGACGTCAAAGATGCTAAGATACCACTAATTAACCTTTGACGACGGGATAGAGCCAATTCTTTCATTCGGTTGAAAAGTAGTCACGTTAGTAATGTAAGACATCAAAGTTAAATTTTAAATTCAAGATATTACGCAAACTCTTGAAATTTTAGGAGTCTATTAGTATTTTTTGGAAATTACTCTACCTAAACTTAAAAATCCCACAAACTCTTGAGATATTCACAAAGATATCAAAATATGGCCAGATACTTCTTGACAAATAAATAGTTCAAAAAGCTGGAGATCAAATACATCTCAGGAGGTCTCTATCATCGTACATTCGAGAAATACACTGTTTCAGTCCTCGAATCACGAAAATAATCAAAAAAAAAATCAAAGAAGAAGTAGAATTGTACTCATAATTAATTATTAAAATATTATCCCTCCTATTTTGTGATTGCGGTTTGTTTTTCATATCTTGAAACTTTATTGCAAACAAGTAAAATTAAGACAAGACTCTGACGTTAAATAATGACAACTGAATTTTAATATAAATTATATAATTTAAACAAAAGCTTTTGAAATCAATCGTATAGCTGAATATTTACCTCCGCCGCATCCAAATCTTTTTTATGTTAATAGCCTGATTGGCTAAGGGTCTTTTTAGCTAAAAGAAACTTCAGAAGGTTGGCCAAAGGCTATAAATTCTTCTTTACTTCCGTTGAAAAAGACATTAAATTTGCAAATATAACAAAAATCCTCAGTAATAGCCAGTTCAAACATTCACCGAAGCCGAGCCGCGTGAAAACAACAGAAAACAATCACCTCGCCGTTTCTTTGACCATTGACCGAAAATCTTCTATCACACTATAAATACCCTTCCCGTAAATTCTCTCCCCCATAATTCATTTCATTTCTACGCTCAACAAAATAAATACTCATTACTTCAGTTCAAACTCATGGCGGATATCAAGCAATCGAGTAACTTTTCCGGTGACCGGCGGCAACCGAGCCGGTTACAACGGCGAGCGCCGGCGTCGATACAAATAAACCGTTCAACCGATTGGAATGTGGCGATACCGCTTTTATCGCCGTTGATTTCATCGCCGACTTCTCCTGATTCTAACAACTTAACGGCAGCGATTAATTCCCTTTGCAGTAAGAAGGTGGAGGTAAAAGAGAAGCCGGCGGCGGCGGCGGCGGTTTTGGTGTTTAAGAAGTGGCAACATCCTGCGACGCCGTTTTGTTACGAAGCGACTCCGTTAGTGCCGTTTGTATTATGTACGGAAACAATCTAACGGCGTTTATTTTGAGCTATTTATTAATGCTAGAAGATTTGGTCTATGTATTTCTATGTACACTGTTGATAATTTCTAGCTTTATTTTGTCATTTTTTTGGCTATGTAATTAGTATGCTGACTTTGTAAAATTAGGTGATTAACAAGTTGTAAGCACAGAGGTAATTTCATTTACATGCTCATTATTTGCCGGAAAATTAATTCCAGTGTTTGATTATAAGAAAGCATTTTTCTGCATATAATAGTTAAGCCGACGTAAAAGAATATAATAGGTTAAACGTCTAATTCGATTGCGATTAAGGATTACTAATTATTACATCATAGACCTCTCTATAACAACATCCCTATATAAACACTTCACTGTAAAAATCATGCTTTTTCCATAATCAATTTTCATTATGTTATAATATATGTTGTCTATAACATCACTTCGTTATAACATTCAAAAATATTCGGAACAAACGAGATTGTTATAGAAAGGTTTGACTGTACCACTAATTCTTTTCAACATTTAGTGTATAGTAGGCTGAATGAAAGGATGAGCAGCCAAAGTATAAAGAAAATAGTTTGATTAACCAAACCAAATAAACACATAAAGTAAGTTAGTATAGGAAATGTAAGGTAATTAACTTTACCACTTGTAGGATATTCCAGAGTAAATAACTTAGTGGGCGTTTGGACATAAGAATTGTAAAATTTCAAAAAAATTTAAAAAAAATTTCAAGTAAAAATGATATTTGAAAATTAGAGGGATATTCCAGAGTAAATAACTTAGTGGGCGTTTGGACATAAGAATTGTAAAATTTCAAAAAAATTTAAAAAAAATTTCAAGTAAAAATGATATTTGAAAATTAGAGTTGTATTTGGACATGAATATAATTTTGGGTTGTTTTTGAACTTTTGCGAGTGATCTGAGTGAATTTTAAAAAATAACTTTTTGGAGTTTTTTAAATTTTCCAAAAATTTCAAAATGAATCTTTAAATAAAAATTAAAAAATTTATGACGAAACGCTGATTTCGAAAAAAAATGAAAAATTTTTGAAAAAAAGCGAAAGATTTCTTATGTCGAAACAGACTCTTAGTTTTGATTCTAAAAAGTGGAAAAAGAAATAGTAAAGGGACAAATGACGTAAGTAGGAAATCATCTCAAGACTCTTAACACCGGCCAAATATATTAATTATACTATTCCGTACTATTTTCTTATGTGAAATATTTGAATGTTAGGTTTAAATTTGAATAGTCTGCTTTTATTTTTATTTTGTTGGTAAAATCATTCGCTATTTGGTATTCACCTGTCGACTATTACAGGAAAAGCGATTAATAAAGGAAAAATATGTTCTCTCATAATTTTTTTCATTCTCGGGACTGAACTCTAAAGTTTTGATTAATTACGAAAAATTTCATCCGTCTCGCCTCCCAGTCAAAGAAGAAAAATAATCATATGCAAACCACCTTCTATTTATTTATTCACTATTTTGTCCATTTCATTATTTTGTTAGCATAACATCAAAATAGCCTAATTTCTTGTCGATCGAAGGTTAAGAGCGTGGGGCATGGGCAGATGTAGGGCAGGTTATTTTTTCCCCTCTATTTTCAGTTTTTTACGATTATTCTTGACGCATGTTTTAGAGTGATGGAATGAAAATAACTTATATACATTATGTATATACACTTTAACCTTAGAATTTAAATTTAAAAAGATAATATTAGTAACAGTCAAGATAGACTGTAGTTAAAACGCTTCATAAGTAATAAATACGCAAATGCGCTTTATAAGTCGGAATTCCTGAACGCGATATATAAGTCACCCTCACAATCTAGAAATGCGACTTATGACTACGGCTTATGAGTCGCATTCGTCACTTTATTAGTCGCACTCAGATAGACGACTTTTATTTATGCCTGTATTTTACTTTACTAATATTTAGATAGGTAGTTGGGGTGTACCAAAAAAAAAGTAGGTTATGAAGTTCTTCTTCTTTTGCTTATTCTATCTTCTAAAGTTTGAAATTGTGGTTTAAAGAGGAATCAGTCTGCTATATTCAATCTTCTTCCTTACTTTCCTTTCATCTGTCCGATTCTCGCTGAAGTTTGAAATTGTGGTTTAAATAGGATTGGGTAACGACATGGCCATAAGGTGTTTGCTCATTTACCTGAATGAATTATTTCACTGTGTGATTGTTCCTATACTGCAACTGAATATATATGGTTGAAAGCTGCTCCCTACACTGCTAAATAAGGAATAATGGTGGAGTTTAAGAACAAATTAAAATCATCTCTTGACATATTTCACTTGAGTGGATTTTGATTAAGGCTTGGGAAATTGGATGATGGAAGAGAAGTGAGGAGAAAAGAAAGAAAAACTACACTAGAAAAGGGAAAAAATGTTGATTGGTAATGTTATTGTATTAAAGAACAACAAACTACTACGATGTAATTTACATGTTCTACTGCATTAGAACTGTATAAATGCAAATAAAATCATGCTTTGCATATAAACTTACGGTACATCATTATCCCCTAATTTTAAAAAAATACTGATTGATGCACTTAAGCTCCACAGATTCTCGCAATTTTGCAAAGGTTGACGCAATTACTTTGCCTAAGTGATGCAGAAAGCTAAATTCAGAACTTAAAAGAAAATTGCAGCAGATAAAACTATCTCTTCAAGAAACATGTGTTAATAGTATGAAAGACATATGAGGAAAACATGAAAATTTGGATATGAAATCAGAGATTGATGCGAAGTTGAAGAGGTCTGTAGGTAGCTATTGATATTCAAAATTTTACCTGGTAATATCAGTATATACAGGATGATATTCTTTGTCATTTACAAAGATGAGCTTCCGATGTTATTGTCTGACTAAACAATAACATCATAAGTATGTTTTTTTTTTATTTGGAAGGAGTTATATTATGTTGCATCTTTAATTTCTTTTGATTAGTGTGTTTACCTTTAAAATTGGATAACAATTAAACTTATAATATGGTTCTAAGAACACGTGATTTTACCTAATACCAATTGATAAATGTGAGGATGAGTAATAGAAATTAACAATAAAGTAAAGCAAACCAATGCTAGAATGAAACACAACCCTCGAGTTTGGACACCCTCGAACTGGTTGGTGCAAGAACTATGAAAGTATAACAAGCTGAATAACAATGGTGAGAACAATAAAGAGAATGATATTACTTTTTGTGTATGTCAACCGTCCCCTACAAATGATTAGAACCCCCATTTATATAGTAGAGGAGTTCCACTTATGGTACAATTCTAATTACAGAAAGAAATCCCATGATTAGCTAATTAACCGTTTCTGATTTGATCCGTTTCGATATTTACGCCATGATCCTCAACCAGTCACCGAGACTTACGCCATGATCCTCGGTCAGCCACGGATATCTTGCCTTTCTGTTATTATGCTATCTTCGATCTTGCTCGATGTCTGTCTCATTTGGCTTCGATTGCTACTAGCCTCGATCTTGACAGGTACCTCGGTTCTGAGTTCGGTACCTTATCCTCGTGATATGGCCTATTCTGTTACGAGACCGTCCTTCGATGCAAACTCCCGGTCTCGGTCAAACAGTAAAATCAGGTGGGCCTGGTTTTAACCGTATACAGATAATCCTCTCATTTTTTTGGAGTGTAATGACAAGAAACAAATTGAGCCTTCGATTTTCTACCTCGACCTGTCATGACGTCATCCTTGTGACGTAAGCGACGGAAGTGACTGAAACGTCCCATTTGTACAGTTACCAAGGCATTAAATGCACGTCAGTTGATGGTCGTCCACCGTCAATATTGAACCGTCGTTGTGAAATTTATAAATAACCCCTCTCTCCACCATTTCAAACTTTTACTTTCAGATATCTAATCTCCAAAGCTTTTTATACCTTTTAACTTCTTCATCTGTAAATCTACGATTTTCACTGCTACTATCTTCTCAAAACACCAAATATTATCATCTCCATTTATTTTTAACTTCAAATCCATACAAAAATGGCAAAAACATTAAAAACTGTTCCTCAAAAGGAAAACGCTTCTTCATCGCGGCCGTCGACAAAACACCAGTGGAGCCACGACCTGAAGAGTGTGTTCCTGGGGGGGGGGGTTTGTTCTCACTTCTGATTTCAAGACCGATAAAGCCTCGTCGATTCATGGTCGATGTGAGCCAGTGTCGAGGTATATATGCTCGATAACCGAAGGGTACCTTAAGGAGGTAAGGAAAGACTGCAACTGGAAAGGCAAAGAATTGGTGATCCCGACCCCGGAAGAAGACATTACCACCCATTTGGAAGGGTTTTTAAGTGTTTACACTTACCCTTTCACGCTGGGCCCCCTCGATCCCGTCATCATTAATTTTTGTCGTCCGTATCAAATAACCGTAGGCTAAATCCATCCTTCTTTTTGGTGAATTGTCATTCTGCTCCGATTCTTCGTGAGCAAAGTCGAGGGGATGCCTTTCACCCTCGACCACCTCATCAGGTTATACAGCCCCCGCCTCTATCCAGGCAGGTTAATAAAACTCCAACGCCGAGCCACCAAAGTGCTGTTCTCGAGCATAAACGAGGACAAAGACTGAGACTGAATGGGCCGGTTCGTTCGAGTGAGGAATTCTGACCTAATCCCGGCCGAGAAGATGCCACTTCCTGAGAAATGGAATATGAAGCGCAAGTATAATCCCACTGTTAGTTCTTATTTATTATTTTCCCCTTTGCTTCTTCTCATCGATATCCCCTTCCGTGATGTAGCGGTCGCTTGGATTCCCAGTGCAATTCCTAACCTCAAGAGTTGGGTTTGGGAGCTGGCCTCGACCTCTTCGTATGCCGAACGCACATGGCGCGATTTATCAAAGGGCCGATGGGAGGCCAAAACTCATGGCAAGCCCATTTTCTATGTCTTTGATAGTTTTGTTAAGACATTTCTCACTTAATTTCTTTTCATATAGGCCTTGGCAAAGATGTTGTTATGAGGCCCCTATCTGGTGAGGAGGAGACTTCGATCCCGGCACCGAAACCGGCGAAGGACAAAAAGAGGAATAAGACCTCACCCTCCGAGGATCCAGAACCTAAGAAGAAGGCGGCTCGTAAGCTGATGAAGAACATCATCCTCCTGACCGAAGAGTCTGTTCGGCGTCTAAGGGAGGAGGACGAAGAAGAGGAAGAAGACGACTCCGGGCTGGTGGCCCGAGCGGGAATGAGCACCGAAGCCCCAAAGGCCACTGAATCGGTGAAGGCTGCAGAAACTCCATCTCGAGATGAGGGTGTCTCGGGAAAAGACTTGGGCGAAGTCCCTGAGTCATCGATGATCGAAGATGCTTCCCACCACACTAAGTCAACAGTGGGTACGACTGTCGAGGCCCTTCGAGATGAGAAGAACGCCCCAAGTGATCCACTTGGGGCAATAGAAATTGGAGACTCCCCACTGCTCCCCTCATTTTTTGAGGAGATGATTCAAGAGGCTCGGGCCTTGAAGGCCCTCTCCATTGAAGGGGCCCACGGAATGGAGGATACCTTCCGTGATTACTTTACTGGGGTCGAAGATACTAGAGCCTTAGTAATTTGGAAGTCTCGAGGAAGGACTCGGGCGAGGCATCGAGCCTTTTCAATGAAGCGCACATCTACTGGGGGTACCCTGCTGGTCCCCTCACTTACTGCTGTATCTCTCCTCTGGCTAGCCGTAGTCTTCCTAGTCACCGTCATCTGTGCATGCAAACACCAACACATAAGTTTAATTCAAATTTCCTATAACTCAGTTCTATGGCACGATTTAGATTTCAAAGAAGGGTAACCAACTCCTAAATGCCCTGTAGTTCCCTGCTTATATAATGTGGTGCACAACACATCTATAAACAAGACCCTACTAGACACGGCTTGTAGACTTCCTAGGACAGAACTGCTCTGATACCAAGTTTGTCACGCCCCGAACCTAGGAGCGAGACAAGCACCCGGTGCCTCACCTAACCTGGCATACCAAATTGCGACTAAGGGACTCTGAACATATAATGTCATACTTTGGCCATGGGGCCACCTTGCAAGACAATTTGCAAAGCAAAATATAAAACTGAATGGAAACTAGCGCTAACTAAACATCAATATAAAACTAGGCTGAAAAGGCCGTCATAGCTACTACAGCTGACAAACCACCAAATTATACATACCAGGCCTACAAACCCAACATACTGCACTAACCAACAGGATATGTCTACAAGCCTCTACTGATAGATATATTGTGATCGGAACAGGGCCCCGACCTACCCATATTATATATATAAATACATACATAAGATGCACACAAAAACTTAGACCCGATAACTCCGAAGGATGTAGAGCTTACCGATCAGGCTAAACTCTGGAAACACCTACTGAGGAGGTCTACTCGTCTGTCTATCTGAACCTGCATGCATGAAATGCAGCGTCCCCGGAAAAGGGACGTCAGTACGAAATAATGTACCGAGTATATAAGGCGATAACATAACTGAAAGTTGAAACTGAACTGATAATATAATAACTGAAAATAATTGGGAGTCAAAGATGATCTGGAGATATACTTACCTGTTGATACTGACTCAACTCCTTCAATATAGTAAGTAAAATAATTGTACGGCCTTATAAGGCTCGGTATATATAACTGCTCTGCCGTAGTAGGCTCGCTCATAGGCGCTCGGCCATACTAGGCTATGTATCTCGACCATGCTGGGCTCGCTCATAGGCGCTCGGCCACAGTAGGCTCGGTATATAACTTTCCATCTGATCAGAGGTTGCCCAATAGGGGCCTGCCCATCGATTATAGCTCGATGGTAATGAAAATACTGTAATACTGTATATATAGGCATGCTGCTCTCTTGACTGGAAGAAGACAATACTAAATTGAATATAGAATCTCGATAAGGAATAATATTGTAACTTATGAGACTAGAATAGTGTGAATAAATTCATGAATATGAACTTCTCTTTTGTCTCATTACTAACACATGTAGCTACGAGATCATGCCAAAATGAAGGAAGGCTTAGCCTTAACATACCTTATCACAATCTTTCCAATCACCAAGTTGAACTCACCTCTTCGCACCTTAATCTACAAGAATGATAATAATACTATCATTAAGTTACGAAAGTTACAACTATCGCACAACGAACGACAAACTTATTTTGTATTAAAACGGGCAGCATCTCCCCTATAATCCTTACTTCCTCCAAATTCAAGATAACACTAACAATACAAGAACAGAACAATGACAACATATATACATCATTTTCCAGCCCTATATACACCATCAAATACTACAAAATAGCCCAACACACCCCAATCTCTTCATACACAAAACGACCACCGTAGTAGTGTCAAACGACCTGAAAATGTTATGACGAACGACCAGCCAACCACCCTACATTTATATGGTGTTTCTACACCCCCTTCCTCCTCCAAAACTCCACAAAACAGTAGTAAAACACGCAGCTCAACAGCAACACAAAACAGTCCACAAAACAGTCCGCTACAAGTGAATAACTCGAACTCACGGCTTCCGATCACCGTCCCGTGAGTTCTCACAAGTATAGAACGACTTACCATGAATTTATAGAAGAAAAACTGGATGAAAGAGAGCAGTAAACTCACCTTATTTGTTGGATAACTCAGCTCCTATCTTGGTTCTTCAAACTCTAGGTTTTACCTCCAATTAGAACTTGAAAGGGAGAGAAAATCAATTAGGGTTTGTGGGAAATTTTTGGGAGGATTCTTTGCAGAGCTTATGTCTGGTTATTATGCTCTATTTTAAGTCTAATATATGAAGAAAATAGGCCTTTAAAAGGCCTCTTTGGACGACCCGAAATGGCCCATTTTTGGGCTTTCATTTAAGCAAGTAGGTGACACACCTACTTGTCACCTAGCAGCTTGTGCAGTATCGCAAAAATGCCCATATCTCACTACTCCGATGTCGTATTGACAAACGGTTTAATGCATTGGAAAATAGACTCATAGATATTTAATTTGATGGGTGGAACACCCCATAACTCTAAGTATATTGGGAGAAAATTGCAGTTAGATTTGACCCAAAGTTTCAGTAAAACTTATGAGTGTAACTTGTGAAGACTTTCATCGACTTTTGTTCCACAACTCGCTTGACATTAAAACATAACACACGGATGTCATACGACTAATATAAATCATAACATAATCTCCTTATCATGTTAATCACCCTAGTCTCACCCCAAAGGTACATGTTATAACATTCCCAACTTGTCGACTTTCGACGAAACATTGTTTTATTCAATTGCTTTAGCTTCTGAACTGTCCAACCCTCTTTGTACTTGTTGTTCATGATCTTCAATATTTGTAACCTCATAGGTAACATGATTAACTTAATTTATATACTTTTAAATATTATCTCATTTTTGGTCCTACATTAGTTTGCTTACGACGCATTTTTACGTACAAAAATATAGGGTGAAACATCACTCCCCCCTTGGGAACATTCGTCCTCGAATGTTTACTCTTAGAGACTTTGGAAAATTTTGCCAGAGTATCCTTCGTACACTAGGTTAAAACTAACCTGCACGCAGCCAGAAAACATACTATGCATGCCACACATGGCCAATCTTTATAAATAGCAGCAATTTGCCTCACCGACCGTAAATCATAAATATTGAAAGTGAAAAATAAAAGCTTACCTGATGACCTGCTAGCCTACATAGAGCTATGTTGTAGCGTCCCATCTCGAACAATATCTTCAATTTGAAATAGGTGGGGGTATTTAGACTTCATTTCTTCCTCCGATTCCCACGTCATCTCTTCTACATTCTTGCTCCTCCATAAAACCTTCACGGAAGCTACCTCCTTATTTCGTAGCTTGCGGATTTGTCGGTCTAGGATGGCAACTGGAATTTCCTCGTATGACAAGTCCTCTATAATCTGTACATCATCTGTGGGCACCACTCGGGTAGGATCGCCAATGCACTTCCGTAGCATAGATACGTGAAAAACCGGATAGACAGACTCCAATTCTGAGGGCAACTCTAACTCATAAGCTACTTGGCCCACTCTCCGAATGATCCTATAAGGCCCAATATACCGTGGGCTAAGCTTGCCTTTCTTGCCAAACCTCATCACGCCCTTCATAGGTGATACCTTTAAGAATACCCAGTCATTAATCCTGAACTCTAAGTCTCGTCGCCACACGTCAGAATATGACTTCTGACGACTCTGAGCTGTCAACAGTCGCTCCCGGATAACCTTTACTTTCTCTATGGCCTGCTGAACCAGGTCTGGCCCATGTAACCCAGATTCTCCAACATCAAACCACCCTATAGGAGATCTGCACTTACGCCCATACAAAGCCTCGTGCGGAGCCATCTGGATACTGGAGTGGTAACTGTTATTATATGCAAACTCGATAAGAGATAGATGTTCATCCCAACTTCTTTTAAAATCCAACACACATACTCGTAACATATCCTCGAGCGTCTGAATTGTGCGCTCGGCTTGTCCATCAGTCTGTGGATGAAAAGCTGTGCTGAGATTCACCTGAGTCCCTAGACCTCTCTGAAATGACCTCCAAAAATGTGCTGTAAACTGAGCCCCACGGTCAGATATAATAGAAACCGGTACTCCGTGTAGCCGCACTATCTCCTTAATATATAACTTTGCATAATCTTCTGCTATATATGTAGATCTGACCGGTAGGAAGTGAGCTGATTTCGTGAGCCTATCGACTATCACCCATATGGAATCGAACTTACGATTAGAATGAGGTAAACCCGTGATAAAGTCCATGTTTATCGCCTCCCATTTCCATGTCGGGATCTCTATAGTCTGCATTAGCCCTCCGGGCTTCTGGTGCTCTACCTTCACTTGCTGGCAACTAGTACATTGGGCAACAAACTCAGCAATGTTCTTCTTCATATCGTTCCACCAGTACACATCCTTAATGTCATGATACATCTTCGTCGATCCAGGATGGATGGAATACCATGAATAATGTGCCTCTGACATAATCCTGTCTCGTAGCCCTGCTACATCTGGAACACACGAACGACCCCTGTATCTGAGAACCCCATCTCCCTTGAGCTCTAACAATGGCTTCTTCTGCTGCGGAACTCGCTCTCTCAACTCGACCAACTCTGGGTCCTCGTACCGCCTTTCCTTGACTTCAGCTATGAGGGATGATTTTGCAGTGTTTTGGAGTACAACTCCACCTTCCTCAGAATCTACTAACCGAACCCCCAACGAAGCCAATTGATGAATCTCTCTAGCTAATTGTCTTTTCTCGGGCTCTACATGTGCTAAGCTACCCATAGATCGGCGACTTAAGGCATCTGCTACAACATTAGCTTTCCCTGGATGGTAGAGAATGTTAACATCGTAATCTTTCAATAACTCAAGCCATCGCCTCTGTCGCAAATTCAACTCTTTCTGCTTGAAGATATATTATAGGCTTTTATGATCAGTAAATACATCAACATGAACACCATATAAATAATGCTGCCATATCTTAAGTGCATGGACAACCGCAGCTAACTCGAGGTCGTGGGTCGGATAATTCCTCTCGTGCTTCCTCAACTGCCTTGAAGCATACGCAATTACCTTCCCATGTTGCATCAGGACACATCCTAACCCGACACCTGATGCATCACAATACACGGCATAACCCTCTAGACCCTCTGGAAGTGTTAGAACTGGAGCTGAGGTCAACATGTTCTTAAGCTCTTGGAAACTCCGCTCGCAAGCCTCTGTCCATTGAAACTTAGTTTCTTTCTGTGTCAACTTCGTCAATGGTGCCGAAAGGGAAGAAAAACCCTCTACGAACCTCCGATAGTATCCTGCTAAGCCTAGAAAGCTACGAACCTCTGTCGGAGTGGTAGGTCTAGGCCAAGATTTCACGGCCTCAATCTTCTGAGTGTCTACCTTTATCCCTTCATCTGATACAATATGCCCCAAGAATGCTACAGATTTCAACCAGAACTCACATTTAGAAAACTTAGCATACAACTTACGATCACGGAGGGTTTGGAGTACCGCTCGCAGGTGGTCCGCATGCTCATCCTCTGAACGGGAATAAACCAGAATATCATCAATAAATACTATCACGAACAGATCTAAAAATGACCGGAATATGCTATTCATCAAGTCCATAAATATGGCGGGTGCATTAGTCAACCCGAAGGACATGACAAGGAACTCGAAGTGGCCATATCGGGTCCTGAAGGCTGTCTTTGGAATATCTTTTTCCCGAACTCTGACCTGGTGGTACCCCGACCTCAAATCTATCTTTGAAAAGCATCTAGCCCCCTACAACTGATCAAACAAGTCATCGATCCTTGGAAGTGGATACTTATTCTTAATAGTTACCTTGTTCAGCTGCCTATAATCGATACACATCCTCAGCGAGCCGTCTTTCTTCCGCACAAATAGTACCGGTGCACCCCAAGGTGAGGTACTGGGCCTGATGTAACCTTTCTCCAGCAAATCTTTTAACTGCTCCTTCAACTCCTTCAATTCGGCAGGTGCCATTCTATACGGAGGGATGGATATTGGTTGAGTTCCTGGAAGCAAATCAATGCTAAAATCAATCTCTCGCTCTGGAGGAATACCTGGAAGCTCATCTGGAAACACATCTGCATACTCTTTGACTACGGGAATAGACTGAAGTGTAGGTATCTCAGCATCTGCATCTCTAACTCGCACAATATGATAAATGCACCCTTTTGCGATCATTTTCCTCGCCTTCAGATAGGAAATAAACCTACCTCTGGGTGTTGCTGTATTACCTACCCATTCAAGGACTGGCTCACCCAAAAAATGAAATCTGGCTGCCTTTGCTCGGCAATCAACTGTGGCATAGCAAGCTGCCAAGCAGTCCATGCCCATGATAGCATCAAAATCCATCATCTCTAGCTCAACTAGGTCAGCTGAGGTCTGACGACTACAAATTGTCACCGTACAACCTCGGTAAACCCGTCTAGCAATAATCAATTCTCTGACCGGTGTAGATACCGCAAAAGGATCACTTAGTATTTCAGGCACTATACCAAACTTCCTCGCGACAAATGGGGTAATATATGATAAAGTAGATCCTGGGTCTATCAAAGCATAAGCATCGTGAGAGCAAATGGTTAATATACCTGTCACAACGTCTGGTGAAGACTCCTGGTCCTGTCGACCCGCTAAAGCATAGATACGGTTCTGATTACCACCTGAACTGGAACCTCTACCTCTGCCTCGACCTCTACCAGCCGAAGACTGAGACTCGTGCCCTGAAGGATGCACGGACATAGATGATCCTGTTGCTGAACTCGCTGGTTGTGCCATTCCCCCAGAATCTCTATTTGGGCAATCTCGCATCATATGCCCCGGACGCCCACATGTATAACAAGCATCAGAACCTGCTCGGCATTGGCCCAAGTGTCCTCTACCACAGATGTCACACCGTGGAGGAAATGACCATGTCTGCACAGAACCTTGCTGTCGCTGCAAACCCGACGCCCGTGAGCTCTCACCTGGTCCTGACTGAGTATAGCGGTTATACCTGTAACCCTGTAACTGAGGTGGCGGAGGCCTAGGTGGCCGTCCGAAGTACTGGGTCCTATAACTAACCTGAGATTGCTCCTGAGACCTGGGAAATCTCATCCTCTTACGTTGCCCTTGCTCAGCCCTCTCTGTACCCTGCTGCCGACGCCTACCCCTTTCTATATTCTGGACGAATGCCTGAATCCGGGAGATATCCATACTATCCTGCAATGCAGCGGTGGCACATTCCTCGGTTAACTCTGGGGCTAACCCTGCTATAAACCTGTGAATCCTGTCCCGCATAATAGCAACTATGGATGGTGCATATCTAGCCAATGGGTCAAAACGGAGACTATACTCTCGAACACTCATATTACCCTGCTTGAGGGCTAGAAACTGATCGACTCGAGCCTGTCGGATCTCCCGCGGTAAGTACTGGTCAAGGAAGGCATCTGAAAAATTCTCCCAAATAGCTGGAGGTGCATCACGTCCCCTGGACCTCTCCCATCCCTCATACCAAAGGATGGCTATATCTCGGAGTCGAAAAGCTGCTAGCTCAACTGCCTCTCTCTCCGTGGCATGCATAACACGAAAGATCCTGTGAAGCTGATCTATGAAATCCTGCGGTCCTCCCTCTGATCTGTCCCCGTGAACTCTGGGGGACTCAAAGCAATAAACTCTCGGACCCTTGAACTCCCAGACCCCTCAGAAGTTCCTGCACTAGCTGATGCCCTAGCCTGTTGCTGGGTAGCTACCAACTGTGTCAACAAATGCACCGCACTCCTCAAGTCCTGATCTGATGGAAGTGGAGGGGGAACTGGATGTGCGGTTTCCCTAGGAATCTCCGTAGTTGGTGGAGGAGCCGGTAATGGCTGAGTAGGGGTCTCGCCTTGAGCCTCAGACTGGGCCACATCTACTGGGGGTACCCTGCTGGTCCCCTCACTTACTGCTGTATCTCTCCTCTGGCTAGCCGTAGTCTTCCTAGTCACCGTCATCTGTGCATGCAAACACCAACACATAAGTTTAATTCAAATTTCCTATAACTCAGTTCTATGGCACGATTTAGATTTCAAAGAAGGGTAACCAACTCCTAAATGCCCTGTAGTTCCCTGCTTATATAATGTGGTGCACAACACATCTATAAACAAGACCCTACTAGACACGGCTTGTAGACTTCCTAGGACAGAACTGCTCTGATACCAAGTTTGTCACGCCCCGAACCTAGGAGCGAGACAAGCACCCGGTGCCTCACCTAACCTGGCGTACCAAATTGCGACTAAGGGACTCTGAACATATAATGTCATACTTTGGCCATGGGGCCACCTTGCAAGACAATTTGCAAAGCAAAATATAAAACTGAATGGAAACTAGCGCTAACTAAACATCAATATAAAGCTAGGCCGAAAAGGCCGTCATAGCTACTACAGCTGACAAACCACCAAATTATACATACCAGGCCTACAAACCCAACATACTGCACTAACCAACAGGATATGTCTACAAGCCTCTACTGATAGATATATTGTGATCGGAACAGGGCGCCGACCTACCCATATTATATATATAAATACATATATAAGATGCACACAAAAACTTAGACCCGATAACTCCGAAGGATGTGGAGCTTACCGATCAGGCTAAACTCTGGAAACACCTACTGAGGAGGTCTACTCGTCTGTCTATCTGAACCTGCATGCATGAAATGCAGCGTCCCCGAAAAAGGGATGTCAGTACGAAATAATGTACCGAGTATATAAGGCGATAACATAACTGAAAGTTGAAACTGAACTGATAATATAATAACTGAAAATAATTGGGAGTCAAAGATGATCTGGAGATATACTTACCTGTTGATACTGACTCAACTCCTTCAATATAGTAAGTAAAATAATTGTACGGCCTTATAAGGCTCGGTATATATAACTGCTCTGCCGTAGTAGGCTCGCTCATAGGCGCTCGGCCATACTAGGCTATGTATCTCGACCATGCTGGGCTCGCTCATAGGCGCTCGGCCACAGTAGGCTCGGTATATAACTTTCCATCTGATCAGAGGTTGCCCAATAGGGGCCTGCCCATCGATTATAGCTCGATGGTAATGAAAATACTGTAATACTGTATATATAGGCTTGCTGCTCTCTTGACTGGAAGAAGACAATACTAAATTGAATATAGAATCTCGATAAGGAATAATATTATAACTTATGAGACTAGAATAGTGTGAATAAATTCATGAATATGAACTTCTCTTTTTGTCTCATTACTAACACATGTAGCTACGAGATCATGCCAAAATGAAGGAAGGCTTAGCCTTAACATACCTTATCACAATCTTTCCAATCACCAAGTTGAACTCACCTCTTCGCACCTTAATCTACAAGAATGATAATAATACTATCGTTAAGTTACGAAAGTTACAACTATCGCACAACGAACGACAAACTTATTTTGTATTAAAACGGGCAGCATCTCCCCTATAATCCTTACTTCCTCCAAATTCAAGATAACACCAACAATACAAGAACAGAAACAATGACAACATATATACATCATTTTCCAGCCCTATATACACCATCAAATACTACAAAACAGCCCAACACACCCCAATCTCTTCATACACAAAACGACCACCGTAGTAGTGTCAAACGACCCGAAAATGTTATGACGAATGACCATCCAACCACCCTACATTTATATGGTGTTTCTACACCCCCTTCATCCTCCAAAACTCCACAAAACAGTAGTAAAACACGCAGCTCAACAACAACACAAAACAGTCCACAAAATAGTCCGCTACAAGTGAATAACTCGAACTCACGGCTTCCGATCACCGTCCCGTGAGTTCTCACAAGTATAGAACGACTTACCATGAATTTATAGAAGAAAAACTGGATGAAAGAGAGCAGTAAACTCACCTTATTTGTTGGATAACTCAGCTCCTATCTTGGTTCTTCAAACTCTAGGTTTTACCTCCAATTAGAACTTGAAAGGGAGAGAAAATCAATTAGGGTTTGTGGGAAATTTTGGGAGGATTCTTTGCAGAGCTTATGTCTGGTTATTATGCTCTATTTTAAGTCTAATATATGAAGAAAATAGGCCTTTAAAAGGCCTCTTTGGACGACCCGAAATGGCCCATTTTTGGGCTTTCATTTAAGCAAGTAGGTGACACACCTACTTGTCACCTAGTTGCTTGTGCAGTATCGCAAAAATGCCCATATCTCACTACTACGATGTCGTATTAACAAACGGTTTAATGCATTGGAAAATAGACTCATAGATCTTTAATTTGATGGGTGGAACACCCCATAACTCTAAGTATATTGGGAGAAAATTGCAGTTAGATTTGACTCAAAGTTTCAGTAAAACTTATGAGTGTAACTTGTGATGACTTTCATCGACTTTTGTTCCACAACTCGCTTGACATTAAAACATAACACACGGATGTCATACGACTAATATAAATCATAACATAATCTCCTTATCATGTTAATCACCCTAGTCTCATCCCAAAGGTACATGTTATAACATTCCCAACTTGTCGACTTTCGACGAAACATTGTTTTATTCAATTGCTTTAGCTTCTGAACTGTCCAACCCTCTTTGTACTTCTTGTTCATGATCTTCAATATTTGTAACCTCATAGGTAACATGATTAACTTAATTTATATACTTTTAAATATTATCTCATTTTTGGTCCTACATTAGTTTGCTTACGACGCATTTTTACGTACAAAAATATAGGGTGTAACATCACTCCCCCTTGGGAACATTCGTCCTCGAATGTTTACTCTTAGAGACTTTGGAAAATTTTGCCAGAGTATCCTTCGTACACTAGGTTAAAACCAACCTGCACGCAGCCAGAAAACATACTATGCATGCCACACATGGCCAATCTTTATAAATAGCAGCAATTTGCCTCACCGACCGTAAATCATAAATATTGAAAGTGAAAAATAAAAGCTTACCTGATGACCTGCTAGCCTACATAGAGCTATGTTGTAGCATCCCATCTCGAACCATATCTTCAGTTTGAAATAGGTGGGGGTATTTAGACTTCATTTCTTCCTCCGATTCCCACGTCATCTCTTCTACATTCTTGCTCCTCCATAAAACCTTCACGGAAGCTACCTCCTTATTTCGTAGCTTGCGGATTTGTCGGTCTAGGATGGCAACTGGAATTTCCTCGTATGACAAGTCCTCTGTAATCTGTACATCATCTGTGGGCACCACTCGGGTAGGATCGCCAATGCACTTCCGTAGCATAGATACGTGAAAAACCGGATAGACAGACTCCAATTCTGAGGGCAACTCTAACTCATAAGCTACTTGGCCCACTCTCCGAATGATCCTATAAGGCCCAATATACCGTGGGCTAAGCTTGCCTTTCTTGCCAAACCTCATCACGCCCTTCATAGGTGATACCTTTAAGAATACCCAGTCATTAATCCTGAACTCTAAGTCTCGTCGCCGCACATCAGAATATGACTTCTGATGACACTGAGCTGTCAACAGTCGCTCCCGGATAAGCTTTACTTTCTCTATGGCCTGCTGAACCAGGTCTGGCCCATGTAACCCAAATTCTCCAACATCAAACCACCCTATAGGAGATCTGCACTTACGCCCATACAAAGTCTCGTACGGAGCCATCTGGATACTGGAGTGGTAACTGTTATTATATGTAAACTCGATAAGAGATAGATGTTCATCCCAACTTCTTTTAAAATCCAACACACATACTCGTAACATATCCTCGAGCGTCTGAATTGTGCGCTCGGCTTGTCCATCAGTCTGTGGATGAAAAGCTGTGCTGAGATTCACCTAAGTCCCTAGATCTCTCTGAAATGACCTCCAAAAATGTGCTGTAAACTGAGCCCCACGGTCAGATATAATAGAAACCGGTACTCCGTGTAGCCGCACTATCTCCTTAATATATAACTTTGCATAATCTTCTGCTGTATATGTAGGTTTGACCGGTAGGAAGTGAGCTGATTTCGTGAGCCTATCAACTATCACCCATATAGAATCGAACTTACGATTAGAATGAGGTAAACCCGTGATAAAGTCCATGTTTATTGCCTCCCATTTCCATGTCGGGATCTCTATAGTCTGCATTAGCCCTCCGGGCTTTTGGTGCTCTACCTTCACTTGCTGGCAACTAGTACATTGGGCGACAAACTCAGCAATGTTCTTCTTCATATTGTTCCACCAGTATACATCCTTAATGTCATGATACATCTTCGTCGATCCAGGATGGATGGAATACCATGAATAATGTGCCTCTGACATAATCCTGTCTCATAGCCCTGCTACATCTGGAACACACGAACGACCCCTGTATCTGAGAACCCCATCTCCCTTGAGCTCTCACAATGGCTTCTTCTGCTGCGGAACTCGCTCTCTCAACTCGACCAACTCTGGGTCCTCGTACCGCCTTTCCTTGACTTCAGCTATGAGGGATGATTTTGCAGTGTTTTGGAGTACAACTCCACCATCCTCAGAATCTACTAACCGAACCCCCAATGAAGCCAATTGATGAATCTCTCTAGCTAATTGTCTTTTCTCGGGCTCTACATGTGCTAAGCTACCCATAGATCGGCGACTTAAGGCATCTGCTACAACATTAGCTTTTCCTGGATGGTAGAGAATGTTAACATCGTAATCTTTCAATAACTCAAGCCATCGCCTCTGTCGCAAATTCAACTCTTTCTGCTTGAAGATATTTTGTAGGCTTTTATGATCAGTAAATACATCAACATGAACACCATATAAATAATGCCGCCATATCTTAAGTGCATGGACAACCGCAGCTAACTCGAGGTCATGGGTCGGATAATTCCTCTCGTGCTTCCTCAACTGCCTTGAAGCATACGCAATTACCTTCCCATGTTGCATCAGGACACATTCTAACCCGACACCTGATGCATCACAATACACGGCATCACCCTCTAGACCCTCTGGAAGTGTTAGAACTGGAGCTGAGGTCAACCTGTTCTTAAACTCTTGGAAACTCCGCTCGCAAGCCTCTGTCTATTGAAACTTAGTTTCTTTCTGTGTCAACTTCGTCAATGGTGCCGAAAGGGAAGAAAAACCCTCTACGAACCTCCGATAGTATCCTGCTAAGCCTAGAAAGCTACGAACCTCTGTCGGAGTGGTAGGTCTAGGCCAAGATTTCACGGCCTCAATCTTCTGAGTGTCTACCTTTATCCCTTCATCTGATACAATATGCCCCAAGAATGCTACAGATTTCAACCAGAACTCACATTTAGAAAACTTAGCATACAACTTACGATCACGGAGGGTTTGGAGTACCGCTCGCAGGTGGTCCGCATGCTCATCCTCTGAACGGGAATAAACCAGAATATCATCAATAAATACTATCACGAACAGATCTAAAAATGACCGGAATATGCTATTCATCAAGTCCATAAATATGGCGGGTGCATTAGTCAACCCGAAGGACATGACAAGGAACTCGAAGTGGCCATATCGGGTCCTGAAGGCTGTCTTTGGAATATCTTTTTCCCGAACTCTGACCTGGTGGTACCCCGACCTCAAATCTATCTTTGAAAAGCATCTAGCCCCCTACAACTGATCAAACAAGTCATCGATCCTTGGAAGTGGATACTTATTCTTAATAGTTACCTTGTTCAGCTGCCTATAATCGATACACATCCTCAGCGAGCCGTCTTTCTTCCGCACAAATAGTACCGGTGCACCCCAAGGTGAGGTACTGGGCCTGATGTAACCTTTCTCCAGCAAATCTTTTAACTGCTCCTTCAACTCCTTCAATTCGGCAGGTGCCATTCTATACGGAGGGATGGATATTGGTTGAGTTCCTGGAAGCAAATCGATGCTAAAATCAATCTCTCGCTCTGGAGGAATACCTGGAAGCTCATCTGGAAACACATCTGCATACTCTTTGACTATGGGAATAGACTGAAGTGTAGGTATCTCAACATCTGCATCTCTAACTCGCACAATATGATAAATGCACCCTTTTGCGATCATTTTCCTCGCCTTCAGATAGGAAATAAACCTACCTCTGGGTGTTGCTGTATTACCTACCCATTCAAGGACTGGCTCACCCAAAAAATGAAATCTGACTGCCTTTGCTCGGCAATCAACTGTGGCATAGCAAGCTGCCAACCAGTCCATGCCCATGATAGCATCAAAATCCATCATCTCTAGCTCAACTAGGTCAGTTGAGGTCTGACGACTACAAATTGCCACCGTACAACCTCGGTAAACCCATCTAGCAATAATCGATTCTTCGACCGGTGTAGATACCACAAAAGGATCACTTAGTATTTCAGGCACTATACCAAACTTCCTCGCGACAAATGGGGTAATATATGATAAAGTAGATCCTGGGTCTATCAAAGCAAAAGCATCGTGAGAGCAAATGGTTAATATACCTGTCACAACGTCTGGTGAAGACTCCTATGGTTAATATCTACGATCGCGATCGTGTGGGGATATCTGCGATCGCGTATGGTTAATATGAGGCAGTGGCATTTTGTGCTTTGCGATCGTGTAAAGCGGGATGCGATCGAGTAGCTCTGGAATTGTGTGACTAGCGAACGCGTGAAGAAGGTCGCGTTCGCGTAGAGTAAGTGGAGCGGAGTAGAAGTCATGCGTTTTGTGCTTCGCGATCGCGTGGACTATTCAGCGATTGCGTATGTCTGTGATGTTGTGCATCGCAATCGCGTGGGAATGTCCGCGATCGCGTAGAGTAAAATCTGGGCGATGAAAAATTATTCTTCGCGATCGCATGGGAATGTTCGCGATCGCGTAGAGCAAATGTCTGAGAGAGTTTAAGTTTTGAAAATGGGCAGTTTTTGACGATTTGGAGCTCGGATTGAGGCGACTTTTGGGTAATTTTCAGAGGAAACAACAGGGTAAGTGTTCTTAACTCAATATTGGTTAAATTACCCGAATCCATGGTTGTTTTTATCATTTAATTGGTGAATTGAGTTGGGAAAATTTGAAAACCCTCTTGGTTTAAATTGAAGATTTGAGGGTCGAGTTGGGGTCGGATTTTGGTAAAATTGGTATGGTTATACTCGTGGTTGAATGGGTTTCTGAATTTTGTAACTTTTGTCGAGTTCCGAGTCGTGGACCCCACGAGAGATTTTTGAGCTAATTTTCGGATTTTTATGGAAAATCATTATTTTCTTATGGAATTAATTCTAATGAATTTTATTGACTGAAATAAATTATTTATGACCAGATTCGAGGCGTTTGGAGACCAATTCACGAGGAAAGGGCATTGCAGAATAAGAATTTCACTGCTTGAAATAAGTATCAGTTTTAAATCTGGTCCTGAGGGTATGAAACCCCGGATTTTGTATCATGTGATTATTTTGGAGGTGACGCACATGCTAGGTGACGGGCGTGTGGGCGTGAACCGAGGGGATTGTGACTTGGTCCGTCCCGGGAAACTGTAAAGTCGAATAATTTGTTGTTAACTATATGCTCTCTATGTGTTAATAAAATTTGACTGTAAATCATATTAGAAATCATGCTTAGGCTATGTGATAGTACTGTTGGGACCCACAAAGGTCGCGTACTTGTCAAATTATCTGCTTATATTGTTGTCTTGTACTCAGTCACAGTTTACTTGATTAATTTGTCTCAGTCTCTATTGTTCATTATTGATGTGCCATATCATTGTTGTTTGGGCTGATTTCATGATTATTGAGAGCCCGAGAGACTGGAGAGATTTATGACTGAGCGAGGCCGAGGGCCTGATTGTGAGATATTGATACTATAGCACGTAAGTTGGCCCTGCAGATCCTTATATTATACTATACCACATGAGTTGGCCGTACGGATCCTTATATTATACTATAGCACGTGAGTTGGCCGTGCAGCACGTGAGTTGGCCATGCGGATCCAGATATTTATATTATGGCACGTGAGTTGTCCGTGCAGATTATAACGCTTGGGCTGTAGGAGCCCCTCCGGAGTCTGTACACCCCCGGTGAGCGCGGGTACCCATTGAGAGAGTGATAAGGGCTGGGAGCCCAGGGAGTGATGAGGGCTGGGAGACCAGTGTGTGATTTTTGTCCTAAGAGGTTGTACCTGATTTTCATTTGTTGTTGCACCTAGTTGCTATCTGTCATTGTTGGAAAATATCTGAAAGACTGTTGATATACGGATTACATGAACATGAACTGTATAAAAATTGATTTGACATTAATCTACTAGATTTGATAGCATGTTTATTCTTGGCTGGAATTACTCGAAATGAACCATAACTGTGTAGCTCGTTACTATCTTCAGTTCTTTATTTATTATTGTTACTTGCTGAGTTGGTTGTACTCATACTACACCCTGCACTTCGTGTGCATATCCAGGTATTCTCGGATATAGCGGGTGTTGATCCTTTCGCGCGGTTGATTTTCAGGAGATTTTGAGGTAACTGCCGTGTTCCGCAGACCTTGTTTCTCCCTCTCTATCTCTTTGTTTACCGTATTTGCTCTCAGACTATTATAGACTATATTTTCCAGACTTGTATTCATATTAGATGCTCATGTACTCAGTGACACCAGGTTTTGGGGAGTGTTTGTATTGTATTTAAATATTATATTTTCAATCTTGAGAGAAATTGTGGTTTATTGAGATTTTCGGCTTGCCTAGTATTGAGATAGGCACCATCACGACGGGTGAGATTTTGGGTCGTGACACTGTCGAATTGCTCTAAGTTAGCATGAACAATGGTTTCCTCGTTAAAATCCTCGCCGGAGAAACCCATTTGGGACAAAAAAGGGTCTAAGAGAAAAAGAGTGCAACACGTGCTTTCAGGCCTAAGGACTCCGCGTTTGAAGGATCCTTTGATGTATTCGATTAAACACCTGCAAATGGTTCGTATGAAATATATATGAAAATGGAGAAGGTCGTACCTTAGCAGTAATATCGTTTGTGGAGTGATATGTTCCAATTGTTTCGTAATTATTTGCTGTTCACCATGCCAAGTTTGTAGGATCCTTTTCCGATGATATCGAGAACCTGGTATGGTCCCTCCCAGTTCGGTCCAAGTTTTCCTTCATTTGGGTCTCGAGTATTGAGGGTGACCTTTCTCAAAACCAAGTCCCCGATTTCGAAGGGTCCAAGATTGGCTCTTCGATTGTAGTACCTCTTAATCCGCTATTTCTGTGCAGCCATTCGAACAAGGGCGGATTCCCATTTTTCGTCTAGCAATTCGAGGCTTGTATTCATAGCCTCGTGATTTGAATCTTCCGTTGCATATCGAAACCTGACACTGGGTTCCCCGACTTCAACCGAGATCAAAGCTTCAGTGCCATATACTAAAGAAAATGGTGTTGCCCCCGTACTAGATTTTGACGTTGTTCGATACGCCCAAAGGACTTTGGGCAATATTTCTCTTCATTTCCCCTTAGCGTCGTTCAATATTGTCTTTAGATTTTAAATGATGGCTTTGTTTGTCGATTCGACCTTTCTGTTCCCACTAAGATGATACGGTATCGATATGATCCTCTTTATTTTGAGATCTTCGAGAAACTTTGTTACTTTGCCGCCGACAAATTTCTTTCCATTGTTGCATACGATCTCGGCAGGCATCCTGAATCGGCATATAATGTGATCCAAAATGAAGTCTATGACTTCTTTCTCTCTAACTTTCTCGAAAGTCTGTGCTTCAACCCACTTAGAGAAATAGTCAGTCATAAACAAAATAAATTTAGCTTTACTTGGGGCCGATGACAGAGGGCCGACGATATCCATTCCCCACTTCATGAATGGCCATGGGGATAAGACTGAGTGGATTTGTTCTCCGGGCTGGTGAATCATCGACGCATACCTTTGACATTTGTCGCACTTTAGAACAAACTCTTTTGTATCCTTTTCCATATCGGCCCAGTAGTATCCTGCTCTGATGACTTTGTGAACCAATGATTCGGCACCGGAATGATTTTCGCAGGTGCCCTCGTGGATTCCTTGTAGGACGTGGTCGGTATCTCCTGGTCCCAAACATATCGCCAATGGTCCATCGAACATCCTTCTATATAGTGTTCCATCTTCGACCAATGTGAATCGTGCGACCTTCGTACGTAGAGTCCTCGATTTTTTAGGATATGATGGAAGCTTCCCATTCTTTAGGTACTCGATATATTTGTTCCTCTAATCCCAGGTCAGACTTGTGGAGTTGATTTCGGTGTGGCCTTCTTCGATTACTGACCTTGAAAGTTGTACGATAGTCCCCGAGTTAATCTCGTCGTCTTCGACTGATGACCCTAAATTTGCAAGGTCATCAGCCTCGCTGTTTTGTTCTCGAGGTACATGCTGTAAGGTCCATTCTTTAAACCGATGTAGAGTCACCTGTAATTTGTCCAAGTACCTCTGCATTCGATCTTCTCGGACCTCGAAAGTTCTGTTGACTTGGTTTACCACGAGCAAGGAGTCACATTTGGCTTCGATGACTTCTGCTCCCAAACCTTTAGCTAGCTCAAAACCTACAATCATGACCTCATATTCGGTCTCATTGTTAGTTAACTTGGAAGTTTTGATAGCTTGTCTAATTGTATTACCCGTGGGAGGCTTCAAAACGATGCCTAGCCCGGACCCCTTCACGTTCAAAGCGCCGTCTGTGAAGAGGGTCCACACCCCCGATGATGCACCTGATTCTAATAACAGGATATTGATTTCGGTCGTAAAGTCAGCCACGAAGTCCGCTAAGATTTGAGACTTGATGCCCGTTCGGGGTCGATACTCGATATCGTACCCACTGATCTCGACAACTCATTTGGCCAATCGGCCCAAAAGTTCGGGTTTGTGTAAAATATTACGAAGGGGATAAGTAGTTACCACACAGATCAGGTGACACTGAAAATATGGTTTTAATTTCCTAGAGGCACTTATTAGGGCAAGCGCTAATTTTTCTAAGTGTGGGTACCGGGTCTCGGCCTCACCTAGAGTTCGACTAACATAGAAAACAGGAAATTACGTACCTTGCTCTTCTCGAACTAGGACTCTACTTACCGCGATTTCTAAGAATGCTAAGTACAAGTCGAGTTGCTCGTCTGCTTTTGGAGTATGAAGCAATGGCGGGCTCGAGAGGTACCGCTTTAATTCTTCCAATACTTGTTGGCATTCCGGGGTCCATGCAAAATTGTTCTTCTCTTTGAGCAGCGAGAAGAACCTGTGACTTCTATCTGAAGACCTTGAGATGAATCGGCCTAGGGAGTCTATGTGCCCTGTTAATCTTTGTACGACCTTAACATTATCCACGATTGTGATGTCTTCGATCGCCTTGATCTTATCGGGGTTGATTTTGATACCCCAATTTGATACCATAAAGCCGAGGAACTTTCTCGAGCAGACCCCGAATGCACATTTCTCCGGGTTGAGTTTCATGTTGTATTTCCTTAGTATATCGAAGGTCTCCTGCAAATGTGTCAAATGGTCCTCTGCTCGCAGGGACTTAACTAGCATATCGTCAATATAAACTTCCATTGACTTACCTATTTGTTCTTCAAACATTCGATTTACTAAGCGTTGATAAGTAGCACCATCATTTTTTAGTCCAAACGATATTACATTATAACAATATGTGCCGTACTTAGTGATGAACAAAGTCTTTTCCTGATCCTCCGGGTTCATTTGTATTTGATTGTACCTGGAGTAGGCATCAAGAAAACTAAGGATTTCGTGGTCGGCCGTGGCATCGATCATGTGATCGATATTCGGCAGAGGAAAAGAGTCTTTAGGACATGCTGTGTTTAAATCTTTATAGTCTACACACATTCTAAGTTTATTTCCCTTTTTAGGGACTATGACTACGTTTGCTAACCATTCAGGATATTTTTCCTCCCAAATGGATCCTATTTTGAGAAGTTTGGTGACCTCGCCCTTGATGAATGCATCTTTTACCTCGGACTGGGGTCTTCTCTTTTGTTTTACCAGGAGGAACTTCGGGTCCAAGCTCAGTCGATGTGTAGCGATTTCCGGCGGGATCCCTGTCATATCTAAATGGGACCAAGAAAAATAATCCATATTATCGATAAGAAATTTAATGAGTTTTTCCCTGAGTTCGGGGGTTAACCCCGTACCCAGGTATACCTTTCGATCGGGTAGATGCTCGATTAGTACGACTTGCTCCAGCTCCTCGACCGTTGATTTGGTGGCATCGGAATCCTCAGGGTTTATGAAGGATCGAGGGATCCGATAATCATCGTCCTCGTCCGTTCCCTGCTCCTCCGATTGAGTCGAGGCTGGTAGACGTGGTTGCTATTTAGCTCCCTGTTTTCCTTTGGACTCCGATCCTTTTGTTGACAAAAGCGCCGATACCGGTGTTACTTCGTCGACTGCGAACATCTCTTTGGAAGCATGTTGTTCCCCATACACCATTTTTACTCCATTCGGTGTTGGGAACTTCAGCATTTGGTGAAGGGTTGAGGGGACCGCTCTGATATTGTGAATCCAGGGTCTTCCGAGCAGTGCGTTGTATGTTAGTTTCTTGAATAATTCTGGCTACATTTACTGGTAGGATGATTTCGCCTTTAGTTAATTCGCTTGCCATGTTAAAGCCATTGAGAATCTGAGCTGCGGGTACGACTTGATCTTGTAGGCCAAGCTACTCCATGACCCTCGATCGAATAATATTGGCCGAACTTCCTGGATCAATTAAAACACGTTTAACCTAAATTTTATTCACAAGGATAGAGATTACCAAAGCGTCATTGTGGGGTTGTGAAATCCCTTATGCTTACTCATCATTGAATGATAAAGCGCCTTCTGACACATAGTCTCGAGTTCGTTTTTCTTTGGTGATTGATATTTTAGTGCGTTTGAACACGGGCCCTTGTGGAATATCGACCCCACCAACGATCATGTGAATCAAATGCTGTGGTTCTTCTTGCTCGTTCTTCCTATTTGCGTCTCTGTCTCTGATATGGTTTTTATCTCGGTCGCTCAAGAATTCTCGAAGGTAACCCTCATTGAATAGACGGGCCACCTCCTCCCTTAGTTATCTGCAGTCTTCGATTTTATGACCATGTGTACCATGGTATTTTCATGTTTGATTGGGGTTCCTTTGGGATAGATCGGTTTGTAGGGGTCTGGGTCATCTAGTATCTTTGATTTTCCCAATGGCTGACACAATACCTGATGCATCGATGCGCTGAAGTTGTATTCTGATAATCGTGGTGCTTCTGTGGGATTGGCATGTTTATCGAAGCCACTTTTGCTCATGAGCCCTTGAGAGCTCTGTCTTCGATCATTCATTCGATCATTTCAGATGGGATTGCGTCCTGGGCCGTTGTTTCTACGATCTGCATTGTATGGTAGATACCGATCTCTGCTCGACCGGGGTTCTCTGTCAATATCCTTTTGAGTTCTGCCGACGGGCCTGTTTGGGTAAGCGGAATCGGAAGGGGTCCCCAATTGATCATCCCCGACCCTGATCTTCGATTGGTACCGATTATGTACATCGGCCCAGGGTACCATTGGATATTCAATTAAATTCTGCTTTAGCTGTCGTGATGCCACCAAACTTCGTTCGTTCAAACCTTGAGTAAAGGCCTGAACATCTCAATCGTCTGTGACCGGTGGTAATTCTATGTGTTCCATCTGAAACCGCGATACGAATTCCCTCAACATTTCGTTGTCTTTTTGTTTCACCTTGAAGAGGTCCGATTTTCTAGTCGCGACCTTTATTGCTCCAGCATGTGCGTTTACGAAGGAGTCTGCAAGCATGGCGAAGGAATCGATGGAATTAGGCGGAAAATTGTGGTACCATATCATTGCTCCTTTCGACAAAGTTTCTCCAAATTTCTTCAGTAGAACAGATTCAATCTCATCGTCTTCTAAGTCATTCCCCTTTATTTCGCATGTATAAGAAGTGACATGCTCATTAGGGTCAGTGGTCCTGTTGTACTTAGGAATTTCTGGCATTCGAAATTTCTTCGGAATGGGTTTCGGTGCTACATTTGGAGGGAAAGGCTTCTGTACAAATTTCTTCGAATCCATACCTTTCAGAATCGGCGGCGCCCCCGGTATTTGGTCAACCCGGGAGTTGTATGTCTCTACTTTCTTGTCATTTGCCTCGATTTTCTTTTCTCCTAATTCAATCCGTTTAGTGAGTTATTCGAACATTTTCATAATGGCGGGGGCAGTCCCCGATTCGTTAGCATTTGACCTTTCTGGCACAGGCTCAGCCCTTTGAACGACTTCTGGTTCGATCCTACTCGGTGTTTGGTGTTGATTTTGTAGTTGTACTATAGCGACCTATTGAGCCTGTAACATTTCGAATATCAATTGAAGGCTAACTCTACCATCTTCTTCGCCCTGCGTACCTCGACCACCTGATCGAACTTCCTTGTGTATACTACCTTTGGGCTCAACGCCTAAATTTATTTAGGGTGACATGTGAACTAACATCGACGGGATTTGCAATGTGCTCCCTCGAGGTCGGCCTGAGGCACCTCGATTCCTGGGGCGGATATGTTGTCGTTTTCCCCGTGAAATCCAAGGTTGTTGTCACCATGTGTAGGTGCTGCTTGTGAGTTTGACATGTTTGTCCTGAAAACAAAGATTCTTACGAGAACAAGTGTAAAGTAGTGTGTGTTATTAAAATTAGTATTAAGCAATCACTATTATCCTTAGCCCCACGGCGGGCGCCAAACTGTTTACCCTCAAAATTGGATAACAATTAAACTTATAATATGGTTCTAAGGACACGTGATTTCACCTAATACCAATTGATGAATATGAGGATAAGTAATAGAAATTAATAATAAAATAAAGCAAACCAGTGTTAGAATGAAACACATCCCTCGAGTTTGGACACCCTCGAACTGGTTGGTGCAAGAACTATGAAAGTATAACAAGCTGAATAACAATGGTGAGAACAATAAAGAGAATTGTATTGCTTTTTGTGTCTGTTAACCGTCTCCTACAAATAATTAGAACACCTCTTTATATAGTAGAGGAGTTCCACTTATGGTACAATTCTAATTAAAGAAAGAAATCCCATGATTAGCTAATTAATCGTTTCTGATTTGATCCGTTCCGAAATTTACGTCATGATCCTCGACCAGTCACCGAGATTTACGCCATGATCCTCGGTCAGCCACGGATATCTTGCCTTTCTGTTATTATGCTATCTTCGATCTTGCTCGATGTTTGTCTCATTTGGTTTCGATCGCTACTAGCCTCGATCTCGACAGGTACCTCGGTTCTGAGCTCGGTACCTTATCCTCGTGATATGACCTATTCCGTTACGAGACCGTCCTTCGATGCAAACTCCCGGTCTCGGTCAGACAGTAAAATCAGGTGGGCCTAGTTTTAACTGTATACATAATGTTAACTATGTCTAAAACTTATATGCCTATAAAGGCATATCTATAACTATAAGTTCTTCCTATAAAAAAAAAATAATTATATTATGTGGGTACTTTTTGGCACATCATAAAAATATAGATAGGATCGTTGTGTCAACAAAAAAAGGGGAAAGTATTAAAAGTTAAATGTATCTTTCTGCTTTTTTCTTTCTATGTATTTGTTGAATTTTGGCTGAATAGACGGAAAACTTAAGTTCCTTTAGAAATATCTTTTGTGTAAATATTATATGCTAGCTATTCTATAATGTTGACTTCTGTACTTCCTTTGTGTCTACTGAAAAATTATGAGATGCTCAAATTATGAATTTTATGACAATTTTCTGGCTTACATCCAAAACAGTTCCAAACCCTCGTTAACAAACTAGAAACTGGAGTGATGTAGAGTATTCACAAAATGGAGAAAAGTGAACATTTTGAATATGTATTTACTTTTGTCAGGTCAAAGGTTCTACAGCTAGCTAAGCTAAAAACTTTTTGTACAAATTGACACACTCTACGTCTATCATTTTATAACTCAATAGTGATTACAAGCTCTTTGAATACTTTACCGCATTAAGTTTGTCACTTCTTAGCTATCCGTGATTAATTTAATTTAATTGTTTTATCTTTAGGTATATTTAAGTAAAAGTATGAAATACTATTTGTTGCTAATTTCTCAGTTCCATTGTATATGTAGGAGTTTGAAGCCAGACAGTAAAGCTAAAAGCAAACGAGATAAAAGGAGTAAAATAATAAATGAAACTATAAAAGAGGAGCACCAAGTGTTTTACTAGAGTTATATTGCAGCAATCAGTGGCGGAGGTAAGATTTTTACTAAGGGGGTTTAAAAAAAATTAAGTTAAAAAATTGGGGCCAATGATAATTGAACTAGCGACCTCACAAAGTTTTTGAACCTCCTTGATCACTAAATTATGCTTTTGGGCTATGTCAATGGGATTCAAAACATAATATATAGACGTAAAAAACAGATTTTACCTTATATATACAATGTAATTTTTCGACGAAGAGGGTTGAGGTGAATCTCCTTCCGCCCCTAAATCCGCCCCCGGCAACAACATCTTACCATAAAACATCAGATAGGTTTAGGTGAATGCTCCAGTTGTACAATATTTTGCTCTTTGTTGTTTTGCATCGGATATAATCGATGATGTAAATATAAAATGTTCTATTGATATTGTCATCACAACTTTATTTACAATAGTATATTTTATATCTCACTTTAATACTTACAAATAATAACAAAGAATTTGAAATATTAGTAAGTCATCCTTACCGGTGAAACTTTACAAAATAATCGAAGTATAATAAATATATAATAAAACAATATAACGGGCTACCCCTCCACTAGAATTTATTATACACAGAATCACAACCAAAAGCTAAACATTTCGTCTTTCTTCCCGTTTTAGAAAGAGCAAACTTTCCTCCTCTGCAATCTTTTGCCATTTTCATCGTCGAACGAAGCTCCACTCTCTCATTTCGTCTGTAATTTTTGCAACGATTCCATACATATTAATATTAACCTCAAACTCCTCCTCGGCCCTAAGAGTCCTTTTGGATCTTCACACAATTTAAAGGTAAAACTTAGACAAATCTATTGACCTATTATTTATTCTTTTGAGTTATGAACGATATATCCCTTCCCGATTTTAATACCTCCAAAAATTGGGTTGTGATTTATGTTCTGAGTTGTTGGAATCGTTTGCACATTGTATAGTTTTTGGTGGTTGATAATTTGTATTTTTGGGAAAAATAATAATTGATACTGCTTAATTAAGTTAAATGACTATTGATTATTGTGTAATTATGACTTGATTTTTTTACTATTTTTAATTAGTTAAATATTCGGGTGGTTGGATATGGCTTGCATGAGTATTAGACATGATTGCAACGATATTTTTGAAGGATTCGAGCAACATAGTTAACCAGTGTGCTAATTTAGTCCACACAATTTTTATGAATTCGAGCGATCGACCCCGAATCGCCTAAAATTTTATGTTTCCATCAGAAATGATCTAAAGAACAATAGTCATTGCTTCTCCATACTTGTTCTTCGTTTTTTGAAATTTTAGGATCATAAAATAGGAATTCAACACGATTTTCGATTTTTCGCGTGGTAATGTCCACGCCATCTTCATGAATTCGGGCTACTGGCATTGAATTGCCTAAAAGTTTGTCAGCCTATCAGAAACGACCTAATAAACAATAGTCATTGCTTCTTCATGCCCGTTCCTCGTTTTTGACGTTTTAGGGCCATATTACAGGAATTCATTACGATTTTCTTTTTTTTTCGTGTGCTAATGTCTACGCCATCTTCATGAATTCGGGCCCATCAGAAACTACCAAAATAACAATAGTCATTACTTCTCTATGTCCATTTCTCGTTTTTGGAATTTTAGGGCTATAAAACAGGAATTCAACATGATTTTTGATTTTTCACGTGCTAATATCCATGCCATTTTCATGAGTTCGGGCTACCGGCGTCGAATCGCCTAAAATTTTGTGAGCCCATCAGAAATGATCTAATGAACAATAGTCATTGCTTCTCTATGTTTGTTTCTCGTTTTTGACGTTTTAGGGCCATATTAGAGGAATTCAATACGATTTTTGATTTTTCGTGTGCTAGTCTACGCCATTTTCAGAATTCAGGCGGCCGGCCCCGAATCGCCTAAAACTTTGTGGGCCCATCAGAAACTACCAAAATAGCCGTAATCATTACTTTTTACGTCCATTCCTCATTTTTTGGCAATTTAGGGCCACAAAACAGGAATTCAGTATGATTTCTGCTTTTTCATGTGCTAATATCTACTCCATCATCATGAATTCGGACGATCGGCCCTAAATCACCTAAAATTTTGTGGGCCCATTAAAATGATCTAATGAACAATAGTCATTTTTTCTCCATGCCCTTTCCTCGTTTTTTGTGATTTAGGGCCATAAAACAGAATTCGATTGATCGGCCCCGAATTACCTAAAATAGTGAAGGTCCGTCAGAAACGACCTAATTAACAATAGTCATTGCTTCTCCATGCTTAGCGTTTTATGGTCATAAAATAGGAATCCAGCATGATTTTTGATTTTTCGTCTGTTAATATCCACATTATCTTCATGAATTTGTGGGCCCAGCAGAAACGACCTTTAGAACAATCATTGGTTCTCCATGACTAGTTTTCGTGTGCTATAAAGTCCACGCCATCTTCATGAATTCAGGTGATCGGCCCCGAATCGCCTAAAATTTTGTGGGCCATCAGAAACAACCTCATGAATAGTAGTCATTGCTTCTCCAGTTTTGTAGCTCGATTTTTGGCGTTTTAGGGCCATAAGAATTCAATAGGATTTTCGATTATTCATTTATTTATGTCCATGCCATCTTCATGAATTTGGACGACCGACCACAGATCGCCTAATATTTTGTGGGTCTATCATATATGACTTAATGAACAATAGTCATTGCTTCTCCATTATTGTCCTTATTTTTTGGCGTTTTAGGGATGTAAAACAGGAATTTAGGACACTTTTTCGATTTTCGTGTGTTATAATCTATGCTATCTGCATGAATTTGGGCGACCGGCTCCGAATCTCTTTAACTTTTACGGGCCCATCCAAAACGACCTAATAAATAATTATCATCGCTTCTCCATGACCGTTCCTCGTTTTTAGCGTTTCAGGACTGTAAAATAGAAATTCAAGATGATTCTTAGATTTTCGTGTACTATAGCCATCTGTATGTATACAGACGACCAACTCCGAATCTACTAAAATTTTGTGGGCACATAAGAAATGACCTAGTAAACAATATTCATCGCTTCACCATGACCGTTTCTCGTTTTTTGACATTTTAGGGCCATAAAACAGAAACTTAGGATGATTTTCAGATTTTCGTTTACTATAGTCTATGTCATCTTCATGAATTCGGGTTACCGGCTCCGAATCTCCTAAAATTTAGCGTGCCCATAAAAATGACATAATGAATAATAGTCATTGCTTCACCATGACCGTCCCTCATTTTTTGGTATTTTAGGGCCAGAAAACAGGAATTCAGGACGATTCCTAGATTTTCGTGTGTTATAATCCACGCCATCTGCATGAATTCGGGCGACCGGCCCTGGATCTCCTAAAATTTTACAAGCTCATAAAAAATGACCTAATGAACAATAGTCATCGTTTCGCTATGACCATTCTTCGTTTTTTGGCATTTTAGGGCCATAAATTTGGAATTGAGGACAATACCCTGATTTTCTTGTGCTATAGTCGATGCAATCTGCATGAATTCGAGTGACCGACTTTGAATCTTCTAAAATTTTGTGGGCCCATAAAAAGATCGTCCTAATGAACAATAGTCATCACGTCGCCATGACCGCTCATTACTTTTTGGCCTTTAAGGACCATAAAATAGGAATTCAGAACGATTCTCACATTTCATGTGCTATAGTCCACGCCACTTGCATGAATTAGGGAGACCGACTTTGAATCTCCTAAAACTTTGCGGGCCTATGAAAAACAACCTAATAAATAATAGTCATTGCTTCGTCTTGACCGTTCAGCATTTTTGGCATTTTAGTGCCATAAAAAAAGAATTCAAGACGATTCCTAGATTTTCATGTGCTATAGTCCATGCCATCTGCATGAATTGGAGCAACCAACCCCGAATCTTCTAAAATTTTACGGGCCCATAAAAACGATCTAATAAACAATAGTCATCGTTTCGCCATGACCGTTCCTCATTTTTGGTATTTTAGGGCCACAAAACTCGAATTCAGGATGATTTCCAGATTTTTGTGTGCTATAGTCCATGCCATCCGCATGATTTCGAGCGATCGACTTTGAATCTCCTAAAATTTTGTGGTCCAATAAAAAATGACCTAATGAATAATAATCATCGCGTCGCCATGACCGTTCCTTATTTTCAGCTTTTTAGGGCCACATAACTATAATTCAAGACGATTCTCAGATTTTCGTATGCTATAGCCCACACAATTTGCATGAATTCGGGCGACCGACCCCGAATTTTCTAAAATTTGCGAGTCTATAAAAAATAACCTAATGAACAATAGTCTTCGCTTCGTCATGACCGTTCATTTTTTGGCGTTTTAGTACCATAATACAGAAATTCAGGTCGATTCCCAAATTTTCGTGTGCTATAGTCCTCGCCATCCGCATGAATTCGGCGACCGTCTCCGAACCTCCTAAAGTTTTACGGGCCCATAATAAAAATGACCTAACGAATGTCATCTCTTCTCCATGACCGTTACTTATTTTTTGGAGTTTTAGGGTTATAAAATAAGAATTTATGACGATTTTCAGATTTTCATGTGCTATGTTCACACCATCTGCATGAATTCGGGCGACCGAACTTGAATCTCCAAAAATTTTGCGAGCCCATAAAGAATGAACCAATGCACAATAGACATTAATTCGCCATGACTGTTCCTTGTTTTTGGCATTTTAGGGCCATAAAATAGGAATTCAGGATGATTCCCATATTTTCGTGTGCTATTCCCAGATTTTGGTGGGATATAGTCCATGCTTTCCGCATAAATTCGAGTGACTGGCTCCGAATGTCCTAAAATTTTGAGGCCCCATAAAAAACGACCTAAATCATCGCTTCACCATGAGTGTTCCTTTTTTTTTTTGGCGTTTTTGGGCCATAAAATAGGAATTCTAGACGATTTTTCAGATTTTTGTGTGCTATCATCCACACCATCTGAATGAACTCAGGCCCGGCTCCAAATCTTCTAGAATTTTGTGGACCCATTAAAATGACCTAATGAAAAATAATCATCGATTCGCTATGACCGTTCTACAGTTTTTGGCATTTTGGGCAATAAACGAGGAATTCAGGACGATTCCCAAATTTTCGTGTGCTATAGTCCACGCCATCTGCATAAGTCGGGGGATCGACCCCGAATCTCCTAATATTTTGCGGGCCTATAAAAAATGAATTAATAACAATAGTCATCGATTCACCATGACCGTTCCCCGATTTTGGCATTTGAGGGCCAATTCAAGACAATTCCTAGATTTTCATGTGCAATAGTCCATGCCATCTACATGAATTCGGGCGCCCGGCTCCGGATCTCCTAAAGTTTTATGGGCCCATAAAATATGACGCAAAGAATAATAGTCATCGTGTCTCCATGACCGTTCATCACATTTTGGCGTTTTAAGGCCATAAAATGGAAATTCAGGATGATTCTAAGATTTTCATATGCTATAGTCCACGACATCTGCATGAATTCGGGCGTCTGACCCCGAATCTCCTAAAATTTTGCGTGTCCATAAAAATGACCTAATAAATAATAGTCATTGCTTCGTCATGATTGTTCCACATTTTTGGCATTTTAGGGCCATAAAATTGGAATTCAAGACGATTCCCAGATTTTCGTGTGATATAGTCCACGCTATCTGCATGAATTCGAGCGACCGACTCTGAATCTCCTAAGCTTTTGTGGGCAGATAAACGACCTAATGAATAATAGTAATCGCGTCGCCATGACCGTGTTTTGTTTTCATCATTTTAGGGCCACAAAACTAAAATTCAGGACGATTACCTGATTTTCGTGTGCTATAATCCACGCCATCTGCATGAATTCGAGCAGCCAACTCTGAATTTCCTAATATCGGGCCCATAAAAAATGACCTAATAAACAATATTCATCGCTTTGCCATGACCGTTCCTCATTTTTTGGCATTTTAGGGTGATAGTACAGAAATTCAAGGCGATTCTCAAATTCTTGTGTGCTATAGTTCACGCTATCCATATAAATTCCGACGACCGAATTCGAATCCCCTAAAATTTTACGGGCATATCAAAAATGACCTAGCGAACAATAGTCATCGCTTCGCCATGATCGTTCCTTGTTTGTTGGCGTTTTAGGCTCATAAAACAGGAATACATGACGATTTTCAGATTTTCGTGTTTATAGTAGTCCATACCATCCGCATGAATTAGGGCGACCGACTCCGAATCTCTTATAATTTTGCGGGACTATCAAAAACTACCTAACGAACAATAGTCATCGCATCGCCATGACCGTTCCTCATTTATTTTGGCGTTTTAGGGCCATAAAATAGGAATTCAATAGTTCACGCCATTTGCATGAATTCGTGCGATCGGCTCCGAATCTCCTAGAATTTTGCGCGCCCATAAAAAATGACCTAATGAACAATAGTCATCGCTTTGCCATAACCATTATAAGTTTTGCGGCGTTTTAGGGCCATAAACAAGGAATTTAGAACGATTCCTAGATTTGCGTGTGCTATAGTCCATGCCATCTGTTGCGGCCAAACGCACACGCAAATATACACGGTCGTCAAGTAATAAAGTGATAAGATAGAGTGTCGAAACCACGAGGACTTGTGATTAACTATTAACTAAATTAGACTATCCTAATTATCTAAACAAGAGTTAAACCTAGAAGTATATGACTCTGATCTAATTAAACTAAAAAGAAAATAAATAATGAATTCTAAACAAAGGAAGTGTAGATTTTTTATGTATTAATGTAATGAAAACGATCCAGGGTTATGGGTTATCTAATATTCCTATTGTATTCTTTAATTGAATTGGCTAACTAATTAATCTAGCTTATTGGTTGACAAGGTTAATATTGCTCATAAGAATCTGTCGAGTTCTTACTCGCCTATTCAAGCTAACTTAACGCCTATATGTCTATGGAGTTAGAACTAGCAAGAACGCATTTATAATTCATGTACATCAACCAAGCAAGGCAATTAGGTATATGTCTATCCTAACCGCGAATCCGTTCCTCGATGCCCAGGTTCAAGAACTTGCTCTACTCAATCCTATGTGCAGTCTAGAATTCTCACTTTCGAGTTCAACTCTAGATTCATAAATAGTATTTAATTGGCGATCAAGCAATCAAATAATTAAGCGTAGGATTGAGTAAATAAACTAATATGATAAATCAAGAAACCAAAATCAATATTCAAATAACAATAGTCATGACAGAACCATGACCCTAGAAAGTGAAGTTTAGTTCCACATAGACATAGCCTAACAACAAATCATACAAAGAAATATAAAAATTACTAAGTTTGAAGGAAGAAGATAAAATCTGGCCTCCACGGCGGCTCCTTGCTCTCCCTAGGTCGAATCCCCTTCAAAAGATATGTTATATTCCCTAAAAGAGGCATTTTTGACTTATATATTGCGTACAAAAGTCGTGGGCCAAAGTTCCTATTTTCCTTTTTCGAATCAGCTTCAGGTATTGATGATGAGGTGGATGCTTCGCGTTTGCCTCAGCTTCAACTTCTCAGCATCGCATACTGGGGTGGATTCTTCGCGTCCACACTCTGTTCCTCCATCCCTGTTGTGCCCAGGTGCAGATGCTAAGGTGGATGCCTTCTCCCGACTTCACTGCTAAGGGTGAACCAACTAGCCTTTTTTGCAAGGTTGGATGTGACGCATCCACCCTATTCTCCTATAGTCGGAGCATTGTTTTCTTCATACTTTTGCATTCCAAACATCCTAAATCATCACATAAAACTTAATTAGTCATAAAACCAATAATTAACATGTGTTGGGCATTCTAAATACCAAATAGCACCAAAAAGCGGTTAAAACATGGGTAAAGTAATATTAAAACATACAAAAAAATATGGCTAACATCACCATCTGCATGAAGTCGAGTGACCAGCTCTGAATCTCTTAAAATTTTGCGGACTAATAAAAAATAACTTAATTAACAATATTCATCGCTTTGCCATGACCGTTCCTCATTTTTTGGCGTTTTAGGGCCATTAAACAAGAATTCAGGACGATTCCCAGATTTTTATGTGCTATAGTTCATGCCATCTGCATGAATTCGGGTTACCGGCTTCGAATCTCTTAATATTTTGCGGGCCTATAAAAACATTTTAATGAATAATAATTATCATTTTGTCATGACCGTTCCTCATTTTTTGGCATCTTAGGGGCATAAAATAGGAATTGAAGACGATTCCTAGATTTTTGTGTGCTATAGTTTACGCCATTTGCATGAATTCGGGTGACCAGCCCGGAATCTCCTAAAATTTTTCAGGCCAATAAAAAATAACTTAATGAACAATAGTCATCGCTTCGCCATGACCATTCCTCTTTTTTGGTATTTTAGGGCCATAAAACAAGAATTCATGACGATTTCCAAATTTTCGTGTGCTATAGTCCATGCATCTACATGAATTCGGGCAACCCGCCCCGGATCTCGTAAGATTTTTAGGCCCATAAAAATGGCCTAACGAACAATAGTAATTGTTCCGCCATGACCGTTCCTCATTTTTAGCATTTTAGGGCCATAAAATAGGAATTTAGGACAATTCCTAGCTTTTCGTGTGCTATAGTCCACCTATCTGCATGAATTCAGGGTGACCGACTCCGAATATCTTAAATTTTGCGGGCTCATGAAAACGACCTAATGGACAATAGTCATCGCTTCTCCATGACAATTCCTCATTTTTTGGCGTTTTAGGGCCATAAAATAAGAATTCAGGACGATTCCTAGATTTTCGTGTGCTATAGTCCACGCCATATGCATGAATTCGGGCGACCATCTCTGAATCTCCTAAAACTTTTCGGGCCCATCAAATGCGACCTAATGAACTATAGTCATTGCTTCGCCATGACCGTTCCTTATTTTTTTGGTGTTTTAGAGCCATAATCAGGAATTCAGGACGATTTCTTGATTTTCATGTTCTATAGTCCACGTCATCTGCTTGAATTTGGGTGACCAGCCTTGAATCTCCTAAAATTTTACGGGCCCATGGCTGTTCTTTGTTTGTTGGCGTTTCAGGGCCATAAAATAGGAATTCAAAATG
This sequence comes from Nicotiana tabacum, assembly GCF_000715075.1. NCBI lineage: Eukaryota > Viridiplantae > Streptophyta > Magnoliopsida > Solanales > Solanaceae > Nicotiana > Nicotiana tabacum. The sequence continues at coordinate 113,848,704 of NC_134093.1, forward strand.
ATTCCTAGATTTTCGTAGTTCACGGCATATGCATGAATTCGGGAGACTGGTGCCGAATCTCTTAAAATTTTGCGGGCCTATAAAAATGACCTAATGAACTATAGTTATTGCTTTGTCATGACCGTTCCTCGTTTTTTGACATTTTAGGGCCATTCAAGTCGATTCCCAGATTTTCGTGTGCTATAGTCCACGCCATCTGCATAAATCGGACGATCGTCTCCGAATCTCTTAATATTTTTCGGGCCAATAAAAATGACCTAATGAATAATAGTCATCGCTTCACCATAACCCTTCCTCAGTTTTTGATGTTTTAGGGCGAGAAACGGAAATTCATGACGAATTCCTGATTTCGTGTGCTAATAGTCCACGTCATCCGCATGTTGTTATGATAGTGGAAGCTTTCCCTCTCCTACTGCTCAACTCGTACTTTTCTCAAATCCATGCATGTTGTTATGATAGTGGAAGGTTTCCTTTTCTGCCTTTCTTGCTTGATTCATCTTTCATCTCCGGATTGAATGTACTACTCAACCCCTCTAGACTTTTCTCAAATCCATGCATGTTGTTATGATAGTGGAAGCTCTCCCTTTCTGCCTTTCTTTCTTGATTAATCTTTCATCTTATTGTCTTGTCCGAACTATCCCCTATCGAACTAAGAGTTTTATCTCTTGTCAACTGTTTCTATTCTATGGTCTTTCAAAATTCAGATTCTGTTAATGTTGAATATAAACATAAGGTTTCATTGAGGGTGAAGATCATAAAGGAGTCCCATATAAAAAAAAAACTTTATTGAGTATATAAAAAACTATGAGAATTTTAACTGGGTGTATATTATTAGTCGATAAACATGTGAGATCTATTGGTCAAAGCGGCCAATAATACACCAAAAACATAAAACTGATTTGATATCACACGTTTTCATACGCTACAGTTTGTGAGGTCCAACAAAGGGGCTGTGGCGCAGTTCACTAGCACTTAGGTCTCATATCTTCTTGAGTAATCCTGAGGTCGAGAGTTCGAGCCTTTCTCACTCTACAATATCTTTTATTTATTTTTTTCCTTGAAATCCAAAATGTTAAATAATGGAAAAAGTAATGCATTCTCAATCACAAACGATGGTTACATATTTCTATCAATTTAGAAAAGATTACCATTATTAACTTCTTGAAAAAGCAACAAAATCTTATTGAAGAATATGACATAAAAACATTTCTTTTTTTGGTCTAAACTCATTTTACTATTTAGCACCATTATTAATGAATCTCTATTATATTGGATTACAACCTTATTTTTGATAGAAGTCTCTTGAAATAATTCTAACGCTTGCAAACAACTCCACGTCCATAAATCCCACTATTGCAACTCAAACTTGGCAATTCCAAATTCAACAAATCCTTATTATCAGACTGCTTTCCACTTTCTTGAAACCTAGCCACAGTACAATCAGTATCAAAGAGACTTGAAGTTGCAAAATTTTTGTCACCTCCCATTATAGGCATAAGAGCACCCATCTTAACTTTGCTTACGTAGTCCTTTCTATAAGTTTGCCCTAAAACACCACTCACTTGATCACTTAGAGAAACAAATTTGAACCCAAGTTCAAGATGAGCAAAGCAATCATCATTAGTTATGCCATAGTTATGAACTCGAGATTCATGTTTTGTTATGGGCACAACCTTAGCTGTGATCTTAAGAACATTTTCAACTTCGACGACAACGTCATTAGTGTTGCTGATTCTGGTAATGGAGATTATAGGTAAAGTTTCAGATTGCCACATTGCACCTTCAATATCAGGAAGGAATATAGTTTCACTGTCGAAATGGAGAGAGAGACGATCAATCGAATCATCCCATGTTGATGTTTTTAGTGCACCAATAGAGATTTTGTGAGTGTTGTAAAGGATAGCAATAGATTGTACCCAAGTGAAATCTCTCTTCATGTTTTCATTTCTTCTTCCTATGAAATGGGCATTGATATGGAATTCAGGGTCTGAGACTAAGCAAAAATCTTTGTCTTTCTTGCCATGGAAGTAGAAAGTAATTCCATCTCCACCAATAAAACGTGGATCTTGGCAAACTGCTCCAGGCTTGTCACACTCTGCATCCCAAATAAAAGTAGTCGGTATATATAATGTATAGTTTAGTTTTAACATAAAATAGGGAGGAAAAATATAAAGGAATTATTGCAAAAACATTTAGGAAATTACTTCTTCTGTTTCATTTTATTTGCTTTATTTTGATCGGGCACGAAGTTTAAGAATGTAAATAAGATTTTTCAAGGTGTGTATAATTATTGAAAATGTCCTTAGAATTTTGTAGTTTTAAATAAATATGTATAATCATTTCTATAAGGGAGTGTCATTAGAGGTATATTATATTGAGGAATATTAAAATTAAAAAGTTACTAAGAGGCATTCTTTTTTTTGAAACTTACTAAAATAAAAAGCAAGACATATCAATTGAAACTGTGGATCGAGTAATAACTTACTACAAACGGGCTTGCAGGTGACACAATCAACTTGACAACTTGTAGGGCAAGAGCTTGGGCATACATGTTGGACAGCATAACAACTGGGGTAGAATTTGTTCTTGCACTTGACCTTCTTTGGTGTGGGTGGTTTAGGAGTGGGCGATGGATACGTAGGAGGGGGTGGAGAACCAGATGAGGGTGGTGGAGGAGAAGATGGTGGTAATGGTGGTGAAGATGAAGGAGGAGATGAGGGTGGCAAAGAAGGCGGTGGAGTTGTTTCCTTAGGAGGAGTTGAGGGTGGTGGAGTTGCTTCATTGGGAGGAGAGGGGGGTGGTGGAGTTACTTCTTTGGGAGGTGGTGGAGTTGATTCCTTAGGAGGAGATGGTGGTGGAGTTACTTCTTTTGGAGGAGATGGTAGTGGTGGAGTTGATCCCTTGGGAGGAGATGGTGGTGGAGTTGCTTCCTTGGGAGGAGATGGTGGCGGAGTTGATCCTGAGCCATGATCACCATCATGATCGTGGTCATCACCATCATGTGGTGGAGTCTTTTCCTTGGGAGGATATTGGGGTGATAATGAGGGTGGAGTTTTTTCCTTGGGAGGAGATGAAGGTGGTGGAGGTGGGCCAGTGTGAGATCCTGAACCATGATCATCACCATCATCATCGTGATCATCACCATCGTGTGGTGGAGTTTTTTCCTTCGGAGGAGATGGGGGTGGATTTTTTTCCTTGGGAGGAGACGAATGTGGTGGAGGTAGGCCAGTGTGAGATCTTGAACCATGATCATCACCATCACCATCATGATCGTGGTCATCACCATCGTGTGGTGGAGTTTTTTCCTTCGGAGGAGATGGGGGTGGAGTTCTTTCCTTGGGAGGAGATGAATGTGGTGGAGGTGGGCCAGTGTGAGATCTTGAACCATGATCATCACCATCACCATCATGATCGTGGTCATCACCATCGTGTGGTGGAGTTTTTTCCTTCGGAGGAGATGGGGGTGGAGTTCTTTCCTTGGGAGGAGATGAATGTGGTGGAGGTGGGCCAGTGTGAGATCTTGAACCATGATCATCACCATCACCATCATGATCGTGGTCATCACCATCGTGTGGTGGAGTTTTTTCCTTCGGAGGAGATGGGGGTGGAGTTCTTTCCTTGGGAGGAGATGAATGTGGTGGAGGTGGGCCAGTGTGAGATCCTGAACCATGATCATCACCATCACCATCATGATCGTGGTCATCACCATCGTGTGGTGGAGTTTTTTCCTTCGGAGGAGATGGGGGTGGAGTTTTTTCCTTGGGAGGAGATGAAGGTGGTAGAGGTGCGCCAGTGTGAGATCCTGAACCATGATTATCACCATCACCCTCGTGATCATGATCATCACCATCACCATCATGATCGTGGTCATTACCATTGTGTGGTGGAGTTTTTTCCTTGGGAGGAGATGGGGATGGAGTTTTTTCCTTGGGAGGAGATGGGGGTGGTGGAGTGTTTTCCTTCGGAGGAGATGGGGATGGTGGAGTTTTTTCCTTTGGAGGAGATGATGGTGGCAGTTTTGACGAACCGTGATCATCAGGAGGTGGCACTGAGCCATCAATACAAATAGGCTTGCAAGATCGACACTCAGTTATGCAGCCATTGGGACAAAATTTGGGACAAACATGTGGAAGATTTTTACATTGCTTTATCTCATCATCTGAGCAATGAGAATGGCTTGGATGATCAGCTATTCCAGGGGGAGTTGCTTCTACCGTTGCTATTATAAACATTAGCAACACAATTCCCAAACCCACAACTAAGTGAGCTGTTGATCTAGCCATTATATTAGTCGCTCTCTAATTGTTCTAAGTACTTGAGTTGAATGAGTGATGAAATTTCCATTGCTACATCTCCTATTTTATACTTGTTGATGAAGGAGAACTTTAAGCCTATTATTTGGGGACTCATAATTGCATTGTTTGATTGGCAATTGATACGTTCTTTTGTAAGTTTCCTTTCACATGCTTGTTTTCCCAAGTCGAAGTTAGTTAAAAGAACTCAATATTCTCTTTGATGTCTATATATTTTATCTTGCTGCTTCTAAAATGAAGATGTTGCATCACTTAGCCATAAATCTAGGACACAACACTTTTCAAAGTGCTTAATCTTTATTTCTGTGGTGTACCTTTCCTTGAACATTGGAGTAGCTTCGAACTAAGGGGAAGACTCAAAATGAAGAAAGATGCTATTTCCTCAGGATAGGGGCAGAGCTAGAAGCTGGACTATTCGGTCGAACCAACCTTTGTTAGCATTTAAATTGTCGTTCTAGAAATCATAATCCATAAAGTTTAAATTCTAGATCTGTCAGGACTCATACATATAATAAGAGGCACAGACTTATGTTATCAAGTAAAGGGTCACCGGCACCCGAAAAGTTCAAGTTCGGCAAACTTTTCATGAATACAAGTATGTGTTTTTAGAAAATATTGATATATTAGTAATGACATCCTATATACAAAACATATTTTGGTTGAATGCAAAAGCGCACCCAACCTTCAAATACTGGGTCTGCCTCTCTCAGCGTATAATTAATATATTTGAATCCTGAAAGAAACATAGCCAAGAAAATAAAATGGATTGAAAAAGATGTCGTCTGACTTCAGACTGAACCTGGCAAAAAATTGAATAATACATGCATAACTAGTAGTAACTTATAAGTAAAATAATTAATAATGTAGGGCCCTTTCCTTCCCAGATTGGTAATGTTGGACTGTGGGTTAGGTTCAGGTCATTATTACTCAAAGCAAATACCTTTACAACTAATTCGATTGCTCACATTACTTCATGCATGGCTTCTATAGCTCCTGGCAAATAGAATCATATTCAATTGGACTTATTATTTCTATATCTTTATACAATTTTGATTTTGTTGGAAAAATAAACTAGATTCATGATTCATATACATGAACTAGGAAAAGTTAAAAATTTAAAATCAAACAAATATAAATATCTGTTAAATATTTTGCTTTAACAATTTGATTAATATATAAATATCTTAAATTCTTGAAATAAAGGGAGTACAAGAGATGGTTTTTCCAAGAAACAAGAAATATTGATCCCACGCAGTGCGACTTACGATGTCCCAAGGATAATTTGGATAAAACCCCCACATATATATGTAATGGGAAGAACAATCACAACCTTTTTGATGTTTTAGTAAAAATCCAAAGGCATAAGAAAAAACCCAAGTATAGTTCATAGAAGAAAGAGGCGTTCAAAGATGCTAAGATATCACTGATTAACTTTTGACTAAGTGATAAATCGATTCTTGAGCCGAGAATCTTTCAGAAACAACCATTTTACTTTTATAAGATAGAGGTAAAGTGTGCGTACACTTTATCATTTTTAGACCCCATAATATGAGAATGCACTAGATATATTATTGTTGTTGTTGTTGCTAGTTGAAAAATAGTCACATTAGTAAAATTAAAACAAGACTCTGAATTTTAAATTTATTTATATAAATTTAATTTTTTAATAAAAATATTTAATTTGAGTAAAAGCTTTTAAAATACTAAACCCGTCTCAGAGTATTTACCTCTGCCGCATCAAGAACGTAACTAAACCTCTTTTATGTTAAGTAAATGCAAAGGCATGAGATGCTAAGATAAGTGACTAGCCTTTCTTTCACTCGGTTAAAGAGTAGTCACATTTGACCGGTTCAAAATCGAACCGAAATCGTTAACCGAACTGAACCGATGGTTTATTGGCTTATTGGTATCGGATTATCGGGATAATGGATGGGGAACAGATTGAGATTTTATAATTAACGGTTTAACGGTTTGGGGACGGATTACTCAATTTTCTTATCGGGTAAACCGTTCACCCCTTAAATTTTTTTATATTTAAACGTTTACCCCTATGTATATAAAGTACCATTGTTTATCTGTCTTTCGTTCCCATTGTTATTTGTATATTACTATTCTTTTTCCAACTTCTTGATGCAATTACAAGTTGATGCCCACGTTTATATGATTATTGATTTTCCCTCATGTTGTACCTTTATCTATTTGCATACTACAGAATCGAATTACGCGTAGGAGCTTTGAGGGCGAAGGCTAAAGCTTTTGTCTTTTGATTGATTATGAACGAATGTCCTTTTGAAAGTTTGACTAACTACTGAACGAACGTGCTTTTCTGGTTTTACAAATTTGGTTAATATGTGTAATGACAGTATGTGTAGTCTTGGTACTGATTGAATGATTGTTCAAAAATAATTTATTTGGTTTAGCCGATAACCGCCCGATAATTGATAACCCGATACCAATCCGCCTGTTGTCTTATTGGATGGCTAGCTGATTACTACATTTATAATCCGATAACCGTTAAGCCGAACCGTTAAGTATAATTATCCGCCCGATAAGCACCCCTAATCACCTTAATTAATTAAGACAAGACTCCTCAGCTCAATATACGGTTTACTATAAGTGACCTTTATCGGCTAACGGTTTTTTTAAAGGTTGGGTTTGGTTAAATGAACCAGATATTTAAATTGTGTTTATGGTGTTTTAGGTGTCCATTTAATTCATGGGTCGGGTTTCTCACCGGCTGAGGGGTAAACTTGATCAATAGTAAGTCGGTAGGATTTAATTTGAACCGAATAGTATAACGGATGATAACTTTAAATAATTTTCAATAGTAAAGCAATAAATATGATCCTTTTCCGTAAAAAAATGCGGGTTGTATAACATTTGTTCCTTTAATGAGCCTTACGTAACACTAATATTAGTTAGTCGGGATCCTAAAACGGATATCAAATACTAGGCAGAAGTATAAGTTCTAAACTTGCCATCAAACTCATAGTTAGTTTTAGTTACTAAGTTATCAATTCAAATATACGGTTTACTACAAGAAATAACATGCATTTGCTGCACGAACAGAAGAAGAAACTTTGTTTTTTGCTTTTAAGTACTACGCCCCGTTTTAAATATTTTTTGGCAAAAACGTCGCCTCTCAGCGCTTCTCCCTAATATCAAAGGTGATAAGAATTGTTAAAGGCTTGTCTATATTAATTAAAATAGAGAAGTTTATATACAATTACAAGAGAAAAAGGGAGAGATGAGATAAAGTTCTCTGTACATAAGACTCTTGTGGAGATCGAAAAGAATCTTAGATACAACTTAAACTAGGACTCCTGGATAGGCTTGGAGTGTCTATCCTTATCATGCCCCTTCAAGATGGGCTCAATCTCCTTGAGACCAATCTTGTTGACAAAGTATGTGAATGATCGTTTGGGCAATGCTTTTGTTAAGTTGTACGTATAGGAGATTCTTTCCTATCTCCATAAGAGTCTTATGTATAGAGAACTCTATCTCCTCTTTCCCTTCTCCTCTTGCAATTGTATATAAACTTCTCTATTGTAATCAATATGGACAAGCCTTTTATAATTCTTATCAACTCTTATATGGTATCAGAGCAACAAATTCACCTACTCCATCTGTATAGAGTGTTTTAATTAACATATGAAATTGGTTTGTTATCATGCGAGTGAAGTTTAGAAATATATCTTTAACTTCTGATTTAGCTTTCATGGGAAACAACCAAGTGTATTTGGTAAAATGATCAACAAACACCATATAAAAATAAAAATTATCAAAAGAAGAGATAGGAGAAGAACCTCAAATATCAGAGTAAACAATATCAAATGGTTTTATACTAGAAATAGTGTTTGCACCAAAGGGCAGTTGATGACTTCTATTACATTGACATGAATTGCAAAAAGTGAACGACTCATTTTTCACTACTGGAAGCTTAAAGGATGAAACACAAGCTTTAGTGATGTGAGGTTGTGGGTGACCAGGTCGAGCATGCCAAAGATTGAGCGATGGTGATACTTGCGTGGTGAAATGAACTTTTGGGAAACTAGGTGATGAACAACTTGTTGTAGATGGCCATTCGTAGAGATCTTCATTACTCTGACCTTGCAGAAGACATGCACCCGTGTTCAAATCCTTTATAAGAAAAGAATAAGAAAAAAATTAAATAGAGGTTAGATTTTGACGATAAAATTTTGCAAGAGAAATTAATCTTTTCTTAATATAAGGAGAACACAAAATATTACGCAGTTTAAAGTACTTGAGAGGCGATGAAAGAGTAGTGTGGCCTATGTATGTGATAAGAATAGTTTTACTATCTCCAACAATGATTTCATCCATGCTTGGGAATTAAGTAGAGGCCTATAGAGATTGAGAATTGTTGGTAATGTGATGAGAAGTTCCAAAATCAACTACCCAGTTGTTGGAAGGGCTAGAAGCATAAGCCATACGATTGGCAAAGTTGGCTTGAGCTTCAATTGCATTATGAGATCTTGAACGACAGAGTTTGGCTATATGACCATATTTATCTCATAAATGACACTGGATATGTTGTTGATTGTTGCGATTGGTGTAAGAGGGATTAAAAGAGGTAGGATATTGAAATGTGTTGTTACGACATGGGTTAAGGTTGGCTTGTGATGTATTCCTACGATTGAAAGTAGTAGGGTTTTTGTTCTTGAAATTAGAGTCGTGGGACTTTTGGTGAAACTGGGCAGTGATGATCGGTGCAACACTCTTTGGTTCTGATAAGTGGGGTTTTTGACGACTTATTAGTGCCTTTTAGCTTTTATTTTAGTCTAAAAGCATTGAATTATATTTTCGAAACTAATAAAATTGTGCAAAATTACAGGAATTCTGGAAGTTGGTCTCCCGAGCTGAAATCCGACTAAAAATAGAGTAATCCAAAGCACAAGGCAATCAAGGGCACAGAAGCACAAATGTGCGGCCGGCCCGAAGAAGGAATTCTGCGGCCGCAGAAGAAATTGCGGATCGTAGAATTTTATGTGCCGCCGCAAACAAAGAGGAAAAATCAAGCAGACATTTGCGCTAAGTGCGGAACGCACATGAATTGTGTGGCCGCAAAGTTGGGCTAAGAGTCCAAGTTCAGAGAGTATGCAAAAAGGCAAAGTCCAGGAGCTTCTGTGAATTGTCGACCGCACAAGATTTGTGCCGCCGCAGAACTGTGCCTTGCGGTCGCAGTCCTAATTGTGTGGATCACAGAAGTGTTACAGTCCAGAAATGTGCGGCTGCAGAAGAATGTCTTGTGGCCGCAGTTCAGAAATGTGCGGCCGCAGAACTCCAATTCCTGCCAGATGAAGAAATCTGCGGACCGCACATGGAATTGTGCGGCCGCAGAACCTCCCGAGGGGCATTTTTATCCGAAATTTTCAGACTTGTATAAATAAACGAGTTTCACAAAATTAGGTTAAGTTTTGAACATAAAAAGCTGTTGTAGCCATTTTTCTTTGCTATTTTAGGACGTTTTAGCTTATTTGAGTATTTTAACATTAGATTCCATCATTTTAATCTTCCATTATGAGTTAATTAGCTTTTCAACTTTATTTTCTTCAAATCCCATAATGAGTAGCTAGATGTTTACTAGGGTTGTGACCCAACCCTAATGTGTAAACCTTATGGGTGATTAATTTTGTATTTGCTTATGATTGAGTGTTGATTATTTAGCTTAGTTCATACTTCAATTTTAGAATTAATGATTGCAAACATTGATTCATGCCTATTTGATTTAGTTTCTACTTGAGAAAGCGGTACCTCGTCTAGGATAACCAGGCTAACAAGGAATTTGGTCAATTAAGAGATTGATTAACCCAATTAAAGGGTTAAACCTAGAGATAGTAATAACCCGACTTGAGCTCTTATCAACTATTTCGGGTGATACCCATTTGGTCTTGAGAAAGCCAAATTGGGTAAAATTACTCTCTGACCGAGAGGTTGTGAGTGGATAATTTAGAGTTGAGAGCTATGGTACACCCCAATCGACAAAACAAGCAGTAAAGTCTTTATCCCATTAGGCAAACACCTAGGTCATGGTCACATCCCTAAACTTTTTATCTATTTGGAAAAAACCTTAAAACAATTATCTCTAGTCTTCTTTCTTTATTTTGCAATCATTAATGTAACATTAGAAATACAAAACAAATCCTTGTTGTGGGAGTGCAATCTAGATAATTCGATTGCTCAACTTGAAATATATATCCTTAACTCCCATCTTAGCTCCCTGTGGATTCGACCCCGACTCTTAGCTGGGTTTCTATTATTACATATGACCGTTTCATACCTTTTTTGAGGTGTGCTTTGGACGTGATCAATTTTTGGCGTCGTTGTCAGGGAGTTAAAAACGGTGTTAGCTATATATTTGAGTGTGTTGTTGGAATATCATCTTTTTTTCCGTGTTACTAACTTGTTTGATAAATTGTAGGTACAACCATGGAAAATAATGAGCTCGGACATATTGATTTGGGGGATGTGGACGTCGAGGATGAGCAAGTTGATGAGGTTCCTCTTGAACCTCAAGGCAATAGAAGAGGCCGAGTGCCTCATGAAAATGTCCCCACTCCACCCCCACCTCCACCACGAGCAACTCCATACCAGGTGTTACCCAATGAAGGATATGTCAGTGCAATAGTCCCTTCCCATATTAGGGCAGGCAACTTTCAAATCACTAATGTGATGCTCACTTCACCGGTGCTCCAAGTCAAAATGCATACAAACACTTGAAGGGGTTTGTGGACACTTGTTGGGGGAGCAAACAAACAAATGTCTCCGAGGATGCATTGAGGATAAGGCTTTCTCCCTTCTCTCTATGGGGGAATGCTTTTGATTGGTTGGAATGTTTGCCGAACCATTCCACTCACACTTGTGATGAGTTGGCGGAAACGTTTATCTCTAAATTCTTCTCTCCGGGGCTCATGGTTACACTTCGGGATGAGATTTTGGCATTCAAGCAAGAGACAAATGAACCACTACACGAGATATGGGAATGCTATAGAACAATGGTTAAGGAATGTCCCAACAACGATATGACAAAGAATATAAATTCAACAAATTTTCTATCATGGGATCAACACAACCAACCAATGTGTAGTGAATTAACTTGTCGGTGGGAACTTCATGACTACGCCTTATGCGGAGGCGTGTGAGATTTTAGATGAAATGGCAGAAACATCATTGGTATGGCAATCCCGGGCTAATGTTCTACAAGGTGATCCCAACGTGATCCACCTTCACAAAGAATTGCATGACCATGGGCAAGCCATTGTCGAATTGACTACCACTATGAATCAATTAGCAAAGGCTCAATTTGAACAAGTGCAAAATCCTAAGCAAGTCAATGCCATGGAGGGAGTGAACATGATCGTGAACAAAAAAAGGACCACGAGTCTAAAAGTGCAACATCGAGTAGAGAATTATGTGCAAGAGAATAGTGGTTTTGATCAAGACAATTCTTACAATAAACAAGAAGAGAAGGTGCAATATGTGAACAACTTTCAAGGGCAACGAAACAACTTCTAAGGCCCAAACCAACAATAATAGCGACCCCAAAACAATCAAGGCAATTGGAATTCTAATAACCAAGGAAATTGGAATGGTGGAAATAATCAAGGGAATTGACATAACAACAACAATCAAGAAAATTAGAATGAAAATAACCAAGAAAATTAGGGGGGAGGGAGGTAGCAATCAAGGCGGATGGAACAACAAGCAAGGCAATCGGGGGTCTGGTTTTCAAAGGCCCCCGATGTATCAACAAACGAGCAACCCCCATCCTTATCCTTGCCATGGTCCTAGTTCTTCAAACAATGAGATGGGGCATATTAAGAACATGTTCAAGCAAATGATGGAAAAGAATATCGATTCGGATGCCCAACTTGCCTCACACAACACATCGATCCGTAACTTAGAAGTTCAAATGGGGAAAATCTCTTAAGCTCTAAATTCTCGTCCTAAGGGGACACTACCAAGTGACACGGTGGTAAACCCAAAGGGTGGAAACAACACGGGGCATACCATGGCCGTTACTACAAGAAGTGGAAGAGGTGGGAATGCACCCACCTCAAGTCAAAAGCAACTTGTGGATAAGAGCAAATGGTACAAGAAAAAGAGGTCCCGAACAATATGATACAATCAAATGATAAGGTTCAGATTGATATTGATGATAGTGTGGAAGAGACTCAAGAGGAGGTGAACCCGTCTAGGGATCACATTATTAACATACCGGACCAGTAGTGCAAAAGGTTAAAGCACCATTGCCTAAGCCTCTACCTCCTTACCCTCAAAGACTTGCCAAATAAAATGGCAAGAATCAATTCAAAAGGTTCATTCAAATGATGAAGAGTCTCTCAATCAATATGCCATTAGTTGAAGCTTTTGAAAAAATACCCGGTTATGCAAAGTTTATGAAGAATCTCATGACAAAGAAGCGATCAATGAATTTTGAAACTATCAAAGTCACTAATCAAGTGAGTGCAATTGTGAACTCAATGGCTCCTGAGTTGGAGGATCCCGGTACTTTTATGATTCCTTGTACAATTGGAAGTGTCGAGTTTGCTAAAGCTCTTTGTAATCTTGGGGCAAGTATCAATTTGATGACCTATTCAGTTTTCAAAAACCTTGGGAATTAAGAAACCAAGACCCACCTCTATGAGATTGAAAATGGCCGATTATACTATGAAGAGACCTTTAGGAGTGATTGAGGATGTCTTGGTTCGTGTTGATAAATTCATTCTTCCGGCGGATTTTGTCATTCTAGATTGAGTAGATGATTATGAGGTGTCGATTATTCTTGGAAGGCCTTTCCTTGCCACGGGGAAGGCTCTTTTTTATGCTGAAGCCGGAGAACTCACCTTCCGGGTAGTTGATGCAAAAATAGTATTCCATATGTGTAAGTCCATGCGGCAACCAAATAGCAACGAGCTGTGCTCTTTTGTGGACTTGGTGACCGATGTTATTGTTGATGATACAAGTGCCACATTTAATGTTGGTGATATGTTGGAGGCCGTCATGCTCAACTTTGATGATGACGAGATGGATGGCTTCATGAAATATGTGAACTCTTTGCAAGGAATGGGTTCGTACAATTATGCACCTTGAAAACTATCTTTGGATCTTGAAATTAGGACAACTCCTCCTACAAAGCCTTCCATTAAAGAGCCTCCTACCTTGGAGTTGAAACCATTGTCTCCATATCTTTGGTATGAATTTTTAGGCCCTTGTTCTACTTTACTAGTTATTCTTTCCTCTTGTTTGACTAACGTGCAGGTAGATTCTACATTGGCGGTGCTCCAAAAGAGGAAGAAGGCTATTGGGTGGACATTAGCGGATATTCAGGGGGTAAGCCCCACATTTTGCATTCATAAGATCAACTTGGAGGAATGCGCCAAACCATCTATTGAACATCAAAGGAGACTCAATGAGGCTATGCAAGAAGTTGTCAAAAAGGAAATTATCAAGTGGTTGGATGTCGGGGTTGTTTACCCCATTTCCTATAGTTCGTGGACTTCTACGGTTCAGTGTGTCCCGAAGAAAGGGGGGCATGACATTGGTCACTAATGACAAGAATGAGTTCATTCCTACAAGAACAGTGATCGGTTGGAGAGTGTGTATGGACTATCACAAGCTCAACAAAGTCACAAGGAAGGATCAATTCCCATTTCATTTCATAGATCAAATGCTTGATAGATTAGCCAGTCGTGCTTTCTATTGCTTTCTCGATGGGGATTCTGGCTACAACCAAATCCTTATTGCTTTAGAAGATCAAGAGAAAACAACCTTTACATGTCCCTATGATACTTTCGCCTTCAAGCGGATGCCATTTGGTTTGTGCAATGCATCGATGACTTTTCAAAGGTGTATGATGGCTATCTTCACGGACATAGTGGAGGACTACCTTGAAGTTTTCATACATGACTTCTCGGTGGTTGGAGATTCTTTTGATGATTGTCTTACAAATTTAAATAAAGTGTTAGCAAGATGTGAAGAAACAATTTTGGTGCTCAATTGGGAGAAGTGTCATTTCATAGTCTATGAAGGCATTGTCCTTGGGCACAAAATCTCAAAGAATGGAATTGAAGTTGACAAGGCAAAGATAGAGGTGAATTCTAAACCTCCACCTCCATCTTCGGTGAAGGGTGTGCGGAGTTTCTTAGGCCACGTGGGGTTTCACCGGCATTTCATCAAAGATTTCTCTAAGGTGCTGAACCCGTTGTGCAAATTTCTTGAGAAGGATGCTATGTTCAACTTCGATGATGATTGCATGAGAGCTTTTGAATTGTTAAAGTTCAAGTTGACAACTACCCCCAACATCACCGCTCCAAATTGTAGTGTCCCTTTTGAACTCATGTGTGATGCAAGTGATGTAGCGTTGGGGCTATTTTGGGGCAACACATCAACATAATTTTTCACCCGGTCTACTATGCTAGTAAGACCATGAATAGTGCCCAAGTCAACTATACCATTACGGAGAAAGAGCTCCTTGCCATTGTGTCTGCAATTGAGAAGTTTCGCCCGTACTTGATGTGTACAAAGGCCATTGTCCACACGGATCATGCGCCACTTCATTATCTTATGAGCAAGAAAGATTTCAAAGCTTGGTTGATGAGATGTGTGCTTTTGTTGCAAGAGTTTGATATTGATATCCAAGATAGAAAAGGGAGTGAAAACCAAGTGGCGGACCACTTGTCTCGTTTGGAGGAGGAGGGGAGGCCGCATGATGGCCTTGAAATCAATAACTTCTTCCCCAATGAGCAACACTTGGCTATTTCAATGAAAGAGGTGCCATGGTTCGCGTATCTAGCAAATCTCCTTATGTGTGGTATCATTCCGGATGAGTTTTCTTCAAACCAAAGGAAGAAGCTCAAACGGGATTGTCAAAATGGGATTGTCAAGATTATTATTGGGATGAACCATACATTTTTTGGATTTTTACGGATGGGGTGATTAGAATATGTGTACCGGAAGAAAAGCAAGGTGAAATTATTGGAGCTTGTCATTCTTCGCCATATGGTGGTCACCATGATGGAGCAAGAACGGCGTCCAAAGATCTAAGTTGCGGTTTCTATTGGCCCACTCTTTACAAGGATGCTTGTGATCTCGTGAAAAGATGTGATGAATGTCAACGCGCCGGTGGAATCTCAAAGAAAAATGAAATGCCTCTCACCACCATTTTGAAGATTGATATTTTTGATGTGTGGGGTATTGATTTCATGGGCCCTTTTGTAAGTTCTTATGGAAACACCTACATATTGGTCGTGGGGGATTATGTGTCCAAATGGGTGGAGGTCGTTTCTCTACCCAACAATGAAGCGAGAAGTTTGGTGCCATTCTTGAAGAAGAATATTTTCACAAGGTTTGGTACTCTGCGGGCTATTATAAGTGATGGGGGTCACATTTTTGCAACAAGGCTTTCAATACTTTACTTATCAAGTATGATGTCACTCATAAAGTCACAAGTCCCTATCATCCACAAGCTAGCGGTCAAGTGGAAGTCTCCAACCGGGAGATAAAAAGTATGTTATCCAAAATAGTGAATGCTAACCGGACGGATTGGTCCAAGAATTTTGATAATGCATTATGGGCTTATCGGACAGCTTACAAAACATCTATCGGAATGTCGCCGTATCGGTTGGTATTCGTAAAATCTTGTCATCTTCTGGTGGAACTTGAGCACAAGTCTATGTGGGCTCTAAAGAAGTTGAATCTTGATTGGGATGTAGCCGCTAACTTGAAGGTTACACATGTGAATGAATTGGATGAATTTAGGTACCATGCCTACACAAGTTTGTCCTTGTACAAAGAACAGATGAAATATATTTATGACAAATACATTTGGAACAAAGAGTTTAAGGTGGGCAATCTCGTATTGTTGTTCAACTCAAGGTTGAGGATATTTTTCTGAAAGCTAAAGTCTAAATAGAGAGGTCCCTTTGAAATTATGGGTGTGACACCATTTGGGGCATTGGACTTGAAGAACAAAAATAATGAAGTATTCTGAGTCAATGGTCACCGGGTGAAGCACTATTTTGGAAAAGTTGGATATAGCCACGTCGTGGCGGTCATTCATTTCAATTGATGGTATTCTGCATCGTGCCGCGACGTTAAATCGGGCACTTCTTGGGAGGCAACCCATGTTTCATTTCCTTTTTTTCTTTTCTTTTGTAGTTAGGTATTATTTTTGTGCTAACTTGATTTGAAGTGTGCTACAGGGATGAGTTTGTCTTACAGGAATTATGAACAGACATCTACCTAAGTGTTGTATCACTTACGGACCGTAGTTGAATTGTGCAAACCGCACATTTATAGTTGTTGCAACAAAAGTGCTCTGCGGCCGCACAATTATCTTGCGGACTGCACAAATGGAAGGTGAAAAATGCCAACTCTCTAAAGTTGGTATGTCAGAGAAATAGTCAATCCATGGTCGCAACAGGAAATCTGCGGCCGCAAGCATAGTTTTGAGGACCGCATACAAGACACGAACTTAAGCTCACCAAGTAATAGAGTGCGGACCGCAACTAAAATTATGCGGCCACACCCGCTCCTTCTTCCCTTAGAAAATCACTAGTATAAATAGAGGGCCATGTCAGCTGTTACATTTTTCCCTCTCTCAGCACAAAATCTTGCACTATATTGAAATTTCTTGGTGAATCATCTGCCCACACGCCCAACAATTATGATCACTCATCCCTTGCACTCATTCACATCTAGTATGCTTAAATTCCTTGTTAGAAATTTTCATTTTTTTTGTTTAATTTGTAGTTTCTAAATTATTTTTAGGTCATTTATCAATAGAATTCAATTGTGCATTCATGTGGGGGTAAATTTATAGTGGGTTAACTAATACATGCGCATTGGGGACTGGGTCAACGTATTTTCATGCCTTTATGCTGTTTACCATGTCAAAATTTATGCAAAGAAATTGCAAAACCTAGATTGAAAGACTAGACTGTTCGTAGTATTTTGAATTCTACGGCTGCACCTGAAATTGTGCAGTCCGCAGAAGTTGATTCTAGGGCAGCTTTAGTAAAGAATGGGTCTGCGGTCGCAAGAAAATTGTTTGGACCGCAGAACAGCCCTTTCACTGTCATCAGAGAGTCTACACTTTGTGACTCAAATGTGCGGCCGCATGTCTAATTATACGGACCGCAGAAATCACGTTGCTGCCGCACATCAGTCAATTCTCTGTCATCAGAGAGGTGGCAGATTTTGGGTTTCTAAGATGCAGCCGCAAGTGAAATTGTGCGGACCACACATCAGTTTTGCAGTCGCAAAGCTAAATTGTGCGATCCACAAGGCCTAACCTGTAGCCGCAGTAATATTGTGCGGACCGCAGATCCTTACCATGCAAGCATATTGTCTGTGACCCTCATTATGTTTTCTGGTGTATTCTTGCATATCTCCTATGTATGCCCTAACATTGAAGTGCAACTAACAACCGCCTTTGCTTGATACAGACAATGGTTCGATCTAGAGGCAGAGGCGACACTTCCAAAGGGAGGGGTGAACCTTCTCCGGGACGAGGCATGAGAGCTTTACCTCTTGCCCAACAGTAGGAAATCAGAAAAAAGACAACAGTCGGGAGAGGGAGAGGTGTAGATCTCTCCGAGACAAGTTTATACGCCTTGTCTTGGGACGTATTAGAGGGCACCTCAACCTCTGATGGTAGAGGGGGAGATACCACAACTGCTGGGGTTGAAAGAACACATAAGAAAGAGGTTTGGGAGGACCGATTCATCAACCTATCAGCTTTCACTAGTTTCTGCACATGGTGGCCGGCGAGGTCACTAACACTTGAGCGACAGTTCTTACTGACAGATTTAGAGAGGTACAACCCGGCCCTGCTGAGGCAGTTTATAGAACGTAAAAGGTGAATGTGCTTTAACCAAAGTGTGGTATATGCTAAGGAATACCTTGTCGGGTAATTCAATGCCAATGTGGAGCATATCAAAAAGGGGACAAAGGTGACAAAAGTGCAATTATCAACACACACTGAACACATACTTGGGCGTTGATGATGTCGAGCCAAAAGAATACCCGAAAAAGTATACACTTGGGGATGCAGTTCGTCCTTGGTTAGTGGAGATTCTAGCTGCACCAGGACCACCACCATTATGGATCACCATTGGGGTTCCTATCCACTGGAGCACGAAGCAAAAGGGTGGAAATCATTTGTCTGTAGCAGACTGGACCCGAGTCAAAATGAGACTCACTTGCTGATTCCTCAGGGCAGTCTTAGTTGCCTCTATTATGGCTGGGTACCCTATCAATGTGGGTGCCGTGATGTAGGCCAACATCTCAGTGATCGACCTGCAGGATGACTCTTCCTACCCGTACCCCAACACCATTACGGAGTATCTTACGGATGCAGGGGCGGAATCAAGGGATTTTGATACAAAGGTGAGGCAGAAAAAGACTTTCTCATGGTACTCACTTATGGATGCGAACAACCCAAAGAGAAAAGGTCAGTCGTCTACCACCACATGCCAGTCTGATGAGCCAGTTGTGGTAATTGCGGAGGTAGTTGATGTTCCATCCACTACGACCGAGCCTTTCTCTAGTGTCGCAGCTATGCCTCCACCATCATCTTCAGTCCCCTACTGCAGTTCCTGCCACAACTTCCACCTCAGATTTGAAGCCGGTGCCCATGCCTACTGCTCCACTTTCTGCGCTGCGAGTCTCCTAGATATTGGCGAGCCTCAACAACTGGATGCAGATAGCAACTGCAAAGCTGTCTGACTTATCCAGTACTGTTGTAGCACAGTCTACTATACAGGCACCTCAGTTTCCCCCGACAGTTGAGGAGACATTAATGAAGATACTAGAGACCCAGAACACCATAATGTCTACCTTGGTACAGCACGGGTCAGTGATCGAAGAGCTGGGAAAAGAAGTAAAGAAGACGAGGAAGTCCCAGGCCAGCAAGAAGTCAGTGGACAAGCACCGAAGACAGGTGACCAAGCTTGCTGCAGCCGGAGATATCCCCTTTGACATGTTGATTGACCCACACCCTTCAGGCCCAAACCCTGTAGCACCATCAGCACCAATGGCACCAGCTGGCCAGTCTGAGGAGCCAGACTCTACTGTCGACATGCCGAGGAAGTGCGTCAGATGTTCACCAACCCAATCACACCTAGAGTTGAGGATGATGAGATTCAATTGGACGAGACTGAGGGCGGTGACATTGTTGGGGCCACAGAGATGTCCAAGGAACCATATGGAGTTTTCTTCACTATTTTCCCTCTTTTACTCTTATTTTGTTAAACATTGGGGATAATGCTTATCTTTATTCAGAGGGGTGGAGTTTATTGATCATATTTGGTATATTCTGAAACATCTGGCGAGTAATAATTTGATATTATTTTCTTTTTCTTTCTTATTCTGTATATATTCCTTATTTTTCTCTCATTATGTATATTCAATAATTGTTGTTTATTTGCTTCTTTATTTTTGTTCCTTTGTTAGTTCTTAGTTTGATTTAGTAGCTTCTTTGTTTGATTTAGTAGATTCTTTTTATATTCTAGTAGATAATAAGCCTTTGGTTTTCTTAATGCCACAATTCTTTCCAAATGTAGTTGTTGTGTGAACTGGGTGACTCGTCCCAACGATGGATGACGTGATAATCTTCTTAAAGGAATGAGTCTGTTTTTGGTGTTTAGGTAATAATAGTAGTAGTAATGAATAAAAAGACCTAATTAAGTCATGCTCGAAGAGTCAAACATGCTTCAACTGGTACCAACACACTTAACTATGTGCTTATGGTTAGAAACAAGATTTTTGAAAGAAATAGCTCTAGTTGTGGGACCTCGAATCTATCCTCTTTAACAATCTAGTTGCGTGAGGGATGATATGCTTTGTTGCTAATCCAAGTACTCGTGCGAAAGGTCTAGAACTTTCCCCGAATGTATTTGAAGGCGAAAATTTAAGTTTCGCTTGGCTTGAGAAGTTATTGTAGGCTTTCCTTGGCCCATTTGAGTTTTCTATTACCTACCAATGATGTTATCCCTAGTAAACCCCTTTGAGCCTCGAGCCTTTCTCGTTTGATAACCTTGTTACAAGCCTTTACCCATTTTGTCGTGACCCTCTCTTGGTACCCGAGCTTTCCTTAACACTCTTGAGAAACAAATGGCTAAAAATGTAAGTTAGGGGGAGAGATGAGGAACTTGAAAAAGGTATCAAGGCACAAAAAGAGAAAATAAATGATGAAAAGGAAAGGGAAGAAAAGAAAAGAACAAAAAGCAAAATGCAAAAAAAAAAGTGAATAAGTGGAAGAATTGAAGGGATTCAAAGAGAGGTAATGATCCCAAACATGGAGAAATCAAAGAGAGAGAAAATGAATGTAATGATAAAGAAAGAGTGATGTTAAGTCTATCTAGTCCCCCCAAGGAAAAGAAAGTGCCTCAAAGAATTGGCAAAGTGTGAGCCGAGAAATGAAAAATGGAGTGCTTAAGGAAAGGTGTAACCATTCACCCATACTGTATCCAAACCTAATCCAAAAGACTTCATTACAACCCGAAAGAAGTCCTACTTGATTTCAAGACGAGTGAGCTTACATTAGTGGCGATCTACATGAGGGGCAAGCCTATGGTACTTGAAGTCGTACTTGCGACATTCTCTTAAGAGAGATGAGTGAACATTTCATAAATCTTTGGATTGAGTGATAGAGTTCTTAAGTGAGCCATGCAAATGGAAAGTAGAGGAGGAAGAGTTTGGAGTCCACCATGACCAACATGATAGAGCAAGAGTCCTTGATGAGTAAAGTCAATTCTTGAAGCTCAAATGTCACATTAGAACTATATGCGCATGAATGTTTAACTTGTCGCCTTGTTGATAATACATGAGTAGTGTGGGTAATTGTTGGTCCCAACTGATGTGTGTATAGCTCACCTTTGACTCGCTGAAATCACCCTTAACTTTTGGTGGTGAGAACTAATTTATTTGCTTGAGGACAAGCAAAGACTTAAGTTTGGGGGAGTTGATAAGTGGGGTTTTTGACGGCTTATTAGCACCTTTTAGCTTTTTTTTAGTCTAAAAGCATTGAATTGTATTTCCGAAACTAATGAAATTGTGCAACATTGCAGGAATGCTGGAAGTTGGTCTCCCGAGATGAAATCCAACTCAAAGAGGAGTAATCCGAAGCACAAGGCAATCAAGGGCACAAAAGCACAAATATGCATCCCGTGGAAGGAATTCTGCAGCCGCAGAAGAAATTGTGGACCGCATAATTCCATCTGTGACCGCAAACAAAGAGGAAACATCTAGCAAACATTTGCGCAAAGTGCGGACCACACATGAATTATGTGGCCGCAAAGCTGGGTTAAGAGTCGAAGTTTAGAGAGTATGCAAAAAGACCAAGTCCAGGAGCTTTTGTGACTTGCGGACCACACAAGATTTGTGCGGCCGCAGTCCTAATTTTGCGGACCGCAGAAGTGTTACCTTGCGGCCGCAGTCCAGAAATGTGCGGCCTCATAAAAATGCCTCGCGATCGCAGTTCAGAAATGTGTGGCCGCAGAACTCCAGTTCTTGCTAGATGAAGAAATTTGTGGACCGCACATGGAATTTTGCGGCCGCAGAACCTCCCGAGGGGCATTTTTATCCGAGATTTTTAGCCTTGTATAAATAGACGAGTTTCACAAAATTAGGTTAAGTTTTGAACATAGAAAGCTGTTGTAGCCATTTCTTTTGCTCTTTTAGGAAGTTTTAGCTTATTTGAGTATTTTAACATTAGATTCCATCATTTTAATCTTCCATTATGAGTTTAATTAGTTTTTCATCTTTGTTTTCTTCCAATTCCATAATGAGTAGCTAGATTTTTTCTAGGGTTGTGACCCAGCCCTAGTGTGTAAACCTTATGGGTGATTAATTTTATGCTTGTTTATGATTGGGTGTTAATTATTTTGGTTAGTTAATATTTCAATTTTAGAATTAATGGTTGCAAACATTGATTCATGCCTATTTGACTTAGTCTCTACTTGAGAAAGAGAGACTTAGTCTAGGATAACTAGGCTAACAAGTAATTGGGTTAATTGAGAGATTGATTAACCTAATTAAAGGATTCAACCTAGAGATAGTAATAACCCGACTTGAGCTCTTATTAACTGTTTCGGGTGATACCCATTTGGTCTTAAGAAAGCCAAATTGGGCAAAATCACTCTCTGGCCGAGAGGTAGTGAGTGGGTAATTTAGAGTTGAGAGTTATAATACACCCCAATCGGCAAAACAAGCAGTAAAGTTTTTATCACATTAGGCAAACACCTAGGTCATGGTCACGACCCTAGGCTTTTTATCTATTTGGAAAAAACCTTAAAACAATTATCTCTAGTCTTCTTTCTTTATTTTGCAATCATTAGTGTAACACTAGAAATACAAAACAAATCCTTGTTGTGGGAGTGCAATCTAGATAATCCAATTGCTCAACTTGAAATATATACCCCTAACTCCCATCTTAGCTCCATGTGGATTCGACCCCGACTCTTAGTTGGGTTTCTATTATCTCTTAGCTCTATGTGGATTCGACCCCGACTCTTAGTTAGGTTTCTATTATTGCATACGACCGTTTCATACCTCTTTTGAGGTGTGATTTGGACGTGATCAGGTTCTGAATGTTTTATGAACATTTCATGTGCCAGCAGTTTGTTATAAAATTCTTCAAAGGAAATAGAGTAATCTCTAGCCCTAATAGTAGCAGAGAGTTCCTTGTAGTCAAAACCTAGACCACTTAGAACTTTGATGGCAAGTTCTTCATCCGACAATGGGGAACAACTAGAGGCGAGATCATCAACGATTGATTTGATTTCTTTCATATATTAACCAACTGAACGTGAGCCCTTTTTGAGGTTGGCAAGAGTATCACGAAGGCTGAATATGCGTGAATGAGATTTATTGGCATAGGTGGTTTGAAGTATATTCCAGGCATGGCTGGCAGTGGATGCGATTTCTATCAGAGGTGCTATTGTGGGATCAACTGATGCCATAATGGCATTGCGAACCAGACTATCTTGCTTTAGCTAAAGGCGAAAGGCGTTGTTGGGAACTTCTTTGTTACTTTCATCTGGAATGTGAGTGGGTGCAAGAGTGGATGAACCATCAACAAAGCCAAGAAGATCATAGCAAAAAATAAATGTGGTGACTTGGGATTTCCAAGTGGAGTAGTTCGAACTCCCTAATAATTTCAAGGATAGTTGGCTGGCAGGATTGAAAGAGATGAGTTGAGAGGGTTGAACAATGTTGCTCTGGTTGACTGGAACGATGGGTGAGGAAGAGGTTGAAGAAGAAGATAGTGGTGTTTTGTCACCCATTCTGGAAAGAAGGAGGATAACTCGTGTGAGTTTATTTTAGGCTCTCAATACCATATAAGAGTGATAAGAAGTGTAAAAAGCTTGTCTATATTGATTACAATAGAGAAGTTTATATACAATTACAAGAGGAGAAGGGAGAGAGGGGATAGAATTCTCTGTACATAAGACTCTTGTGAAAATAGGAAAGAATCTCAGATACAACTTAAACTAGGACTCCTGGATGGGTTTGGAGTGTCTATCCTTATTACCTAAAAGGCGAAAAGCGCATGCCTTTTTTGAAACACAACTCAACAGACAAAAATAATGACGTTGCATCGCTTCACTTCGCATCGCCACTAGCTATTAGTGTGATAGCGCTCACTATTTATATTACAACATTGCCTTTGTGTCCTCCTTATCAGCATCTAATTGTCTCCAGTTAAGGAGTAAAATCATCATTTCCAACCAAAATCTGATACGTTTAACATTGCCCGCTTTCAGTTTAGTATATGATTTTCATTTGTAATAAATACGTAAATTGCTTTATAAGGACTAAGTTTCTTCTGAGTCTAAGAAAATGAGTGGTGACAACCATTTTGATAATCTGCCTTGGTTTTGGAAGTGTGGAATTTCTTGATAGCAAAAGCTTCTCGGACCAAATAGTAGATGTGCCAATGGTTCGACCTGTTATTTTGTGAAATATGCGTCATATTAATTTTTCGGTTATTCTATTTTGTATAAGTAAAATTAGACTTTTTGAAACTGTCCCAATCATCTCGGTTTCTCTTCGATTTTTGTATGATTCGGTTAATTTTCGGTATTTTTTTTAAAAATAAAATGTCATGTAATAGTCGCTAGTAGAAGTTAGAACGCGATAAAATACGTACTTACTTAGGACTTCGGCAAAATTCTCTAGATATTTTTACAGTATAAAAGACAATGAATTGAGAGAATATGAAAGATAACCTGAATAGAGATTTATCTCACTATTTTAATATAGTGCATGTAAGAGAAATTGAGCAAAGACAAAAGAAATATAGATCACACGAGTTGAAATATATTAATCGAGATTGGACTCAAGAATAGAGTCGATTAGAAGATTAGGTATACAATAAGAAAAATCTAAATTATACGAGAGGAAAGATATTCAATACCTTATGATTTACTATTCAAGATCGTTGGAATACCTGCGACTTCCTACTCAAGATGATAGCTAGAACTAATTTAGTTTCAATAGAAGTTGCATAAAAGGTTTGAGAGTTGAGACTTTGGGCTTTAATTACTTGTTGGCTTGTAGACATTTCCATGGAAAAAATTAATGTTTTGTTATTTTTAAACTTAATATATAAATTAAATATATATTTTTTATATAAAATTATTCGGGGCGGTTCGGTATTTTTCGGTTTACTTTTGTAAAATTAAAAAGCTACCATAATTATTGGTATGATTATAGTTTTATATAAAAACTTACGGTTTTATTAAAAGAAACATGATAATCGATTCGGTACAGCTTGGTTCGGTCAGTTTAGTCGGTTTTTAAAGATCTATTGACACCCCTACCAAATAGCATGCATCTTTAGTTGCTAATTTCTTCATTATTCAATGCTATTAACTTATATACTTGATTTCTATTTTTTTTCTCATATCAAAAATAAGATCTAATTGTTTCATATGTAGGTTCATAATATAGATTAAGAAAAATATCATGATATTAGAAAAAAATTATAAATAAATTGATAATCTAGAGGGTTAAATAAGAACTGAAAATTAAATTGAGATGGGAGGATGATAATATCTATTATCGTAGTTAGAAGAGGATTTTGATTATTTTTTTTAAAGTAAAATGGAAAGATGTAAATAATTTTAACTCAATTTAAATAATTTTAAATAACTTTAATCCTTCTTTTAAAATTTTGCAGCAATGCTTACTGTCACGACCCAATTCACCTTCCGTAAGATGTCGTGACGGTACCTAATCTCTACAACTAGGTAAGCCTAACATTTGTGAAATAAAGAAAATAAAAGCAAAACTTTAACAACTAACTGCAACAGATAATTAAATAACTGATAAAAATACCATTCTGCATGTACAATAACCAACACTCGAGTATACACTGTATTTTCAAAACTCGGAACATCATAAGTCATAAGGTACAGAAGAAACTAGTATCTCTATACACGAGAGTCTAAGAAAAGAAGTACGAAAGGTAAATGACATAGGAGGGAATAGAGGGGGACTCCGAGGTCTGCGGACGCGGCAGATATACCTTCAAGTCTCCAAAATCCCACTGCTCACTGATGACCTGGCTGGTAAGAAGTACCTGGATCTACACACAAAATATGTGCAAAAGAGTAGCATAATACACCACAACTATACCCAATAAGTGCCAAGTCTAACCTCGGTCGAGATAGTGACGAGGTCAGGTCAGGGCCCTACTGGTATATATATAATAAATAAGGCAGAGAAATATTGCAGTGTAATAAAAGACTGGAATTTTAACGAGGAGAAACTACAGAAAGATAACAACATAACACATAGGGACAAACAACAAGGGATCTCCCGAGATACCGTCTCGTAGTCCCAAAAGTAAATATGCAAGGAGATCTCCCGAGGTACCGCCTCGTAGTCTCAAAAGTAAATGTGCAGGGAGATCTCCCGAGGTACCGCCTCGTAGTCTCAAAAGTAAATGTGCAGGGGGGACCTCCCGAGGTACCGCCTCGTAATCCCAAAAGTAAACACATAGCTCAAAACGATAAATACAATAATTTATAGCAAGAATTCTACAGTTAAGATTGATATGCATAAAGGAAAAACATGAAATCAACTAAGCATGCTGCACAAAGTACAAATAAGTATTTAAGACACGTAAACATGCGATATTAGGCTAATATGATAACTACATATGCTCGTATAACTCAATTGAGAAGAAACGGGTTATTATTCGGTGAAAATCGAATTTTACAATAATTAGCCCGTGTACGCACTCGTCACCTCACATACACGACGCTCACATATCACAGAAGTATTACCACAGTACCAAATCCTAAGGGGATTTTCCCCACACAAGGTTAGGCAAGCCACTTACATCGAACCAAACTCAATCAATCAGTAAGAATGCCTTTTCCACGATTTTCCGACTCCGAATGGCCCAAATCTAGCCAAAGCAATTACATACCATAAATATAATTATAAGAAACTAATCTAATTAATGAAATCAAGGCTTAAGCAAGAAATTAGAAAATCGCTCCAAAATGTCGGCCAGGCCCATGTCTCGGAATTGGGTAAAAGTCACAAAATATGCACACTCATTCACTCACGAGTTCACTCGTGCCAAAATTATCCAAATCCGATATCAAAATCCGAATCAAAACTCAAAAACTTAGTTGAAGAACTTTTCAACTTTTTCCCAAATTTCTCAACCAAATTCCTTAATTAAATGTTGAAATCAACTATAGATTAACGGAATATAACCATAAATGAGTTAAGAATCATTACCCAAAAGCTTCCTCTGAAAATCCCTCAAATTATCATCTAAATTCAAGCTCTCAAAGTTCCAAAATAAAAATGGGATAAAATCCTCAAACTTAGCCTTTTTCCGCCCAGCGATCTCGCTTCTGCGAGGGGTTTACCGCTCCTGCGGTTCCACACCTGCGGAAAAACTATCGCAGGTGCGGACTTAACTTAAGTCCTCAAAAATATCTTATGCGATCAAGGACCGCTTCTGCGCGCCTGCTTCTGCGTTCCTTTCACCGCTCCTGCGAGTCCGGTGTTGCGAGACTCTGACCGCTTTTGTGGTCCCAGTTGGGCAGGCCCATAATCGCTTCTGCGGCTCTATGGCAGCTTCTGCGGGGTCGCACCTACGGCCCATAGTGCGCAGGTGCGATTACACCAGGTGCAGTAACTTCAGCCAATCTAACACATTTCCAAATGATCCGTTAACCACCCGAAATCAACCCAAGGCCCTCGAGACCTCAACCAAACATACCAACAGGTCCTAAAACATCATACAAACTTAGTCGAGCCCTCAAATCACATCAAACAATAACAAAAACGCGAATCACACTCCAATTCAAACTTAATGAACTTGAAACTTCAAACTTCTACAACTGATGCCGAAACCTATCAAATCACGTCTGATTAACCCCAAATTTTGCACACAAATCATATTCGACATTACGGACCTACTCCAACTTCCGGAATCGGAATCCGACCCCGATAACAAAAAGTCCACTTCCGGTCAAACTTCCCAAAAATTCAACTTTCGTCATTTCAAGCATAATTTAGCTACAGACCTCCAATTCACAATCCGGACACGCTCAAAGTCCAAAATCACCCAACGGAGCTAACGGAACCGACGAAACTCCATTTCGTTCACCGCTCCTGCGAGTCCGGTGTTGCGAGACTCTGACCGCTTTTGTGGTCCCAGTTGGGCAGGCCCATAATCGCTTCTGCGGCTCTATGGCAGCTTCTGCGGGGTCGCACCTACGGCCCATAGTGCGCAGGTGCGATTACACCAGGTGCAGTAACTTCAGCCAATCTAACACATTTCCAAATGATCCGTTAACCACCCGAAATCAACCCAAGGCCCCCGAGACCTCAACCAAACATACCAACAGGTCCTAAAACATCATACAAACTTAGTCGAGCCCTCAAATCACATCAAACAATAACAAAAACGCGAATCACACTCCAATTCAAACTTAATGAACTTGAAACTTCAAACTTCTACAACTGATGCCGAAACCTATCAAATCACGTCTGATTAACCCCAAATTTTGCACACAAATCATATTCGACATTACGGACCTACTCCAACTTCCGGAATCGGAATCCGACCCCGATAACAAAAAGTCCACTTCCGGTCAAACTTCCCAAAAATTCAACTTTCGTCATTTCAAGCATAATTTAGCTACAGACCTCCAATTCACAATCCGGACACGCTCAAAGTCCAAAATCACCCAACGGAGCTAACGGAACCGACGAAACTCCATTCCGGAGTTGTCTTCACACAGTTTCGACCACGGTCAAAATCCTATTACTTAAGCTTCCGCTTTAGGGATTAAGTGTCCCAAGTCACTCCGAAACCACAAACAAAACCTCCCGGCAAGTCACATAAGCAGAAAAAGATACGGGAAAAGCAGTAAATAGGGGATCGGGGCTATTACTCTCAAAACGACCGCTCGGATCGTTACACTTAAGTTGGTTAAAACTCTTCATTAATTAAGTATATGTAATAAACTTCAATTAATTACCAAAACAAATTAAGTACATTGGAGTAACACAAGAGAAAGTATACTTTCACTGCTCTAGTATAACGTCAATGCAACTTAAGGTTAAACAGAAACGAAAAAAGAGTAACGGCGAGTAGACGAAGAATAGGAACGAGTCGCGGCAGCAAAAACGATTTATAAGCTCAGCAATTAAGATGTATATGTCGCAAACATCAATTGCGATTTATATAAATCGCATTTACAAACTGCAATTTATAAGCCGCATTCGCATACTGCGATTTATAACTCAACTCACTATACTTGTCAAAAAAACGATATCTAAAAATGCATATGATTTTAGGTCGGTTTGATAGTAGATGTCAGGGCTCCGTACTTCTTTGGATGCACACACATCAACTCATAAATACTAACTAAAAGAGTCTAAAAATGCAAAGTCTATTAATTTGATAAATTCTAGAGATTACTTCAAGAATAAATTGATATATGTTTTTTACTCTAGTAATATATAGTCTTTGGTCAATCTTTAACTTCCTGCTCATCCTTTCCTTATCTTCTGAATATATATGTAAGAACAGTTCGATATGCTAAGTATCCCGTATTCACGTAGGATTCGAAGAAGAGTTACTATTCAAGGGGATATGATGTAGGTAGCCTACTATGATACAAGTTTTAGTGACTAATTTTACGGCTCGAACCCGTAACCTATAGATCACACGAAGACAGTTTGTGATTGTCTATATATGTGTCGAAAATTTTATTAAATAAGTAAAAGTAAGTAATTTCAAACTCAGCACATCAAATTAGTTATGGTAAAATTTCAAACTCAAATCTTTAAAATTAACATTCAAATCTATGAATTTTAAATTCTAAACATAGGCCTAACGCATCATCTCCGGTTCAAAGAACGGAGGCACAGTGACCGCTTGGCTTTTCCAATTCTCTACATTTGCTTTCCAACCTGTAACACAATCGTCAATAAATAAAAAAATCTGTTAAAATCAATCGTCTTTGATCCACAATTTTATAATCTATTGGCAAGTGGAGACATAATAAAGAGAAACCAAAAAATTATCCTAAATTTACGCTTAAATGACATTATATTTAAGGAAAAGGGTCAAATTTACCTATTTACCTTTGTTATACTATCGGGCCAAATTTTTTCGGACGGCTAATTGAAAAATAGCCAGCGTTTGCAAAGTCATTAAAAAATAGCCATTATTTTATTGCAACACGGACCGGTCCATCATAATATACTGGAGATTGGTGCACTTGTGTATGAACTTCCAGCATATTATGTTGGAACTCCAACACGCGAAAAGTTCCAGCATAATATACTGGAGATTGGAGTACCTGTGTATGAACTTCTAACATATTATGTTGGACCGGTATATTATACTGGAACTTCAGTATATTATGCTGGAATATTTTCCGGATTTTGAACAGTGTTTGCGTTCAGATTTATCTTTACATGAAAAGTGAATAAATTTCTATTACTTTTGAAATTGTGACTATTTTTTAATTACCACTTGTAAATCTGACTATTTTTGAATTTCCCCGATATTATGACTAAATTTAGTCTTGGAAAATAAAGGGTAAATTCCTTCTTACCTTCTTTCTTTCTTTCTTTCTTTCCCCTTCTATTGTTGTTGTCTTAATACTTTACATTTAAACCTTATTCGGTTTCTTTTTTTGAGATTTTCTATTGTTGGTGTAAAAAATATTTACACGGGTAATTATTACCAATGGTGGGATCAGCTCCATGTAGTTTGAGTTCTCTATGTTCTTGGCAAAGTGCACAAAAACAGCAGCAGGTATGCACAATATTATCTTTACATGCTTCCTTTGGAAAACCTAACAGTTTTCGTAGTCTCGATCTGTAAAGAAATCCATAACCAGGTTGACAGCCGATTGAGCACAGCAAATAGTAGATTGTGGTTGCTGCTATACAAGCTGAAAAATAAAAGAAAAATTAACCAAAATAGTCGCTCATTCTGTCGCCTAAATTAACTAACTATGTATAACAACTAGAAAAAATATTATGTAAAGATCCAAAATTAAATGATATAAAATAAAGAAATTAACATGATTCCGAGAGGATATATTAGTAAAAATATTAAAACAACATGCAAATATTGACGAGGGTCCTATAACGAGAAGCAATGCAGCATATTCTTAGTGTAAGCACTTAGTTTGTCTGTCAAAAAAAATTTGTTTAAGTTATATATATCGTCAGTATAATTTTTTTATACCATCATGTTATTTTTATATGTTGTAGTGGATAACCTGGTTTATTTTCAAACAAATGTCATATTTTAAGGAGGTTTACCTATAAATATTCTTTAAATGACCTAATAGTGTAATTTATTTTTCACACTGACGATTTATATAAGCGTCACTCTCAACTTTATGTTAAATTTCCATGGCCTAAAAACATTGGAGATCACTAACCAATAAGCAAAATTGACAAAGGAATTAAGGAAGATTATAAGCTTACATGTTTCTCCTTTTGATATAATCTCAGCATTCTCCCCCATAGTGATGCACGGAAAAAAACAAGTAGCCACACCTTCAAAGAGTCAAGAAAATTATCAAGATTTTAGCAAATACTAATGTTATATTAAGAGAAAGAAAGTTTAGGTCAAGATTTAATGGCCTAGATCTATGCTACATGTCTTCCCACCTATTCGTATAGCTTAACCAAACCATTGAACATCTACTGCAATTAATAACGAGCTATCTAAAGCCAACTCTATTAAGGATTATTTAAATGAAATCAAAGCGTGTTAGACAATACACTTGTCTCTAGTAAGGACTTCAAATTCCCTTATATTCAAACACAACTTTGGAAAAATAAATTGTATAGCCGCTCTCAAAATAATAGTCGAAAAAATATATATTTTTTGTATATATATATATATATATATATATATATATATATATATATATATATATATATATATTTCTGTATGTTATATACAAATATTATATAAATTTTATACACTTTTTCGGCTATAATTTTTAAATAATTTTTAAAATAATTTTTCGACTATCGAATGTAAATAATTTTTAACGTGGGCTAAAGGTGATAATTGCCCTAAAACTTATTCTATTAATGAAATGATTTGTAATCACCAAAATATCTAAAACTTATTTTAGACTATAAATTTTAAAAATTATTCTTATTTTTAAACTCTGTACCAAATAACACAACATCACATGAGTTGGGTTGAAGGAAATATTTCGTTCTTGAACATAGTCTTCTCCTCGACTTTAATATATCATTAAGTCCAATCAAATAATATCACATAAATTCGGACGAATAGAAAATGTTCAATTCATTCAATGATACCGCCAAGTAGGTAACGGTGCATTAGATGTTGCGATGGCTCTAGAGAAGTAAAGGGTAGGGACAACTAGGGCTAGAAAATGTAGGGTAGGGTTATACGTTTTGAAAATTTTTACTTATATTTGTAGGAAACACAACTAAAATCATCTTCAATCTACTCTTAATGAATGAATAGGGAATAATCTAGCTTACC
This sequence comes from Nicotiana tabacum, assembly GCF_000715075.1. Classification (NCBI taxonomy): domain Eukaryota; kingdom Viridiplantae; phylum Streptophyta; class Magnoliopsida; order Solanales; family Solanaceae; genus Nicotiana; species Nicotiana tabacum. The sequence goes on from NC_134093.1 coordinate 113,881,077, forward strand.
TTATTGATGATTTGTCTTATTTTGGTTGAATCCGGTTCTTTCGTATCGGGTTCATCTGAACTCAGTACTTTCAGTACGGAGCATAAATTTGTATGTAAAAATTCGCAACAGTTACAACATATCATAAATATGAACTCGTAACTTTAAAAAATAATGAGTCGCAAGGCTAAAAATATTAAAGTTGAAACCATAGAGTTTAAATCATGTATCCGCCTCTGTTGAATAGTATTCACTGATTAGTTTAAATACTTTTGTTATTATTTTCAAATTAAATATAGTCTTTGAATCACCACACTTTGAGATAGGCAGTCTAAACTTGTTTCAGCTACTAGTTAAGGTGAAACTATCCCCTTCCTTCCCTCCAACTCTTGAAACATTTGCATCCAACAAGAAGAGGCGGAGCTAAGTTTTAACTTTAATATTTATATATATTAATAAATTTCTTAATACAAAAATACTGTTTGAGCAAAAGTTATCGGGTTTGACCGAACTAGTCAGACTTCTAGCTTTGCCCCTGCCTCAGAGACCCTTTTAGAGTTTCTTATGTTTTATGCCATCTTTACGGAGTTACAAGTTGTGTCACAATTCAATGTTTCCATTTTGAGACAAAGCAATAACAGATCTTGGAACCCAAGTAGTACTTTCTTTCAAGATCCTTTTTTCGATAACCGTGACATTTAGGCCACCTCAATTAATTCCACGAGACACCTATTTAACTTGCACCAGCGGATCGAAATGGTGGAAGAGCCTTGGCTTATGAGAATGGGAATAAGATAACTAACAATATCAAACATGCAGTAATTCTTGATAATGAGTCAGATGTTCATTGTTTTTTTGAATTTTTTTAATTTTTTTCGAAGTCAGTGTTTGGCCATGAAAATTTCAAATTTCACTTGTAGTTGAATTTTGAAATTTTAAAAAACTCCAAAAAAGATATTTTTCAAAATTTTCACTTTAAATCACTCACAAAAATTTAAAAATAGCTCCAAATTGTATTCATGTCCAAATACAAATCTAATTTTCAAATACCATTTTTACTTGAAATTTTTTTTCACTTTTTCGGAATTTTACAATTCTTATGTCCAAATGCCCGCTAAGTAGTGACCTATTGGAATTTAAAAATACCTGTGTTGAGGTGGTAATCCTAACTCAGGTATTTGAGTAACCTAACTCTGAATTTTGAGCCATTAAGATATCTTACTTTGCAAGAACATCAAACGTATTTGTCCTATAGATATTATATTGCTAATAGTGTAAAAGATTGTTGTCACTATATCGTCCAACCCTTTTATTTATGTAATCATAAATGTATATCGATTAAACGAGATAGAAATGACACGTGTATATATATATATATATATATATATATATATATATGTACACACAAAAAAGATACTAATTATATACGGTTATACACATATTATTACTATAAATTATACGCACATTAAACATCCACCAATTATATTTAGTTTAAACAGTTGGATGAACGATTACATAGGTAAATTCTTCATCTATTTATGCATGGACTTCTCTGGTATGAAATGAGTCATATGTTCATTGCTCGGCCCACAATATGATTAATCCAATATGGTCTACGTTAGCCCTTTTTCTCGCCTCTTATATGCTCTTGACCGGTGGCGGAACTAAGTAGAGTGAAGGAGATTTAACCAAACCTCCTTTGTCTAGAAAATTATACTAGTCAAATAAGATAAAAATATATTTTTTTATTATATGTGAGATGTTGAATTCTATTGGTTCAAGTATTGTAATGAAGGGGATTCAAAAGTTGCTTTATGTCATACATTTAAATCCCAATCTTGACAATTTATTTTTTTAATTCCCTTGTATAAATATCTCCTGACGCAATCTTATAGTGTATAATCTTGTAAAAATAAGCCGTAATAATACTTTCAAGAACACAAGACAGGAGGAAAATTGAGATCAAAATAATTATAGTCCCCATTTTAAGCTAAGTATATCATGATACATCAGCTTCATCCTATCAAGTTACATTACAAAAATAGATCCAAGAAACAAGAGTAAAATACAGAACAGAATAGACAATAAAGCCACTAAAAGTGGAATACTTCCTTTGTCTTTCCTAAATATCATCCCTTCAATTATAGGATAATTCACCATCAAGATGAAAAATGAAAGGAAAACTTGGCCAAACAAATCACTCAATCTGCCTTCAAAAATCACTTTTGCACTTCCCAAGACAAATGAAACCATGTTCAATATGACCAATGTAACCAAAGGAACAATTAGCATTTTAGATGCTTGAAAATCATAGATTCCCATTTGGTATCTCTTCAATTGTTCATTATCAACAACTTTATTTGTGGGCAAGAAACTTGCTTTTCTAAAGCCAAACAATTTCAAGATTGCATCCAAACTTCCATAGAAATAAGCTGTTATTGACTTTATCATCCATACTCTACATTCATTCCACCATGTTCTCATTGTTCCTCCAGTGTGGACAACATCCCATAAGTATTTGGTAAGTGTTGACAAGAAAAGAAAAGAATATACAATAAACCATGGACTTGAGACCTGTGAAAATTGATACAGTTTCAATCAGAGTCTATCTTTAAGAGTTAAAGTCTTGGGTAATTAAAGTTTATATTCCCTCCATTTCATTTTATATGACGGTGATTGACCGAAATGCTCAAAGTTAAAGAAAAACAAAGATTTGTGTTACATTCCAAAAGAACCTTAGAACTTGTGGTTTGGAGCATTCATGGCATAACATTAATAAAGAGCAGTCCGGTGCACTAAGCTTCCGCTATGCGCAGAATTCGGGGAAGGGCGAGACCACAAGGGTCTATTGTACGCAGTCTTACCCTGCATTTCTGCAAGAGGTTATTTCCACGGCTCGAACCCGTGACCTCCTGGTCACATGGCAGCAACTTTACCAGTTACACCAAGGTTCTCCTTCTTACCATAACATTAATATGGCTATAAAAAGCATGTTAGTCAAAATAGAAAGTTTACAGTTATAGAGTGCTCAATGTAGAAAAATGTAATTCCTTTTAAACAAGACTAACAAATAAAGAATAATTAACTTAAATAGCCGCTCACCCGGCTGCTTAAACTAAAATAACCGACTGATGTATAATATATATATATAATCCAGGTATAACATATATACAATTGTGTATAATTAGTGAATAATCTATGTATATCGGCAAGAAAAAGCAAATAGCGAATCCAACCGACTATTTTGTGTTATGATTCGAAAAATAAAGAATACCATATAAGATGAAATAGTGGGAGTATTATATTTTACCTTAGGGTAAATGGGAATGCCATTTAGGAGACAAAGCTGAGGAATGATAGCTAAAAACCAAGCTGGTAAGCAGTAGAGAGGCTGAGATGCAAGGTAAGCATAACACATGCATTCAAGAAGAGGCATTCTTGAGATCAAGCCATAAATTAGAGGGCAAAATCTTGAGAATAAAACTTCAATTAGTCCAGAACTCCATCTTGTGCCTTGAACTAATGTGTCATTCAAATTTGTTGTTGCACTGCCTAAAAATGCTGGCCTTGTAGGGTTATAAAAGACAGATCTCCAGCCTTTACAATGCAAAATAAAACCTGTGAAGTAGTCTTCCACCACTGAATGGTACAAGAATCCTATCTATATAATGAAGCCAATATTCAAAGTTAGCACAAATATGATAGAACAAATTAAGAATTAGGATATACTAGATGAGGCAAATTAAAATGAAAAATTAATCTAAATAGCCGCCCGCCCAACCGCTTAAATCAAAAATAACTGACAGATGTATAATATATGTATAATCCATGTATGGCTATGTATAATCAGTGTATAATCTATGTATATCGGCTAGAAAAGTAAACAGTGAACTCAACCGGCTATTTATATAAAGATCCCAATGAAAATCAATCTATTTTTTTAGTAATTCGCTTAACCTGCCCAAGTTTAAACATATTGGATTGTAACTAGTTTGTTGACTTGACCCAACGGGTTGAACTCAAAATGACCCAACATATTATCGGGTCAAAATAATGTAACACAATGTGTCAAAATGCAACTCAAACCCAAAATAAAAATCAAACTTGGAAGATTGAATTATGAAGAACTTAAACTAATAATTTAAGAAAAATACATTAGCTTTCACATTCTTTTTTCAATAAGAAAATAAAAAAAGCAAGAGACTAGGCTATTTATCGATTTAACCTATTTTGAGCCCAAACAAACTTTGAACGAGTTGAATCATAACCTATTTATCGCTTTAACCTATATTGACCCGCCCAAGTTAAAATCACTACCTATTTGCAACCTCTAATTAGTTATATTTACTTGGTTTTCAGCATTAATGTGATTATTGACTTGCCTGGTTTCCCCATTGTGAATCCTGCTCATAGGTGCAAGAGGCTAAAACTTTTGCTTCTTGGATCTTATTGTCAGCAAATTCCTTGATGTCAGTGTCATTTTGCTTGTGATTAGTGCTTGTAAGAGTATTTAGGAACTCATTTGAGGATCCAAAACACTTCTTCAGCTCACTAATATCCATGTCTGATTATAAAGTTAAAGAATTATGATTAGTGCATACTGCAGAGCTATGTTGCACGGACTCTTCAACGATGTTGCCAAATCCGTGTCAGGTCCTCCAAAATACACTACTTTGAAGAATCTGACACGCACCCGACAATAATTTTTAGAAAGTCTGAGCAACATAATTGTAGAGCATATAAGAGAAATTTTTGTTAAGGGAAAAAAGGCCAAATGTTTTCTATAATTGAGCAATACCTTTGTGTATACCAGTCCCATATAGAGCCTTTCTCTTCATATAGAAGCATGTACCAGACAAAATAGGTCCTATAAGCCCATCCATCCCTGGCCACTTGACCTAATAATAACATCAAAACCTCAGTTATACACAAGTTTTTGTCGGCAAAAAGTTACTCGCACCAGATGTTTGTATCAACTCAATAAATACACGACATGCGTCTTCACAAATATGGTTTATCATTAAACTATAGTAATTAATACATATTCGCGCCTTAATTTATCACTTAACCATGATAAATTTGTATGATTTGATACGAACACCCAAATATATGAGCAAATATTTACCTGCTTTACTTGTCTATATAGACATATAGAAGCAGATATCTCGTGGAATTAATCGAGTATGCATGAACTAGCCTGGACATCGCGGTTATAAAAGAAAATAAACGTATGGATATGAAAATCTTACCGCAAAAACTGCTCTCAAGGCAGAATCATAAATATCATTCTTGCTAATGTTGTGAAATCTTTGAGGAAACTGAACAAATGCAAGTGAGGGAGAAATTTTGGGATCAAGGTGGAAACACATTGCTTGGCGAGCTGAAGAAGGATCATTTGAGTGCATATCACAATCCAAAATTAATATGTAAGGAGAATTGCTTATGATTCCAGATATTCTAAGCTGCAAAAATATCATTAATTACTCAGTCACATTTAACAAAATAAAAAGAATAATAGTAAAATAAAACGAGTTAATATTGGGGAAAAAAATGTAATATTTCCGTTTTATCTTATGCGTCTTAGTTTGACAGAGCACGGCATTTAAGAATATACTCACTCCATCCCAAATTAGTTGTCATGTTTACTTTCTCGAGAGTCAAACTATGTGAACTTTGACAAATAATTTAAAATGTATGTTTTCATCATAATGACTTGAGAAAAATTATAATTTGTCATATTTTACGCGTAATTTTTAAATATTTAAATTTTAATTGTAAAATATTGAGTTGATCCAATCCAATTTAGTTTCGAAGATTAGTCAAATGACTCTCGAGAGGTGAAATATAGCAACTAATTTGGGATGCTATAAGGAGTAGAGAAGATTCTAGAATCTTGTGATCTTAAACATGTCATATCATTCTACAAGCGAATGTCATAAAGGGTAAAATAAAAATATTTATTTTATAAGGTTATTGAATATAAAAAGTTATACATATAGAGAGAGACTAAAAATAAATGTAAGACGCATAAATTAAAATGGAGGGAGTAGCTATTTATGGAAAGATAAAAGAGAGTACCAGAACATTGAGGGCTCCTGCTTTGAAATGGTGAGGATGAGCAGAATTTTTCTCCCTTGAAACATACACAAGCAAAGGTATTTTAACTTTGCTACTATTTTTACCTGTCTGGCCTATTATCTGCAAGAAATTAAAACAGGCAAATTTGTGTTAATAAAAATTAAAAGAAAAAACTTGATATTAATTCCACATCCAACAATTTGATTTCGTATAATACAACCTTGTACTATATATATTGGATTCTATATAAAAAATTATAAAAAAGAGAACAAAAACTTAAATTACATATGCAAAATTAGAAAATAGTATTACTAGTAATTGATGTATCATATCAAGTAAGTTTTACTCATTTTAAAGCTAGAGATTTGGTATATAACATATCAATTGTATACCCCAAAAGTATATAACCTACATAATTATTATATTTTCAAGAAATTATTTTTGGTCGTTAATTTTCCGTTAATTTTCACTAAAAGAATTGTACCTCAATAACGGTATTATGGTTTGAACCAAAATGGAATATCGTATCCTCTGTCCCTCCATTTTCTTGAGCTTTCCTCAATCGCTCCTTGAAATCCTCGTACTCTTTCTGCGTATTTAGACCATAACATCAAATTATATAAATCTAACTTGCAGAACTTTTTCTTTATAATAATATATTTTAAAAAAACTAGCTCCTTCAAATTTTTAAGAAAATAATATCGCAAATAAAGAGATTGATAGAAGTAATTCTACAAAATAGATAAAGAGAACAAATAAAATTCTTAAATAAATCAATGAAACGAAAATTGATAAAATAAAAAATGCGCAGTTTAAAATCCATTCAAATGAAGTAAAATTGATCTTTGGGTGAGTGGATATAAATAATCTATCTCCAAATTCTGTGTTCTTTTCCAACATGTTACTAAATTGATTCCTATAAAATTTCCAATTTTAGTAAATTCCAAATTAAAGGTCAAAATTTTACTACTTTACTTTCCCGATAAACATATTATTGTCAAAAGGTAACGATAAGCAAAATTAAATCCCTACTATTTTAATGAGTCACTTAGCATAAAAAGAAGTAATATTATATTATTTATATTCATTGGAGTGTCAATATGCACAAGGGCATTTCCCACCTTTACCCCAATTTTGGTCCCCAAAATGGGGATTTCCCCTCCAACCATTCCCCAATTTTTCCCCAAAAGAGAATATTTCATTTTATATTCTTCTCTCTCTTTTATATTATATTATTATCTTTTATTTTTATTTTATTTTTTAATTTTCATTAAACAAATTCCATCTTTTATTTTCATTAATTTGTAATTTCCATTAAAACGATTCCATAAAATTTTAAATAATATAATTTGTAAGAAATTATTACAGATTAACTAATAATTCAAATAAAAGTGATATCATTGTGATACAAGATTAATTAAATACATATTACATAACGATAAAATTCATTCGAAATACTACATAAATATTGAACTTCAACCTCTAGTATTATCCCATAAATGATCTATTAATGCCACATTCACTCAGTACTATAATAATTTTGCTGTACCTAAAAACGACATGTCTTGCTACTAAATTATTATGTTATTTAACGTAATTTTAATTTTAATGTATTTTAATTTAATGTATTTTCAATTTTAATGTATTTCTAATTTTAATATATTTTCAATTTTAATGCATTTCAATTTTAGCAACATCAAATATTTTATATTTGCACCTTTCATTTTTTGTGATGGTTATATCTTTTTCATACAATTATAACTCATAATAAAATTAACTACCAATTTTACATATAAAAAAAATAGATGCGCGATAGTTAATTTTTTAAATTATACGTCAAAGTTAAGATTAAAAATTAATTAGGTAAATATATTATACAAACATAATTAAGTATATATAAAAAGATAAATTAAAAGATTAAATAATAAAAATAATAATATTTTTTTGATTTTGCACTGGGTGTCCGAGTCTCTTTGAGCCCCGACTAATCCCGGGGGTGCACAGGCCCTCGGCAAGGAGTTTCCCGTAAGTGCACCACGATTAATTCTTTCCCCAAAAGAGAATATTCTTTTTTATATTCTTCTCTTTCTTCAATATTATATTATTATCTTTCATTTCAATTTTATTTTTTAATTTTCATTAAACAAATTCCATCTTTTATTTTCATTAATTTGTAATTTCCATTAAAACAATTCCATAAAATTTTAAATAATATAATTTGTAAGCAATTATTATAGATTAACTAATAATTCAAATAAAAGTGAAATCATTGTGATACAAGATTAATTAAATACATATTACATAACGATAAAATTCATTCGAAATACTACATAAATATTCAACTTCAACCTCTACTATTCTCCCATAAATGATCTATTAATGCATTACGAAGTGCAAAATGGGTATCTTCGTCCTCAATTCTTCTATGTCGAGCTAAAAAATTTTGAAATCTTTGTCCTTAATTCTTCTTTTTCATACAATTATAACTCATAATAAAATTAACTACCAATTTTACATAAAAAAAATAAATAGATGCAAGATAATTAATTTTTCAAAATTATATATCAAAGTTAAGATGAAAAATTAATTAGGTAAATATATTATATAAACATAATTAAGTATATATAAAAAGATAAATTAAAAAATTAAATAATAAAAATAATAATATTTTAATGGGGAATAGTAAATGTGGAGATGAATAGTGTGTCCCCAAATTTGGGGAGACACTATTCACTTCTCATTCTGGGGACAAATATGGGGAAGGGTTGGAGTGAAATTTTCCCATTTTTATCCCCAAAAATGGGAAAATCCCCATTTTGGGGACAATGTTGGAGTTGCTCTATCTCCTCTAAAAATTTACAATCCATTTGGATTATCATATGCAACTCAAATTACCCCCTTAAAACACTTGTCAAAACATAGAGAGAAAAATTTAAGATTTTTAGCTTTGATTTGATTTGATTTTTTTTTTTTTTGTCTCCCATCCGTTGTCCAGTACCCCTATTGGAACTCGACTAAATTCGGATTCGCATCAAGAAATCTCATATGGGAGGATAAAGTACTCCCGGACAAAAATAGCTCTATACACTAGGATCAAACCTGAGACTTGTGGCTAAGGATGAAGAACTATTTATCGCTCTAACATAACCCTTTTGGTCGCTTTGGTTTGTTGAATATAGTACTTCATATCACTCCACAAAAATGAAAGAATATTGTACCCAAAAATAAAATGAAAAAATATTAGTACGATTTATCATGTCTAGGGATTCTGTTCCTTGTTTTGAGTATTTTATTTTGCATTACCTTTTCATTGTCCCTTTAATTATACAAATGGGACCATAAATTCACATGTTTAACTAATAAAAGTGTCTCCCCTAACTTATATCTGTTACATGAGATATAAAATAAAATTTCTTTCTTGTCAGTTATCTAAAATTAGTGGTAGATATTTTATAAGTACATATTTTGCAGAAAAGTGTTTACGCACAGTGCCTCACACAGAGTTAAAATAATTGTTGATTATCGCACCGGAATCTTTTCACATTACCAATAAATTTTAATTTGTGATAGTAGGTTAGTTATTATTGCTTATTGGATTACTAGTTAATACTCTCTTATGTAATTTTATCCTAATTTATGTGACATAGTTACTTTTTTGTCAGTTAAAAAAATAACATATTTTTATATTTAAAAGTAATTTTACTTTAAATTCGAATTTACCCTAAGTACTTGTTTTGGCTTATTTTAAATCATAAGTTTAAAAAAATATTGGTTTGAATTAAACATTCCACATGAAATAGAATAGAGGAAGTACTACTCAAAAATTTTACCAATAATTACTTAATAATATGACTTGATATCGTGCAAAATTTTAAAAAAGGAACAGCATGGTGTATAAAGCATACTGCAATCACACAGGATGCAGGAAAGGATTGGGATGTAGACAGTCTACGCTAATGCAAACATTAGTGGTTGTTTCCACGACTCGAATTCGTAATCATTACAGGAAACTTTTTACCGTTACTCCAAGACTATCCGTTAATGCATAAAACTTAAATTCACAAATTAATGACGGATTAAGGTAATACCTGAATATTTTCTCTTTCTTGAAAGAATTCCTTGCTGCTATTAATCTCATCAACTCCTTGAAAATATGCCTCAGGGCAAGTCTTCTTTATCTCAAATTTCCTACAAAAAGGAACCCAAAACTCTGCAAATTTCCATGTTTCATTAATAGCATAAAGTGTCAAATTAGAACTGCCATCATCAGAAAGATACACTGACAATTTTTCAGTAGGATAATCAAGTGCTAAAACCGATAAAATAGTGTTCATAACACTTAACGGCGGCTCCTTTTTAGGATCCGCCGTGCAGACGAAAACGTCAATCGCCGGAAGTTCATCTTCCGGCGGGAGTCGTTCTGGAAAGACAGAACGACTAACTGGGGCCCATATATAAGCCGAGTTTAGGAGCCAGAGAAAAGAGAGAATTAATTCGGAAGTGAAAATTAGGAGCCAATAAGGGAAAAAGGAAAGTGGTATTGTATTGAGATTAATTATGAGTCTATAGTAGAACATGGATAGTATAAAAATTGAGTGAATTAAAGTGTGTGTTATGTGGATTATGGCTGAATATTTGTGGACTTTGCACTCTTGCAAAGGAAGAGTTTCCATTTTGGTTTAAAGTTTGCTCTGGCTTTATTGAAGGTGTTGAAAATGAAGAAGATAGTCTAAAGCAGATTCCATTCAGTTTTTTTTCTCCTATATAAGAAATGCCTAACGTGCTTAAACATTTATATTTTTGACCTTGCTTTTCAGTATTATTACGTTTATTGCCATCGAAGAATTTGGTAAATAAAGGGAACTTTGTATACATTTTCAAAGCCCACTTTGTCGGTTCATAGTTCGGTTTGGGTCGGTTGTTCAAACCAAATAAAATATGTTAATTTTTTAAATATTTGAACCAAATCAAATTAAGTAAATCAATTTTTCAAATATTTGAACCAAATCAAACTAATTAAGTCAGTTTTTCAAATATTTGAATCAAACCAAATCAATTAAGTCAGTTTTTTATCGATTTGGTTTTTCGATTTTTTCGGTTATTCATCTGATTTTTTTCTTAAATATGAGACATACACTACCAAATGCATATTCTGGCGACTACATTTTTAACATAACACTATCAAATCAATTGTTCTTTGAGAAATCTATCATTTACCAAGATATATTGATGATAATTGAATCAAATAATGATAAATAGTTAAATTACTCAATTAAAAATTAATTATTTTTAACATGAAATAAATAATTGTACTTAGCAAAAGAAAACTATCGATCAAACTAGAATGTAAAGGCAAGAATTAGATTATTTTAGTAGCATATTTTTAACTAAAGTAAATTACAAATGACACATGCATAGGAGTACATTAGCTAGCACTTATTTTGGAGTATGTATTATATCATCAAAAGAATTATTGTTCCATCCTAAGAAAATGATGGAAAATTATGAATTTTTAAAGGACCTTATTAATGCAGATTCAGTTATAATTTTCTTTTTTTTATAGTACTCTAAAAAAAATTCAAAATAAGTAAAGACTCGATGCTTGATTTATAGTAGGGCAAAATATAGAATTTGCCGATTAGGACGAAACAAATTTGATCCGCCTCCAAAGTACATAAAATATGTGTATTATAATGTATATTTTTTTGTAAAGAAAGAAGATTGACAACTTTCCAGCTAGAGACAAATAATTTTCCAATATATATATAATCAGAATGTACAATAGATATTGTAAAATTATTCTATTTGGCTAAAGTGCCTACTTAATTATGAAACATTTGCTATTTCATGAAGAAATAGCTTTTGTTTTATAAAATTTGAAAACAAAACATCAAAATACAATTTAAACTATTTTACTATTGAGAAAGTAAATAAAGTCCTATAGAAAAAATTATTAATTTCTTTAACTCGTAGTTAGGTAATGTAGACATATAATTTTTTACTCTCTCTAAAATTTTATGCCAATTATTTATTTTAGGCCTAATATGGCTATTTTGGCTAAAGGAAACCAAATGAAATGCGGACCTCACCTTATCTATCCGTAGGAAACTCCTACTCACTGATTTCTTTCGGGGTGGGACCACACATTTTGAATATAACGCAATACAGGACAATTGGATATTTGGATTAAGCTTCATCACAATATATTTTTCTAGACCTAAGTGAATAATACCTCTTTTAATTTTTTCTAGATTTAAATTTTAGTCATGTAATAGTCTTTACATTTGGTAAATATATGGGATTGCACTAGTGTTAAGCTTGGGATGAAATTTATTTATGTTAAAGAGCTCTAGTGTGAATTTGACACCTGTTCGTGAATTAAAAGAAGGCAGAAATTGACATCTTGTGACTTGACTGGTTCGTAGCGGTTAAACACTAAAAATAAGCAAAAATGTTCGGACGTTATTTCATTTCCTCATTATCGCTAGGAGCATGCTTAGGTCGATCATATCCGGAGTAGGCAACTTTAAGACGTTTTCTTTGTTTTTGGCTCCAGAGGCGAAAGGTTTTTTCCTTAGTTGTTATTTATCCGGGGAATGCCCCGTAGTACTTGTATTTAGAGGTTGTGACGAGCATCGTAAAGAAAGCAGTGTAGGATAGAATGGAAATTTTAGTATATTTTCTTTTAGTACTTTTCTTTTCTTCTCTTATTTTTCTTTTATTAGGTGGGAACGACCTCGAGCCTCTTTTGTATTTATTTTTGCTTTTGTGTGTTTATACCTCAATCTGAGTATTCTTTAAAGTCAACCGGATCAAGTATGCAGCCGTACTAGTTACGGGACTTGGGGAGTGCCTAACACCTTCTCCCCGAGTCAAATGAATCCCCTTAGAATCTTTGGTGCAAATCAGTTTTTTGAGTCAAATATGTTTTTAAAGGAAAATTATTTTTAAATAGTGACTTGGCACACCTAAATTTTATTTCAAGTGGCGACTCTAAGAAAATCTCTTTTAAACAACACTTTGTCACTATCAATTTGAAAATCCTTTCGAGCTATAAAATCACTTTATAGTTTTTAAAAGAGAGTTAAGGTGTAAAAATGGGGTGTGAGAGGTAATACAAACTGAGACAAAGAAATGAGAAAAAAATAATAGAATATTTAGCAATATTTATGAGTTTAATATAAATATCTCAGGATTAGATTATATTATTCGTAGCTTTTATTCGTCTATAGTTGTATATGGTGAATGATCAATTAATGTGAATTTCGTTTAGACATCATCATAAAATATGGAGAAAACAATATTTGAAGTTGGAGTTACATAAATTTTAATTTTCGTCTTCTCACAAAGTTACAAGTGGCATCTCTAGCTTATATTTATAGGCGCATGTACTCTCAAAATTTTTCTTCTTAAACGTGAACTTCATAATAAACAAAAAAATAGAGTTTTTTACAGTTTTTATTATTAATTAAAACTAGTATTTCTTTCCTCGGTAATAAAGTATTATCTAACTTCAGCATATTTATTTCTAAAATCTTATAAAAATAATACTAGAGTCCTTTTTTTGATAAACAAGGGAAGCTTATGTTCTTAAATTAAAATTAATCTTTCACTTCTATCATTGTAAATTAATATTAATCTAACTTTAATAATACCCATTTCTAAATCTTATAAAAAAATAGTAAAAAGTAAAATAGAGTCCAACTTAACGTAAAAACAAAAATTAAATAATCACCTTACTTGTAATGTTATTTTCCTTATTAATATTTAAATAGCTTAAAGAGTATATAGAGAGAGAGACTTTTGAAAGCAGTACATTTAGCAGCTTTCATGAACGTCTTTATGATCAATAATACGTTTTATTTTAGTTAAATTAATTTGGCAAAAGTAATTATGGCTTTTAAATCAAAAAGGCATTAATTAATTTTTTTCCATATCTATCCTTGATTCAATAAATAATTTTTTATGAGGATATACAAAGAGTAATTTACGATGATATAAAGGATAATTTAGCCAAATAACACTTGTAAGTAAAAATTTATATTATCAATGCATGTATATTAAGAAAACAATTTATACATACTAATTAGCAACAACTTAAACAAAATGTTGTTGGGCTCATGTGCAGAATGGGCAATGTCTTTTGAGAATAATAACGGGGAAGTTATATATTTGACCTGTCGGTCAAAAATAATTATATTCACTAGCCAATAAACAAAAATACACTGATTATGTATAAAAATATGTATATTTTTTTGTATATTATGCATTGATATACAAAATACAGACATTTTGTCGACTATTATTTTATAGAGTAGCTATATTGTGCAGATATTTTTTTGTTGTTATAATAAGTGTTATTATAAAAGACATATATTATAACATAATACAAAAGCGATTTCGAGTATAATATGATTTTTATAGTGAATGATTGTTATATAAGGATATTATTATAGAGAAGTCTGACTATAGTATATATATATTTTTTTTATATAGCCTCAATGACGGATTTAAAATTTGAATTTTATGGGTTCGGGTTCAATATTTTCCTACGACTCATTTAACTGGAGTTGAAATCGATGAGTATATTTATACTTAGTTAATAATTTGTTTAACATATATATAAATCTAAAGCAACATTATTGAGTTATGACAAACCTATAACTTACGCATAATAAAACTGTCCCCCTCTTACCGTCAACTTATAGACAGACATCCTAACAATGAGATAGAAGAACGTACGTGCGTTCGTCGGTCGTCACGGTACGATATTTAGATATTTTAATTCGGTATTTTTATTATTCGATTTCGTAAAATACTATACCAATACCGTACCTAATAAAATTTGGTATGGTTCAGTTTTTCTCCTTTCGGTTTCGGTTTAATCGGTTCGGTAACTTCGATTTATTCGGTTTGAATACTAATTAGTGCATAGAATCATAGACGATAATATTCTTAATTAAAGTACTCAAAAGTACAAAACTAAAAATATTTGTTGACAAAAGTTTTGTCCAAAACCAACAAATACCAACCTAGAGAGAGAAAATTTAGAGAACTATCTTGTTACTTGCTTAGAGTTAATTGATAAACTTAGAGAATAAAGGAAAGTAAAAAATTAGATTTCTTATATTTATGTTATAATTAATAAAATGTGTATTGTATAATATAATATATATTTTGATACGCTATCGATATTTCGGTATTTAATTTTAAAATATTAAATACCATACCTAATACCAATTTTTTTTTTTAAACTTAAACTAAATACCATACCGAATACCAAAATATCGAATATCGAATATAAAAATTTTTGATTTTAATACGGTAATTCGATATTTACCAAATTATGCACGGCCCTAGAAGAACGACTCTCCAAATGTAATGCAATAATTACGGTACTCCTATGACATGTCCTCATGATGTTACAAATCATCATCTTTTTTCTTGTCTTTGTTGATAAGGAAATGTTGAGTTAAGCTGACCTAAAAATACTTTTAAGATAGTGTAATATTATATTTTGGATAAGTTCAAATAATTTTTTCTAAGAAGTCTCGCAAAATTAAGATTATTATATATCTATATATATGTGAAATTTTATTCGAACGCATAATAATATCTTCCTCGAATTAAGTTTTACGTGCATCAACAAGCCCCTGTAACAATTGGACCATCAACAAGCCCCTTGAACTAAGTTTCACGTGTCATATTCACACGTGTCATATTCACACGATCCATGATTAATTTTTTAAGTTTCATTGTTTGTCACCCGCATAATCTAAATATTTATGGCCACTGAAGCCTAAAGCTAACTTTTTCTTTGTCGAGCCCTTGTCATCATTCTACCAAGTTATACTCATCGTCTCCTC
Organism: Nicotiana tabacum; assembly: GCF_000715075.1. Taxonomy (NCBI): domain Eukaryota; kingdom Viridiplantae; phylum Streptophyta; class Magnoliopsida; order Solanales; family Solanaceae; genus Nicotiana; species Nicotiana tabacum. The sequence continues at coordinate 113,897,000 of NC_134093.1, forward strand.
AGAAACATCAATTATAATATTAGTTGTTGGGCTAAGCTAACTCAAAAATACTCTTAAATACTATGTAATATTATCCATTTTAGATCAAATTCGCATATTTTTTTCCCAAAAAGTCGTACCTTTAGAATTATCCTTACGCCTTATACGTCCGTTCCAATCTTTTCAGTAGGAAATACTGATATTAGGATTCAGAAATATAAACGCATTATTGCACTTCTAATATATTTTATGAATTGCCAGATATGATTGATTATTAATTGAAAAAGAATAAACGGAATACGCAATTTTTTCTAGACAGTCACGTGGGAACATGCAGTGGTTTGGAACCCAAGGTTCATTATTCTCATCGCCACTGTATAAAGGACAATTATAAATATTTGGATTAAGATGAATGTTTTGTCACGAGTTTTAAAATTAAAATATTACTAATGTTGCCAACTTAATTACTTTAACATTTTTAAAATAATCATCTCATACCGATATTAATTCGATTAATTCAAATTTAAATTATGTTAAAGTTCATTAAAGGAGAGCATGTTTTTCGCATACAATCCCAAAAATCGAATGCAAAATTTTTTAATTAAGAATTGAGAGATTTTATTCATCACATTATTTTTCTCATTAATTGCAGATAATGTGAATAATATTTATAATAATCAAGAAGAGATTCTTCACCATATCTTTGACATTTATAATCAACTTAACCTTTACCCTCCGATGTATTTTACGACAATATTCAAAAAGAAAATCAGACAGTTTTCAATACACTCTTGAGTGTCTGTTCTCTTTTAATCCCTCCTTCAATATTTTTTTTTCTGCTTTTAATATAGACTAGACGCTTTCATATAAAAAACAAATAACTTTTTTTGTACATGTGTTAATATTCCTCGTTTTTTAGAGAGGAAAAGTACCTTACACTAATAAAGAAAGTGACGCTTAACGATATATAGAGAAAGACATTATAAATTCATGCCAGAAATTCTAGTCCACTAATTTCAAGTGTGCTAAATGAAAGTGACAATTAGTTTGAATTATTAATCATATCTTAGCTCATCAGTGATGACAAACACGCTGCTAATTTCTTACTGGATTTGAGTAAGAATTATTGGCTTTACGTTAATCCATATGTTACATGCATGCTAAATCCGCCTCTATTGATATTTCACCTGTACCATAGTGTAGCTGGACTGAACATTCAACATAACGCTCAAATCACGTGCTTTTCAAAAACGTACATATCAGTCAGCAAACCTAACTAAGGGTACTACGTAACGATCACGCACCAAAGGTGCCAGCTTTGCACCTTTTGATAAAATATTCTTATGAGGAATAATACCTTGTGACGGTGGTAAATTTAAGATGAAAATAGTTCTAATTAATATTTTAAAAGGCATTTTCGGGGCGAGTTTGGAAGGTGCCTAATTGATTGAGTAGGAATTCTATAAATCTAAGGAGCCAAAACGCAAGAAAAGCTCCTGAACAATTTACAAAGAATGAACTTTAGATTGTGAAAGAGAAAGAGAGTAATATTATTTCTTCTTCAATGCCTTTACAATCGGAAGTATTCTTCTTTAAGTAGTTATAATCCCTCTCTAATACTGAACTATTGTAACTACTTCTAATAGATTCTAACAACCTCTAACTACCAACTAATGATAATTTCTAAGATACCCCTAACTTCTATTAATTCTCTTTTCGTCATGTCTACATTATTATCACATAACAACTTCCCCCCTCTTAAGAGTCCTTGTCCTCAAGGACAAAGTTTGGAAACTATTGTTGCAAGGTATGTAAGACAACCCATGTGCTATTTTCAGTGGGGCAGTTGAACCATTTCACCAAAAGCTGTGTAACCTGTCTGTTGTTTTTAGAGAGTACTCTTCTATCCAAAACCTCTTCAGGCTCCAATACAATGTACCCATGAGGAGATAGGGAAATAAGCAGATTGGGCATAGCTGGGGCAGTACCTGTTTGTGATTTAAACTGAGAAACATGGAATGCATGATGAATCTTTACCTGTAGAGAAAGATCCAACTGATAGGCCACAGTGCCTACTCGTTTGATGATCTTGAAGGGACCAAAATACTTTGGACTCGGCTTATGATAAGAGTGATTTTTCAGTGGGTTGCTCTGATGGTAAGCACCCTCCACTTCCAACCAAGAGGTTGTGAGTTCGAGTCACCCCAAGATCAAGGTGGGGAGTTCTTGGAGGGAAGGATGCCGAGGGTCATTTGAAAACAGCCTCTCTACCCCAGGGTAGGGGTAAGGTCTGCATACACACTACCCTCCCCAGACCCCACTAGTGGGATTATACTGGGTTGTTGTTGTTGTTGTTGTTGTTATTGTTGTTGTTGCATGTATATGTCACACCTCCCTTTTTCCGGGGATAGGGAGTTTTTTCGATTTAAGTGACATTATTCGAAATGAGATTATTTATTTATTCAGAGTCGCCACTTGGATTAAGTTATGGTGTCCCAAGTCACCAATTTATTTTAAAATCCCAAATCAAGAAAATTGACTTTATTTATGGTCCACGAACACAGAAGACCGGGTAAGGAATTTTGTTAACCCGGGAGAAGGTGTGAGGCACTCCCGAGTTTCGTGGTTTTAGCACGGTCTCTTAACAATTAATACTTGGCCTAATTATCTGATTTTTTTAATTTTTTTTTTATTTTCTAATTATCTGATTTATTACCTGTTTAAACCTATTGTGTATTTTAACTTTGACCGCTTTTAATTATGTATTTAAATTGATTTTAGAATTTTTGGAGTTATTTCTTAAACAAGTTACGATGTCGTACACTTGTCATTTGGTACACATTGTAAATCGCGCCACGTGAAACACACGCGCAATTTATAACATGTTTATTATTATTATTTGAAGTTATGGTCAAGTCGCGTAAAACGCGCACTCGAATTGGGATTTAAGTATCGTGACCATGCCACGGGAACCGTACCCATGGCTACGATAATTTATTAATCGTGCCTAAAACAAGCTACGAAGTTTATGAATTATTTGTCTTAAACTAATTTGAGATTTGTAAAGCTATAAGAGTATGTCATTGTAGAAAAGCATGAAAATAGATTAAATTAATTATTCAAGAACTACAAAAATGGGTCATTGTATGAGATTAATGGGCCTAGCAGATTTCAAGTTTTGGCCCAAAAATAAAATAACTTTCTTCATTAGCTTATAGTAACCTCACAACTCCACTTCCTTCAACAACCCATGTGTCTAGGCCCAAACATTGGATCTTCACCAGTGACATAATTCTAGTTAAAATTATTTAACAACTTAACTCTATACTTTAGACAATTGACAGCTTAATTTAAAACAAAGATGGAACTACTAAAGCTCATTTATTAACATATGAAGGACTAAATAAACAAATAGAGACATAACATTGCTTGAGCTTCCATTTCAATAAGATTTTTTTTTTATGAACAATCACAACTCACTTATCAATTAGCAAATTTCATTAAATCATTCATGGATGAACCTTTTTAAGAGAACATGCTAATGAACTAAAATAAATATACAAAGAGGAAGCTCAAAAATTGGCATGTTTAACAGAGAATAATTTCATTCATTCCAGATATAAATGAACACCAAAAGAAAAAGAAGTAACTCATATCATTAATCAAAACAAGATAAGAAGTGGACCTCAAAAGTTGAATTTGAAACTTTATGATTTTACACCTTTGAATCTTAAACTCATTCAGAAAGGTCTCACGCAAGACCTTAAACGGAGCATCGAAACTCGCCGACGACCTCAACTAAAAACCTCATTGTTTCGACTGGGTTTGGATGGTAGTTTATGGTATTAAAAGGGTTGTTCTATGGAGGTTTAAAGGTTATTTTTGGGTAGTGAAGCTGCTGGTTTTTTCGAAAGAAAGACGAACAAAGAATGACTCGAGTAGAAATTTCTTTATCCTAAAAGAAGAAAATAAATTTCTCTCAATTCTTTCCTCCCTATTTTTTCCTTTCTCTCCCTTTTTTTCCTCACATTTCTCTTCTATTTATAAAAAATATTTTTGGAATTTTCAGATTCTTTTTATTATTTTTTTATTTTTTATTTTTAATTAAAAAGAATTTCCACTTCCCATTTTTCTTATTTTTTTAAAAAAATAATACCCCACTTTCCTTTACTTTTATTTTTTAATTTCTTACTTTTTAAAATTTTATTATATTTAAATTCTCACTTTTATATTTTTCTTTTTTTATTTCTCACTTATTTTACTTTTTTTTTTATTTCCCACTTATTTTACTTTCTTTTTTTAAAATTTTCAGCTACTCTTACTTTTATTTTTTAATTCAAAATTTCTTATATTTTTTATTTTTTTAAATTTCCACATTCTTTTACTTTTATTTTTTTAATTTTTCACTTTCTTTTACTTTTTTATTTAACAATTTCCACCTATTTTTACTTTTACTTTTTAATTTTATATTTCTACTTTTCCTATTTTTTAATTCCACCCGAAATTTGTTTTTTTTTAAAATAATTAATTTTTATTTATTTTCGGTTTTTAATTCATTTTATTAAAAATAAAGATAAAAATAATAATAAAAATATAACTAATAGTAATAATTGACCTTTTAAATTATTATTAATTTTTACCCTATATATATAAGTGTAACAAAGCTAAAAAAATATATATTAAATTTTTAAAAATATTTACATAGTAGAATGTGATAAAAATTCAAATATAGTAAAATATTAGGTGCTCACAGCTGCCCCTCTTTGCTTGAAAACATGAAGAATTTTCACGCAAAGACTAGGTGAGTCATGTGACTAATTTGTGACCAAACCATTATTCAAAAGGAAAAGAAATAAAAGATAGGGTGCAACCGAGTCCTGGTTTTGGACAACCTACATATCATGGGTTATAGGGGAATCAGTCGCGTGTAGTTCAAGGAGAATGGTGGAATGATGAGTTGAGGAGTCGAGTGAGATTCCATTGAGGCTCCAGTCCGCGGTCCTGCCATTATATCAAAATAAAAAAAACTAAACAAGCCTATCAGTTATGAGTTACAAGATTCCTATTTATGAGTCTTCAGAAACTTGATCTTGAGTCTTGACTGGTTCTTTATGCAGACTCTGATCTAAACCTTGATGCTCGCTAGCTGTAGGTTCTAGTTCATTGTTCTATAGCTTCTTCTAATCAAAACGGAACTCCAATGCCCGTGGCTTCAGTCATGTCTTGAGCATTCCACATCTTTTCAATTGCTTTTGCATTTTGGATTCACTTATTTTTTCTTTTCTTTTATTCTGAATTGAGATTTCTTCTTTTGGTCATCTCGAACCCTGTGCCTCGAGGTAAAACCTACTAAGACACCAAAACAAACAAACGAACGAAATTTTTCTCCCCCAGTTTGTACTAGGAAGATTTGGTGAGTTATTGTAACAAAATTCTAAACTACTTCTTTATTGAAAGCAATAAAAGATCGGGAGTGGTGTACCCTGAAAAGGTCATGTTTTTTTTTGGATAGTGTTCCTTTATTATCAAAAGGATGTCTCAACTAAAGATTGGTGTACCTTATGTTGGAAAAATATGGCCAAGGAATGGGATACCCTATATTGGCAAAGATATCGGGGAGTGGTGTACCCTACATTTAAGATCAAATCAACTAGGGAGTGGAGACTCTATGTTGGAAAAACAGACTAGGGAGTGGAGACCCAATGTCTAAAAACATCAACTAGGGAGTGGAGACCCTATGTTGGAAAAACGACTAGGGACTGGAGACCTTATATCTAAAATAATCATCAACTAGGGAGTGGAGACCCTATGTTGGAAAAGTAGACTAGGGAAGGGAGACCCTATGTCAAAAAATATCAACTAGGGAGTGGAGACCCTATGTTGGAAAAGAGACTAGGGAGTGAAGACCCTATGTCTAAAATAAAATCAACTAGGGAGTGGAGACCCTATGTTGGAAACATCAACTAGGGAGTAGAGACCCTATGTCTGAAATAAATCAACTAGGGAGTGGAGACCCTATGTTGGAAAGAGACTAAGGAGTGGAGACCCTATGTTGGAAAAGGCGGCGAGGGAGTGGAGACCCTATGTCTAAAATAAAATCAACTACGGAGTGGAGACCCAATGTTGAAAAAGTGACTATGGAGTGGAGACCCTATGTCTAAAAAAAATAAAAATCAACTAGGGAGTGAAAATACTATATTGGAAATGAGATTAGGGAGTAGAGACCCTATGTCTAAAATAAATCAACTAAGGAGTGGATACCCTATGTTGGAAAAGAGACAAGGGAGTGGAGACCCTATGTCTAAAATAAAATCAACTAGGGAGTGGAGACCCTATGTCCAAAATAACTTCAACTTAGGAGTGAAGACCATATGTTAGAAAAGAGACTAGGGAGTGGAGACCCTATGTCCAAAATAACTTCAACTAGGGAATGGAGACCCTATGTTGAAAAAAGACTATAATGGAGACCCGATGTTGGAAAAAAGACTAGGGAGTGGAGACCCTATGTCCAAAATAACTTCAACTAGGGAATGGAGACCTTATGTCCAAAATAACTTTAACTAGGGAATGAAGACCTTATGTTGGAAAAGCAACTAGGGAGTGGAGACCCTATATCCAGAATAACTTCAACTAGGGAGTAGAGACCCAATGTTGTTAAAACGACTAGGGAGTGGAGACCCTATGTCTAAAAACATCAACTAGGGAGTGGAGACCCTATGTTGGAAAAGAGACTAGGGAGTGGAGACCCTATGTCTAAAATAAAATCAACTAGGGAGTGGAGACCCTATGTTGGAAAAGAGACTAGGGAGTGGAGACCCTATGTTGTAAAAGACGACTAAGGAGTGGAGACCCTATGTCTAAAATAACATCAACTAGGGAGTGGAGACCATATGTTGGAATGGAGACTAGGGAGTGGATACCCTATATCTAAATTAACATCAACTAGGGAGTGGAGACCCTATGTTGGAAAATAAACTAGGGAGTGGAGACCCTATATCTAAATTAACCTCAACTAGGGAGTAGAGAGCCTATGTTGAAAAAGCGACTAGGGAGTGGGGACCCTATGTTTAAAAATCATCAACTAGGAAGTGGAGACCCTATGTTGGAAAAACGACTAGGGAGTGGAGATCTTATGTCTAAAAATCATCAACTAGGGAGTGTAGACTCTATGTTGGAAAGCGACTAGGGATTGGAGACCCTATGTCTAAAACATCAACTAGGGAGTGAAGACCCTATGTTGGAAAAACGACTAGGGAGTGGAGACCCTATGTCTAAAACCATCAACTAGGGAGTGGAGACCCTATGTTGGAAAAGGCGACTAGGGAGTGGAGACCCTATGTCTAAAATAACATCAACTAGGGAGTGGAGACCCTATGTTGTAATGGAGACTAGGGAGTGGATACCCTATATCTAAAATAACATTAACTAGGGAGTGGAGACCCTATGTTGGAAAAGAGACTAGGGAGTGGAGACCCTATGTCTAAAATAAAATCAACTAGGGAGTGGAGACCATATGTTGGAAAATGCGACTAGGGAGTGGAGACCCTATGTCTAAAATAACATCAACTAGGGAGTGGAGAACCTATGTTGGAAAAATGACTAGGGAGTGAAGACCCTATGTCTAAAATTCAGCAACTAGGGAGTGAAGACCCTATATTGTAAAAGAGACTAGGGAGTGGAGACCCTATGTCTAAAACCATCAACTAGGGAGTGAAGACCCTATATTGGAAAATAGATTAGGGAGTGGAGACCTTATGTCTAAAAACATCAACTAGGGAGTGGAGACCCTATGTTGGAAAGCGACTAGGGAGTGGAGACCCTATGTATAAAATAATCATCAACTAGGGAGTGAAGACCCTATGTTGGAAAAGCGACTAGGGAGTGGAGACCCTATGTATAAAATAATCAACTAGGGAGTGGAGACCCTATGTTGGAAAAGCGACTAGGGAGTGGAGACCCTATGTCTAAAACATCAACTAGGGAGTGGAGACCCTATGTTGGAAAAGCGACTAGGGAGTAGAGACCCTATGTCTAAAAACATCAAATAGGGAGTGGAGACCCTATATTGTAAAAGCGTAGCTATGGATTGGAGACCCTATACTACCGTGATTTTGAACCCCTTTTTTTCATCATTATTTTTATTTTATTTCAGAGAACGAGTAAATGCGGGAAAGAAGTTTTGGAGGAGACTTCCCTTTTGGAAAGGTTGCTGCAAAACTATTTCTAGCCTTTGCGCAATTTCTATTTGGTTGTACTTGCTTCTTTCAAGGTTGCTTTTTGATTGCACCCGTTTCCTGTTTTTTCAAACAAAAAATAATATGTTAGTTTGAAACGGTGGTTGGTTTTGTGGCCTTGATTGTTTCAGTAACTTGGTCTTGGCCCTTTCAGCTACAACTGGTTGTTTCCTGAATATCGATTGCACTTCTGACCCTGGAGAAACTTTGGCCTTTCCAGACTTTGCCATGACGGTTAGTCATGTGGGACTTAACCTTTCAACTTTATTTTGCCTTTGTGGGAATTCGACTTTGATTTTCCTTTCTTTTCATGAGTTTTGATTTTGAAACATCGGTCATCACGACCAGTCGGAGTCGACTCGATGCACCTACCGAGGCTGGGTGACTTCTTGAATATTGGCTCATATCAGACAAAAACCCTGTTAATCAATCTTGCCATCCTTTCTTTGTCTTAGTTTCGGAACAGAGTTAGACCGAAAAGGGATTCAAAGAAAAAAAAGCAATGGAATGGACAAATAAATTTAAACAAGAGGTATCCCTTTCGGGGAAAGAGAAAAAAACGGACTTATCTGGAGTGCATGCGGACTTCAATGAAATGACATGCCTCTTGGACTGGATGCCTGATCTGCGTAAACCGTCCAACTCTCAAAAATTCATCATAACTTATACCTCAAAATTGAGAAACCTTGCCAGGACTCTGTCGATGCCAATGGCTGTGAGGATCCCCTTTTCGATCAGTGGCGCCCTTTGCGGGTTTTCACCAGCTGACCTCTCTCATTTCTCTTCTTACCATCGCCTTATAGTGCTCTTTGCGAGTTTTCACTGACAAGACTCTCTCATTTTAATTTTTCTATTTACCATCGCCTTACGGTGCTCGTGAAGGTTTTCACCATTAAGACTCTCTCATTTTATTTCTCTCATTTGGTTGTATCGGATCCAAGTGGTTGCATCCTTCAATTCTTGAATATTCTCGTTGTTTGATCGGAAGGACTTTAAAAAGGACTTGGGTGAAAAAAGATTTGGATTATATTACAACTTTGGAACCTTTCAGAAAAAATCATCGCCAACCCATTATAACATCTGCCCTAGATTCACTTTTGGGGAATTGTGAATTTTTATTTTAGTGTGACTGAACCCAGAGAGAGGATGTCTACGTATCCTTTCGGAATCAAGTCGAACGTAGTTCAAGGAACATGAACTTGTTTGGATTTTTGTTTTGTTTTCTTTTTCTTCTTGTTTCTCTTTTTTTTTTCCTTTTTTTTCATCTTTGTTTTGTTTTTCTTCTCTTTTTTCTTTCTTGTTTCTTTTTTTTAATAACATCTTCAGGTTCCAAAGAGGGTAATCAAAGAAAGGTAACCGACTCAAAATGGTTAGCAAAAGGGTTAATGATGTTTGGATAGCGAGAATGAAAGCCTTTGTCATCCCAATCAGAGAACATTAATGCCACATAGAGGGTCAAACATAGTACCTTTTGACTACATCCGCGTTGACAGTTATTTCAGGGACATTTCCTTTGTTGCTTCCCAGGTACAACACTCTATTTTGCAGTACTCTCATTACAATGTATGGACCTTTCCAATTTGGAGCCAATTTTCCTTTAGCTTCTTCATGAGGTGGGAGGATGCATCTCACAATGAGTTGTTCAATTTCAAATTTCATGGGCCGCACTTTCTTGTTATAGACACGGGCTATTCTTTGTTGGTACAACTTCCTGTGGAAAATTTTGGCCAATCGTTTTTTATCAATTAGTGTCAATAGTTCCAATCGGTTCGTGACCCAATCTTTATCCTCAATCTCAGCTTCGACAATGACCCGGAGAGAGGAAATTTCAACTTTTGCAGGCTTCAATCGGGCTTGGCATAGGCTTATTCTCATACTGTTCTGATTTTTTATTTTATTTCCTTAACCTCATTTTCATTGCATTCTGCTTCTTGATTCATTATTTCAAAGTCTAACAGAGTTTTAGGATATAGTCATAAAGTCCGCAAGCATGTCATGTTATTAAAATCTGAATGAATCAAAGCTGAAAAAAGAATAAGAAAAGTGACAAGATTAAAAAAAATAGACATTCCTAGACAATGAAATATTAATTTCATTTAATTTTTTTATTATTTTTTTATTTTTTGAATTTTGAAGATAGAAGGGTGTACATCGAAAAGTAAGACAATAAAGTAAAATATCCGGATCACACCCTGAGATAATCCGGACGTAGAAAGGATAGCAAGACTGGCTACCGAGACTCCCGTCTGATGGGAAACTTTCAGGCTTGGCGACCGTTTTTTAGCTTTTCTTCTATCTCGGCAATGGATGCAATGGCCTTCCGTGCCGGATCAAATTCTTCATCTTCACAAATTATTTTGACTAATGGCATATTGGTGTGAGTAGGCAGAGGATTGTTCATCATATTTGGGTCATTTTCTTCCACTGCTCTTTTGAGAGTCCAACAATCTTCAGTATCATGTCCCACTGCTCCGGAGTGGTATTTACATCTAGCATCAACTCGGTGCAATGGGGACTCGGGGTTTGGCTTGTTCGGGGCTAATGGCTGCAGTAGACCTAGCTTGACTAGTTTTTAGAATAAGCTCTAGAATGATTCACCAACAGGGGTGAACTAATTCAATCTCGGGAGACTCTTTTTTTTTTTTAATTTTTTTTTTCATATCTTGATTTCTTTTTCTTTCTCTTTTTTTTTCTCTGTTATTTTTTTTGTCACTCTTTTCTTTCTTTTTCACTCAATTTGTTTTTTGATTTATTTTTTCACTCAATTTGTTTATGACTATGATCGAGTCCGATGGAGATTGCCTACGTATCATGACGCCGCATGAATCAGATCTCGCGTAGTTCGAGAAGAAAAAAAATAAAATATATAAACTAACTCTTTTTTTACTCATATACAAATAATCCGACAAAATCTCCTAGCAACGAAAATATTTTCAATTGTTTTTTTTCGATTTTAATTTTTTTTAATTTTATTTTTATTTTTGGGAATTGGTGAAAGAAAGACTTCTAAATAAGAAAAAAAATATTTTTTTAGATTTTGATTTTTGATTTTTGAATTTTGGGAGAAAGACTTAATAAAAAAGGTAGAAAATATTTTTTTGAATTTTAATTTGTTTTCTTTTTTCAAATGAAAGACTTCTACAAAGAAAATATTTTTGGGTTTAAAGTTTTTTTTTTATTTGTTTGGATTTTTCTAAGAAAAGACTCCTAAAGAATGAATTAAAGGAAATTGTTTTTTGGCTTTTTAAAAATTGGGGCCGGATCCGATGAGGTTTGCCTACGTATCTCACATCCGGTGAGAATCAGACCTGCGTAGTTCGGTCGTTTTTAACGGAACATGGGAAGAAGCATGACTTTTGAAAACATTGACTTATTTTATTTCTCTTTGTTTTTCAAACTTTCGACAAAGTTTCGGAATTTTTCAAATACCTACCTTTCACTCTTTTTTTTTTTTTGATTTTTTATTTTTATTTTCTTTCCCTATTCTAGAAACCGGTCAGCATGCAAGCTGAAACAAACATATGCACAAGTAGCACGTAAAAATACATCAGAATGGTCTTTTATATTGGGTACACCTGTCCTAGACGGACCCAACTTTTGTGTTGAGTCCCCAAAGTCAAATGCACGTGATGCAAACAAACGTTCCTACTAGGGATCTGACGTGAGGCTATGTTATTCTAGATTTAAATCTTGGGTGTATTGTTCTAGACTAGGCTTACCCTAGCGGACAACTCGAGCCGAGGGGGGCAGCGTACCGGGAATACAGAAGCTTCACCGGCTTTGCAACTTGTCTTATCCTCGTTCTAAAATTAGGGTATGACTCTAACAAAAAAGAAGCCACGCGAAGCGCACGCTTCCTAGAAGATTTAGAAGACTCATAGAGAAGAAGGGTGTCGTAACAATTTTATATACAGCTCACGGCAATATCAAAGCGGTAAAAAGCAGCAATTAGCACATTAGGCTCAAACACGTAAAAATCGGATAATAAATAAAATTCAAGTATAACAGCTATTCTAAGCTCGAATTCTGAACTCTGAACCAGAGATTCTGAGTTCTTGTCCCAGTAGAGTTGCCAGAGCTGTCACACCTCCTTTTTTCCGGGGGATATGGGAGTTTTTCTAATTTAAGTGACATAATTCGAAATGAGATTATTTATTTATTCAGAGTCGCCACTTGGAATAAGTTATGGTGTCCCAAGTCACCGATTTATTTTAAAATCCCAAATTAAGGAAATTGACTCTATTTATGGTCCGCGAACACATATTATCGGGTAAGGAATTATGTTAACTCGGGAGAAGGTGTGAGGCACTCCCGAGTTCCGTAGTTTTAGCACGGTCGCTTAACAATTAATACTTGGCCTAATTATCTGATTTTTTTTGACTTTCTAGTTATCTGATTTATTACCTGTTTTAAATCTATTGAGCATTTTAACTTTGATCGCTTTTAATTATTTATTTAAATCGATTTTTAGTATTTGTGGAGTTATTTCTTAAACAAGTTACGATGTCGTATACTTGTCGTTTGGTACACATTGCAAATCGCGCTACATGAAATATACGCGCGATTTACAACATGTTTATTATTATTATTTGAAGTTATGGTCAAGTCGCGTGAAACACGCACTCGAATTGGGATTTACGTATCGTGACCATGCCACGGGAACCGTTCCCATGGCCACGATAATTTATTAATCGCACCTAAAGCAAGCTATGAAGTTTATGAATTATTTGTCTTAAACTAATTTGAGATTTGTAAAGCCATAAGAGTATGTCATTGTAGAAAAGCATGAAAATAGGTTAAATTAATTATTCAAGAACTACAAAAAGGGATCATTGTATGAGATTAATGGGCCTAGCAGATTTCAAGTTTTGGCCCAAAAATAAAATAACCTTCTTCATTAGCTTATAGTAACCTCACAACTCCACTTCCTTCAGCAACCCATGTGTCTAGGCCCAAACATTGGATCTTCATCAGTGACATAACTCTAGTTAAACTTGTTTAACAACTTAACTCTATACTTTAGACAATTGACAGCTTAATTTAAAATAAAGATGGAACTACTAAAGCTCATTTATTAACACAGGAAGGACTAAATAACCAAATAGAGAGATAACATTGCTTCAGCTTCCATTTCAATAAGATTTTTTTTTTTATGAACAATCACAACTCACTTATCAATTAGAAAATTTTATTAAATAATTCATGGATGAACCCTTTTTTAAGATAACATGCTAATGAACTAAAATAAATATACAAAGAGGAAGCTCAAAAATTGGCATGTTTAATAGAGAATAATTTCATTCATTCAAGATATAAATGAATACCAAAGAACACCAAAAGAAAAGGAAGCAACTCATATCATTAATCAAAACAAGATAAGAAGTGGACCTCAAAATTTGAATCTGAAACTTTACGGTTTTACAGCTTTGAATCTTAAACTCATTCAGACCGCACGCAAGACCTCAAACAGAGCATCGAAACTCGCTGACGACCTCAACTAAAAACCTCACTGTTTCGAATGGGTTTGGATGGTAGTTAATGGTATTAAAAGGGTTGTTCTATGGAGGTTTAAATGTTATTTTTGGGTGGTGAAGCTGCTGGTTTTTTCGAAAGAAAGACGAAGAAAGAATGACACGAGTAGAAATTTCCTTATTCTAGAAGAAGAAAATAAATTTCTCTCAATTCCTTCCTCCCTATTTTTTCCTCTCTCCCTTTTTTTCCTCACATTTCTCTTCTATTTATATAAAAAAAAAATTGGAATTTCAGATTTTTTATTTTTATTTTTATTTTTAATTAAAAAGAATTTCCACTTCCCATTTTTCTTATTTTTTTAAAAAATAATTTCCCACTTTCCTTTACTTTTATTTTTTAATTTCTTACTCTTTTTTTTACTTTTATTATATTTAAATTCCCATTTTTATACTTTTCTTATTTATTTTCCACTTATTTTACTTTTCTTTTTTTTATTTTTCACTTATTTTACTTTTTAAAAAATTGATTTAAGCTACCCTTACTTTTATTTTTTAATTAAAACTTTTTTTTACTTTTCATTTTCAGCTACCCTTACTTTTATTTATACTTTTACTTCATTTTTTATTTTTATTTTTTCACTTTCTTTTACTTTTTTATTAAACAATTTCCACCTATTTTTACTTTTACTTTTTAATTTTATATTTTTACTTTTTCTATTTTTTTAATTCACATCCGAAATTTGTTTTAAAAAAATAATTAAGTTTTATTTATTTTCGATTTTTAATTCATTTTATTAAAAATAAAGATAAAAATAAAGATAAAAATAATACTAATAGTAATAATTGACCTTTAAAAAAAAATATATATATATATATATATATATATATACATAAGTGTAACAAAGCTAAAATTTATATATTTTTTAACTTCTGAAAATATTTAAATAGTAAAAGGTGATAAAAATTCAAATATAGTCAAAAATTAGGTGCTCACAGTATGGTTACAGCTTCACAAAGACCGTGTCACCTACACTGAAGCTCCTAGGAGTTCTATGTTTGTCAGCTTGAGCCTTCATCCGGGATTGAGCCAGCAGGAGGTGATGCTTGAGTAATCTGATAGTAGTCTCTCTGGCTTGGAGACTCCTCTCTACTTGGTCGACCATTGAACTATGGGGAATATAGGGCAGGTGGAGAGGTGGTTTTTGGCCATATAAGACTTCAAAATGAGTCATCTTGATAGCATAGTGATAGGTAGTGTTGTACCACCATTCAGCCAAGGGAAGTTAGTGCACCCAATCCTTGGGTCTATCATTGCACATGCATCTCAAGTAGCTCTCCAAACACTTGTTAGCCACCTCTGTTTGCCCATCTGATTGGGGATGATAGGCTGTAGAGTGGTGCAAGTGAACCCCTTGAGCCTCAAAGAGAGCCTGCCAGAATTTACTCAGGAAAATTGTGTCTCTGTCACTCACTATGGTTTGAGGCAACCCATGTAACTTATACACATTGTCTAGGAAAGCCTGGGCAACTGTTGAGGCAGTGTAAGGATGAGCCAAACTGATAAAGTGAGCATATTTGCTGAGTCTATCAACAACCACCAATACTACTAACTTGTTATGAGACTTAGGTAGCCCCTCAATAAAGTCTAAGCTTGCCATACGTTTTCTGGAATGGGAAGGGGTTGTAACAAGCCTAGGGACTTCACATTCTCACCCTTACATGTTTGACAAGTGTCACAGCTCTTGATGTGTTCATAAACTCATGCCTTCATCTTCTTCCAGTAATAGACTTGACTAACTCTGTGCAAGGTGACAACCATCCCTGAATGACCTCTGACAACACTATCATGAAAGAAATGCAAAATATCATCTCTGAGGAGCTTGTCAGGTCCAACCACTATTTTGCCTTATCTGTATATGATGCCATCTTTTAGCCAATAGATAGGACTGGCTAATGCATTCTGACTAAGCTGAGTTGCCAGCTGCTGTAAATGTTGATCTCCTGAGTAAGATGATAGCACTCTTGCAAGGAAGTCTGAGGACAGAGTAGAGATAGTTAATAGTTGAATGTTGTTCATAGGGAACCTTGACAGAGCATCTGCTGCTACATTCTCCTTTCCTTTCTTGTACATGATGTTGTAGTCATACCCCATAAGTTTAGCAACCCATTTCTGTTGACTGGGAGTAGATACTCTCTGTTCTAAAAGGTACTTGAGGCTCTAGTGGTCTGTCTTAATAAGAAAGTGTCTACCAATGAGGTATGGTCTCCATTTATCCACTGCAGTCGCAATAGCCATCATCTTCTTTTCATATACTGAGAGGTGCTAGTGTTTATCATGCAAAGCCTTGCTCAAATAAGCTAGAGGTTGATCCCCTTGCATCAATACAACCCTTATTCCATGCACATATGCATCAATTTCAATAATGAATTTCTGGGAAAAATTTGGGAGTGCCAACACTGGTGTTGTACTCATAGCCATCTTGAGAGCTTCAAATGCTTTAGTTGTTGCCTCAGACCACTCAAACTTGTCTTTATTTAGGAGATCAGTCAGTGGTCTAGCTATCACACCATAACCCCTTTACAAACTTCCTATAATATACCCTGTTAAACCCAGAAATCCCCTGAGTTCCTTCACAGTTTTGGGCACATGCCATTCCACCATTACCTTCACCTTCCCTGGGTCAGCTTCTACCCCTTGTTGAGTGATAATATGACCCAAGTACTCTACCTATGTCTGACCAAATGTACACTTGCTAATCTTGACAAACAGATTGTTATCCTCTAAGATTTTGAAAGCTTGTTCTAAGTGAACTAAGTGTGATGACCAAGAAGAGCTGTATATTAAAATGTCATCAAAGAACACAAGTATGAACTTTCTGAGTAAGGGTTGGAATATATGGTTCATCAAAATTTGAAAAGTGGAGGGTACATTGGTTAAGCCAAATGACATAACCACAAACTCATAGTATCCATTATGAGATCTAAAAGCTGTCTTTTCAATGTCTTGATCAGCCATCCTAATCTGGTGATAACCAGACCTTAAGTCTAGTATTGAGAAAAACTTTGCCCCTCCCAATTCATCTAACAGTTCCTCTATCACAGGAATTGGAAATTTGTCCTTAACAGTGCAGTTATTTAATTGCCTATAATCTATACAAAGTCTCCAAGTGCCATCTTTATTTTTGACCATGACAATAGGTGAGGAATAGGGACTTACACTAGGCTTGATAACACCAGAATCCAGCATCTCTTTGATCATTCTTTCTATCTCATCCTTTTGGTTAGCAACATATCTGTAAGGTCTGACATTGATAGATGAGGTTCCTTCTTTGAGTATAATCCTGTGATCATGACTTCTGTGAGGAAGTAAAGCTCTAGGTGCTTCAAAGAGACCAGTGTGTTTGCTCAGTAACTTCTGCACGTCATCAGAACCCTGCACTTGTTGGGAATTCAGAGTAGCAAGTTCACCCTTGATTGGTTGAACATAGGTTGTGATCATCATGCTCAACTCCCCAGATTTGTGTAGTAACCTTTGCATCTTGTGATTGTCTAACAACTTAGGAGCACCTAGCTGGCTACTTCTGAGTGACACCTTTTTCCCACAATCTGGAACTCCATCTTCAACTGCATGAAGTTCCATTTTATATCCCCTAGAGTGACTAACCATTGTATTCCCAAAACAACATATGCCCCTCCTAGAAGCATGACTAACATGTCAGATCTGAATTTCACTCCTTGCATCTTCCATGTAATTCCCTTGCTCATGTACCTACTGTGAATCTTGCTGCCATTGGCAACTGCCACAGAAAATGGAGGAATAGTCTCCAGGTTGCACCCCAATCTCTTAGCTACATCCAGGTCCATGAAGTTATGGGTGGACCATGTGTCTATCAAAACATGTACCATCTTTCCTTTTACACCACCTTTTACCCTCATTGTTCTATAATCCACTATTCCATCGAGTGCATGAACAGACCTCTGAGGACTTAGAGCTGATTCCTCTTTATTCTCCTTCTCACTAAAATTTTCAGCAATATCCCAGTCTTCCTCTTCCTCTCCTATTTCTAGCAGGTACATTTGCTTCTTTCCCCTGCAATTATGACCAGGAACAAACTTCTCATCGTACCAAAAACACAACCCTAGGGCTCTCCTTTCATCCATTTTAGTTGTGGATAGCTTCTTAGATCCCCTCACTACAGACTTTCCATTTGAACCAAGGAATTTGTTCCCTTCTACACTTCTGCTACTCCCAACTCCCTGAATCTGTAGGTTCCCTCTGGGGTTTGAATTCCCAGAAGAAGTTGGAGTTGGTAATAAGGGTCTAAAATTCCTCTGATTCCTTTGCAAGTTCAGTGAATGTTCAGCTAACTTGGCTAAGATGTAGGCCTTTGTTAAAGTTCGTGGAGATAACATCCTCACTTGCACCTCTATTTCTGGTTTTAACTCCTTTAAAAAACAACTGATAGAGTATGCCTCAGATAACTCGACTTGGTTTAACAGCCCATCAAAAGAATCCAAGAAATCATGCACATTCCCCGTTTGTTTCAAGCTAATTAGCTCCGCCATAGGATCCTCATGTATGGCATGGCCAAATCTGTGGTATAACCCCCTAAGGTAGTCATTCCAATTGGGTAATCCCATTCCCACTCGTCCCTTCATCATTGCTCGATGCCATTGCAATGCCCTACCTTCTAGGTTAATAGCTACTATTCTAACCTTCTTCTCATCACTCGTTCCCTCATATTCAAAGAATTGTTCACATCGATAAATCCACCCATCTAAGTCATTCCCATTGAACTTAGGAAATTCTACTCAAGAGTATTTGTAATTAGGGTTACCTCTGTCAAGATACTTCCCATCGTTCTCGTGAGCTGCAGCTGGAGGTACCGCCACTGGTGGTGCCGGAGCTTGGTGACTCGCTGCCATCGCCGCTATTAGTTGTCTAATTTCCCCAATCACATCATCATATTTTTCCCCAACGCCTTAACTTGTTCTCTGATTTCTTCAATTTCTCGACGCATCTCGCCGTTTCTCATCGCTTCCGGCATGTTTTCCGGCCAAGTTTGCTGAGGCTCTGATACCAAATGGAATGTGCCTAATTGATTGAGTAGGAATTCTGTAAATCTAAGGAGCCAAAACGCAAGAAAAGCTCCTGATCAATTTACAAAGAATGAACTTTAGATTGTGAAAGAGAAAGAGAGTAGTATTATTTCTTCTTCAATGTCTTTACAATCGGAAGTATTCTTCTTTAAATAGTTGTAATCCCTCTCTAACATTGAACTATTGTAACTACTTCTAGCATATTTTAACAACCTCTAACTACCAACTAATGATAATTGCTAAGATACCCCCTAACTTCTATTAATTCTCTTTTTGTCCTATCTACATTATTATCACATAACAATTCTGGGGCGAGGCGCACCAAAAATGCCCCGAGGCGATGGTGTGGGGCGAAAGTCTCAAGCGTCGTACACCTAGAAATTCAGGGTGTATGCCCGGGCGTTTGGGGCATACGCCCATCGTTTGAGGTGCGTTTTTGTAGTGAGGCGTAAGCCCTAGAGACTTTTACAAATTAAAATAAAATTTGTTAAATAAGTCCTTCATATAATACCCAAATGCTCAAAAGTCAGTTTGTAATTACTCAAAAGTTTTAAAAATGAACTGAAATGTATTAGATTTAAAAATCAAGACCTTTTTTATTGATTAAAGCCCTAATTTATGGCCTTTCCCAATTCTTTTTCTCTTTCGCTAGTCTATTAATATCTCCCAAAACAACGAATATTCAATTTTTTTAACAAATACAAAGAGAACTCCATTCTCCTTCATAGCAGTAGGTTCAAAGTTCAAATTGCAGGTTAGTCATCATTTTTGTTCCTCCATGTAGAAAACTTATTTTTTTCGCCTCAAGTTACTTAATAAATTATGTTGACTAGTTTTTTGTGGGGATGAAGCACATCTATATATATATATATATATATATATATATATATATATATATATATATATATTTCACATATTTATAGTTTTCTTTAATTTTTATGCAATTTTACCTGTTTATAAATATTTACTGTAACTATATTATTTTATAAAATATTAAAAATTAAATACCCTATGGGGCTTACGCCCCGTGCCTCGGGGCTTACGCCTCGCTGAGGCATATGTAAAACGTCTCGCCTTACGCGTACGCCTTTTAAAACACTGGTTCTAATCTTCCTCTCTCCACCTAATTGACAAAAAACTCACAACGATCTCTTGGAAAACTATCTACGATTTTACTCCTCTACTATGAAACGTGCTTTAACCATTTCACCATAAATGTAGAAAGACTCAACAAGTGAAATACATAGGTCATGATATTCCTCTTCTATGCCATGATATTAAATTAACTAGTCATATTCATATTCGACTAAAGATATGTTGACGTACCTCCAAATTTAATTAAACTGAGTTCCCAGTTTTCTATGTTATATGCCAACTTTCTCCATCACACGTTTCTAGGAGCAAAGTCGTACAAGTGTAATTTGTCTGAATACAAATTAAATAGGATTAAAAATATATAATCTTAAATAATGCAGCAGATAGAAACGATCTCTCTAGCAATAAAGCTAGCATACTTCATACTGGTGTTATGATATATATGAAATACGTTTAGATCTCACATTGGAACATATGTTTGTTCGTCAATAGATAATACAAGTATTAATCAGATGCAAATATGAGTGAAAAAACGCTTTTATTGAAAAGAACCGAGTCTTAGTGCAATATATCAAGTTACAGAAGTAGAATAACCCAAATTTGTCTTACATATGGTGTAAAAAGATGTAAAAATTTGAAAACAAACTTTGACCTCAGGCCTTTAAATGAGTGAGTCTAATATACAACTATACAAGCTTGTTCTTCAGTGGAACAAAGCACTGATTAACAAAGTGTTGCAGAAAGCAGCTGGCCACAGCAGATACAAAGGCAGAGCAGCAAACAATTGGCCACAAAATACCTGTGATCCAACTGAACTTGTATACTTATTAAGGCAGCAGAAATTACTCACTGGTGCATATCATCGACTCGTCGATGCAACAAAATTTCAAGCAAAGCAGATAACCAAGTGCTCTTCGGTGCATCTTTAAATCATATCTGAGGAAGCCAAAATATCAAGTTGAGCTATACTGGCTTGGCACTAATCTCTGCATGCAGTGGCGGAGCTAGTATTAATGGTACAGTTTCGCCCGAACCTAGTCACTTTGGTCCAAAATCAATATTTGTCTTAAGAAATTCATTTAATACGTAGAAATTGTTAATTTAGAACCCAGTAACTTAAAAGTGTTCCGAGCTCAAACTTCAAATCCTGCCTTCGTTGTCTGTCTGCATGATCTGACTAGACTTGAAACCTTAATATGGGACGAGTCAAATTTCAAGTCAGCACAACTTTTTGAATTATTGAAGGTGCATAAAACTTGCACTAGACGATCCAAAGGCGTAGAAGTGTTAAGACTTCACTTCTCGAGAGCCATAGGATGACACTTGCATATTCTGAAACCATCATTTATTGATGTTCCACGAACTTCCATGAAGGCCTGCTAGCATTAGACACGGGTTTTCCGAACTCAAGCAGCCCTTTCAGCCATTTAATTTTGTTTGCAAGTTCCTCCAAATCCAAAATCGCTGCCTCCGTCGAGTCAGAACTCATTGAATGTAACCGAACGCCATCACTGGTTCTAAACTTCTTCAAAGGACAATTGGAAAGGTAAAAGTTTTCAGTTGTGTCAGCAGTTTTTGCTGGATCAATTGCAATACAGGAAGTAGAGCCATTATCTGACCAACTGGCTCCCTTTGCCAATTTATCTCCCAAATGAGAACCAGAACTAATATCTGACCGTCTATTCGTTGATGTGTTCGCAGCTTCCTTTGGAAGGTCAACGATCGAGGATTGTTCTGCTAACTCTGTGGTTTTAAAATCCTTCTTTTCGTCTGAGCCTGGTAGCGAGTTTGCAGATAAATTAGTAGATGAAGACAGATTTGATGAAGATCCAGCTGTTGCTTGGCTCTCCTTTCTCCCTTCACTCATGGAATGTATTTCCAAAGCTGGAAAGCGACCAAGGGCTGCAATGATCATGACGAGCATTTCAAAAACTAAGCTGCAGGATTTTCTTTATAGCAAAATCATTCTAGTTTTACAAAGAAAACAGAGACATGTGAGAATTAGTTGAAACAAAATTCTAAGCGTCATTACAACTTAATAGCAAAAGAAGTAACAGTAATCAGCCCAAAATGACAAATGGAAACCATAACAACAACAACATACCCAGTGTAGTCCCACAAGAAAAGGGCAGCCGGTGCACTAAGCTCCCGCTATGTGCAGGGTCCGGGGAAGAGCCACAGACAAATGGAAACCATGTTTAAAAAAAAAATTGCAATAGATCTTCAACCTTTTCTTCATCCAGGTTGAGAGTCACTCCTTATCTATGACTTTAAGGTTAATGTTTCAGCACAAAAACTATAGATGTAAACCATGATATAGAATATCCATGAAATTTCTACATTTTGTTCATCCTCATTAAGAGTAGCTATATTTGTGGTCTGACTGAATTTTTTTTGAAATATATTCCATTTGTTCCAATTCATGGATGCACTTTCCTTTTTAAGTTGTCCGAAAGAATGATACCTATACATATTTAGAAACAATTTAGCTTTAAATTTTCTATTTTACCCTTAATAAGATGATTTATAGCCATACAAATATCTATGGCTTGTTTTTAGAACCACAAATTTAAGTCTTTCTTTCTTAAACTACGTGCCTAGACAAACAACATCACCTAAAATGGGACGGATGGAGTAGTATCATAGAGCAACTCCTACAAGGAATGAAATGGAACAGCTATCAGCTAAGAATCAATGACATGCTGCAGTGACGGATAAACATTGACCAGGCATGAGTAATTGTTTGAGTTGAGAGAAAGCTAGTGATGCACCGTCCTTGAGAAGCCTAGGAAAGACAAACAACACACCTTTTGTAAAGATTCAATGCACAGCGCAAATGGAGTTACCAGATGCTTATAAAATACACTAACTGGATAGAGTCAAAAGATTTCAGTCAAGGCTGCACAAATTGGACATTCCCCAAACTGATCTTTACCACAAACGTAGGGCCATAGGTACTGCATATAGGATTTATTTTAGTTTTAATTAATGCCCTCGGCATACGAAACCACAGTCTTCTGAGTTATGTCCTATATTTAACAACAACAAGAGTGCAATAGGGTGGTCACTAATGCCTTGTAAAAAAAATCATTTCACGGTAAACAGAGGACATCAAGAAAGTTCTACAATGGCTTCACAAATGTTTACACCTCTAGGGGGCTAAAAGAAATTCATAAAGTTCCTTTAGCATTTCATTCCCTTGAATTACCGGAAAACAAGGCACTTCTTTACCCATAACGGTTGTGATTTGTCTTAGATTTTCACTCCATTAACCTTTCGGTTCATGAAAAGCCCCCAACATTATCTCTCGTTTCAAATATGCCCCTCTGTATGACCGTTGTCCAACGTGGAAAAATTGGTCTGATTTGGCTTACACAGTGGATGCCACATAGGATATATTTGGACCTTTTTAATTGTTCAGGGTTAAACCTATTCAATTGCTCAAGACCATGCTTCAAATTATGGGACAAAATCAATGGACCGAAAGGTAAATGGAGGGCAAATGTAAGACAAATCGAACACTTCAGGGGTAAATCTGCCACAGCAATTGAAGCAACCAAATAATGCATAGAGGAGTTATATCCCGAATTTCGTAACTGTTTTATGAACCAAACAGCTTCTCCACATAGACAAACATATTACCATCCTTAACGGAAACCTGTTCACGCACATACTCTATAAGCCTGATATATTGAACAAATTGTTTTCACGTCCGTGACACAAAACAAAGTTTTGTCAACAACCAAAGGAAGGAGTTAGTTTTACATTATAGTTACCTTGGTTGACAGGTTGAATTAGTTGAGCACATCGACGGACACTATCACCATCCTGCAATTATCAAGAAACAATTTTAGGCAGAAAGAAGCATTACACAAACATACACCAGAGTACAAGTCAAATAGCATTATTTCCAACACTAGAACTGATGGATAAGATGCATTGACGCTACTCATAGGAAAACTCCTTGAAGAAAAAGATGCAATACAAAGAAGTGTTTTTTGTCTCCTTTTCTTTTATACTTTTTTTGAGTTGGGGGGTGGGGTGGGGGTGGGGTGGGGGCTAGTAGGTAAGATAAAAAAATCTGCGGATGTAACAAGAAAGCCAGAGAAGACAGGGGAGGAGAAAGAGGAGATAGAAGGATGAAACAGATGATGAGGAAGAACTGTGAGAGGCCGTGTAGCGATTCAAAAGTGTGCAGAAATAATTCACCATCTCGAGGAGGGAGGTGAAATCAGAACACACACAGCAAAAAATTTGGATGTGCTATACACTAGCATCATGCACCTTTCACTGAAGTAAGCAGTTCCCATAATAGAAAATCTTACCCTTGTAAAAAAATTTAAAATTATGTAAACCACATTATATTAGTTTGTAGGAAAAGAGAAACATAATAAAGCAACAACATATGCAAAAAGAAGAGTAAAGGGAAGAACCTGGGATGCAGGAACAGTCCAACCAAAATTAGGGGACCAATCTAAGGATGGGCGTAAATCCTTGAAATGAATTTCATAAAGTGCACCTTCACCAATAGGAGGTGGTGTCAATGCCATCTGTGAAGACATAAACATAGAGCAGAATGTTATCCTAGCAATTGTGGGATAACATATGAAGCTATTACTTTTTCACATAGGACAGAGTTGGCAGAAGAATATTTTAAGCATTAGTCTTCAAGGTCAACAAAAACTTGCTGAATTTGATATATCACATCAATTTAAAGAAACACATCTTGAGGAACGACATTTAGTTTGTAGAAAACGTTTTTGAGTTAACCCAAAGAAAAACAAATCTCAATATCTCAAGAAATTTGTATTGTTATCAAAAATATAGTTGCTTAAAGAAAAAGTTACAGTTGTCACTTCTAAATTACAACACCTTCATTTGATCATGTTGAAGGTAAAAGGACAGCTCGGTGCACAAAGCATCCCACATTCACGCAGGGTCGGGGGAAGACCGCACCCCAAGGAGTGTGATGTAGACAGCCTACTAATGCAAGCATTAGTGGCTGATTTCGTGGCTTGAACCCGTGACCGACCTATAGGTCACACAGAGACAGCTTTACTGTTGCTCCAAGGTTCCCCTTCTTGATCATGTTGAAGGTACTCAAGACAATTACTATTACTAAAGCAGCGGCGGAAAATTTTAAATTTTATTACAAAGTAATGAATATCTCTTTATTTTAAAAAAAATTAAAAAAAAGATCTCCTTGATACTGGAGGGGAATCCATATAAATATGCATCGTGCTAAGTTCTTCTAGTTGGATTTATGCAAAGACCTCTGCAAAATCAAAAGCATCTAGAGTCCGCATTTACATGTCATGCAAAAATAAAGATCAGGACCTTTGCGCTTTTGGCTCCTGTGATATGACATACCTCGACCCCCCCCCCCAAAAAAAAAAAACTCAGGTCGTATCAAAGATGAACTGATGATATTGAAGAGCGGGCCCTCAGACCTCATCAAGTAACCCTTCTTTTATTACTACCAATAACCAGCCAGTTAACATGGAATATAACAAAATTTATTACCTCAGCTTTACTGTTGCCAAGTAACTTTATCAATTGCCCAGACCAATAACAGCCATTAGCCCACCAATCAACCATATCACCTGCCTTCCAATTACCATCTACAACTATCATAGCATCAGAAATTGAACTAACACCTGAAACTTCATTTTTAAGCTTGACTGGAGGATACTGCGGACGCAGCATTAGTTGCTTTTTCTCCTTCGACTTCCCAATATTATATGGGGGCACTTGGTACAGCTTCATCCAAGTCAGTTCTGTAACATCAGGGTGAAACGATTAGCATGCATTTGTAGATACAGATGTAGCAACAGTCTTACCTGAAAACACCTAATATCTCTATTTACGAAACAAGAAAGTCTCTGACAGGGTAAAAGAACAGAACATTTTTGGTAGCCCCATTCTGCTTTTATCTCTCTATACCATTATTCCTTAAAACTTGACCACAGTAAAGCATTAAGGAAATGAAGCATGGTAAGGTGTGAATTTCTCTATTTGGTATTGTCTTTCATAGGATAGGAATAATCAAGAAATTGAACTGCTTAAATCCCAAGCCAACGCAAGCATACTTGACACTTGGAAAAATGATAACTCAAATGCTGGAAAGGAGACAGACGACTACAGCCTCATGCAACATTTGTAACAATAATGCAAAAGAGGAGACAGTAAGAAGACTACAGCCTGATGCAACATATGCGACAATAATGCCAAAGGTTAGACTTGAAGGCAATATTTCAGGGAAGATGAAAAACACCAGAGTACGTGTCCATTGACTTATAAATTAGCTAAATTGACTTAACAGACCAAGACAAAGACAACTAATAATAACAGATGTCAGATAGAAACAACCACTGAAACCGCAATAAGAAGTAAGGCTATAGCTAAGGTTGTCCAGCATCTACAGGAGAGTTATTCAGCAAAAGAAGGCAAAATGTCTAGCAGCATTATGTCATTTCACTGACAAGTGACAACCACTGAAAGTACCTAAAAGATGCATCCACCATACTAAGATGTGTCACATATGATTCCCACTAATCAAGCGGATTGGCCCAAAAAGGTATCATGGTGTCTGCCGTCATGGCTTGATCATGGGCTGCTCTGTGACTGGTGCCAAACCAACTTTCAGGACACCAAAAACAAGATGGGCAAAAGAACTAATACTTCAAAGGCAACAGCTCTATATAATCCTTTATCCATAAATACTTTTGAGCCTCTGCTGCAGCCTGCAAGGAACATTCCTAGGATCTAATTCTAGTTCCAAGAACCTAAGTTTTGCCAACGGAGAGACAACATCTGACGTATTGAATCACGCTCATGACATATCCAAGCTTGCCAGATACAGACAGCACATAGCAAAATCAAGCATGTCTGTTCATGTCTACTACTTTAATAAGCATTTGAAACTGAAGCTTGAAGGCATGATCAGGAAAGTATCATGTATAACATAGAAAACATTTTGAGGACTTTATTTTCAGATGAAAAGAAAAAACACTTCCATCATATCTTCTTCATTCAATGATTTTTAGATGTCCGGTACCTAGAAAGTAAGTTAACCTCCAAATTAAGAAATAGTGCGCTGATGAAGATTTTAGCATCTAAAGCAAGGTATAAAGTCCTCAGGTAATGAGTACTGATGAATTCAAATTCTGAAACCAACACATCAGAGAACATACTTTCATCTGGATAATCAAAGTATTCCAATAGCGCATTCCAATGTCCTCTTTTGTGGCTAATCTCCTTTATCTGGTACAGTAGGAAAAAGAGAATAAATGCATTGTACTCGACTTCTTAATGGAAAGCTTGAGATTATAAAGAGCGTACCCTTATGCATTTATATTATGCAATTGTCATATAAACATGATTATTAGTCTAAAGAATTATAGGACACCATTCCTAATTAATGAACTTCATAATTTACTCATGTATGCAAATACAAATTTGTCTACTTACAATTTCCTTGATTATGTAGATGTCTTAGTCCTAATCACATGCACCACACAAAATAATGTCTTTACTCCTACCCCCCAACCCCCCTAAAGAACCCCAGCACCGTCTGAAATGTACAAAAAAAGTATGCTCCAATTTTGCCACATTTTATCTTATAATTGGACCTCAAAGTGCACTAGTGAATCAATCCACCAATTCGTTAGTCTAATAAACAAAGTGGTGAAGATGCATCAACATTCAATGCCTACCAAGTTACGATTGGCTATATGAATCCTCACAACAATGTGGTGAAGATGCATGCCGATTAAATCCTTTAGTTATGGTTTCAACGCCAGTGGCGAGGTGGAGTGTGGAGGTGACGAACTTATATCAAGTAGGCCACAAGTCATTTTATAGCATGTTTGGATGTGCTTCTAAAATCGGCTTATTTTGAAAAGTGCTCTTCTGAAAAGTGTTTTTCAAAAAAATACTTTTGGTGAGTTTGGCTAATTAATTTGAAAAGCACTTTTAAGCATCAATTACCGTTTGACCAAGCTTTTAAAAGTGTTGCTAAGTGTATTTTTCTCAAAAGTACTTTTCAAAAAAGTGTTTTTAGGGAGAAGCTATTTTTTTCTACTTCTCAAAAAATGTTTCTGCTTCTACTCAAAAGCACTTTTTTTCCAAAAGCTTGGCCAAACACCTTTAACTTTGAAAAAAAAATACTTTTGACTAAAAAAATACTTTTAGCCAAAAAGAATCACGGCCAGACAGGCTATTAATAAGGGTAAAATATGGAAACTAAGATCAAATAGTTTCCAAATAGCGAAATGTGTTTGGTCCATATAAAAAGAAAAGTATGTCACATAAAATATGACCAATTAAAAGGTGGCTCATATTAAACTTAGCTAAAAGGGGATAAAAATAACACAAAAGCCAGAAGAAGGTAACCATGAACTTGATCTACAAAAAATAGAGACTCATAAAAAAAGTACTTCACAAATGACATATTCATGATGACCCTATCCAGCATGCAACTAAGTTGCTCGGGCTCAGATGCGGGTGTCCGATACGGGTGCAGATCTAAAGGTCGGATCCTTCATGATCTAAATTTTAAGATTCGGGGGTACAGATCCAGGTACGAATACGGGTGCTGGAATTCGGCTAAAAATAATTTAAATATCTAAAAGTAGAGTTATAAGAATATGTCTAAATTATGAGACATTATTTGAAAAACTTACGAGGTATTCCGAGAAGGAGAAAATATTGATCAAGAGAAGAACCCGAGAAGGAGATAAAAGAAAAAGGACTAACATAAAAACTTCTTATATACAAGGTATTCCATTTTCTTCAATTACACCCTAGCTTTTGTTTTAACTTCAAAAATCATTTTATATGTCCCGAATTTCTCCGTCGATTTTGGTTAAAGTATCCAAAATTGGTTGACCATATCCGATACGGATCCCACACCCACGTCGTGCCGACACGAGTGCGGCACCGAAAGTGAAGAGTCCGAGCAACTTAGGCATGCATGCATTGAACTACGCAAAGTAATCAAAAGCGAAAAGCGCAATAAAACGCCAAAGTTTGTTGAAGCTTTAAGCGCAAAGAATCATTAAAGCATGGGCTTTAGCAGAGAAGGATAAAAATGAAAATGTAATACAAGAAAATGTAACCATAATTAGAAATAATAATTACTTGGAGAAAAGAATGAACAACTATAATTAAGAATTAATTGATGAAGGTGCACCTTGATGCCTACACTAAATCGCGAATTAAGCGAAGCGAAGCGCACAAACTAGGTTTCACCAAGCTTTAGGGTTTAAGCGAGCCTTTAACCTAGAACTAACACAAATTTGCAAGCATCAAGCTTACACTATAACCAAACTTTGCATTTTGTACCTTACACCGAAACCATGCACTACGAAATCCACTTTGGAAAGACCTTGATTCAGCAGATTGCCCCACCTTGAAAGGCAATTGATACTCATTCGCCATGATATCTGCACAAATAAAGAACCTAATCATACACTATCCTGCACGAATGTGCTTTTTCCATGTAGAGGCGCATGTTCATAAGATGACAACATAAACCAACTCAATCAATTTATTTAATTATCAACCAAGAAATTATACTGCATAATGAGTTGATTTTTGAAAATCGGTGCAAGGAAAAAGTGTGTATCATTTTACTAATTAGAATTTTTTTGATAATAGTGGTGTCCAGACCAACTTGTGTACACCTCAACTAATTCCACGGAGTACCTGCTATCTGACTACCTCCCACCAGCACAGGTACCAGACAACTCTATCCACCAAGGCTTGGACATATGGAAAGAAATCATCTAGTATTTTTTGCCTCCACTAGGATTTGGACCCACTTCATTGACCACTAGGCCACACCCTTGGGTGCTTATTATTTAGGGATTTAACTTCAATACTTTCCCAAGTCTTTGACGCAACACATTTGAGAAAATTGCCTAACTAGTATGGATAACTACGAAATATTCACAAGAAAAAGCTAGTCAATGAGACGAGGAATTAAGGGCAAGTGTAAGAAATGAAATTCAAAAACTCGGGTCCCATGAATAATGAGGACTTACATACAAATCATTCTTAGGGACATTTAGACGTAGAGACTAGATATTGAAGCAGATACCAAGAAACACTTAGAAATAAAAAAAGGAATGAGAAAAAACTAACTAGTCAAGTTTCTCAAGCAAATCTAAGCATCACTAAAGCAAATGAATCCCCAAAAATATAGTTTGTTCTCTTTGTAAACATAAAGTAGCAACTCAATAAATGAGAAATCTATAACTTTATCCCCCTAAAATACCTTCCCCTCTCCTCTGGACACTCAAGCCTGGACAGCTAAAGCACAGACAATAGCATGGGTGCCTAACACTACGTAAATCAAGAATAGTGATGGATTTGGCTCGGATACCATGCTAAGAAAAAGAACCTTGAGCATACCTCAATCTTAAAAGTTAGTTCATGAGATGAGAATTACCTAATACCATATAAAGAAACAACATCATATTCTCTCAACTAATATGGACCACATAATATCAAGCAGATATAGGCATGGTTTAAAGTGTTTGTTTGATAGCTTTTGCAAACAAAATTACAACAACAACAACATCCCAGTATATTCACACAAGTGGGGTCAGAGAAGGGTAGGATGTACGTAGCCTTACACTTACCCTGCAAACAATATTAGAAAAAAAAATTCAAGTTTTTGAAAAACTTTAAAAAATATTTTTCAACTTGTTTGGAAATGAGGCATAGTAATTGTTGTTTTCCTTCCAAATTGCACATTGAAGTTGTTTGCCAGGCTGCAAGCCTTCAAAAGCAAGCAAGAGGAAGAAGTAGTTAAGATGACCACCACACAACAAATCATCAATGCCTCCCACTAAAGTTTTATCCCTTTCGGGAATTCCTTCCACTACTAGTCATGTGCTTACATAACGAGACACCAAAAGAGCATGTACATACCTTGGTCCTCCGGGACCTTCCATTCCATATTTGGACACAATGACTTCCCTTTTATTGTGTAACTTTAAATTCTTCACTCCCGATCCTCCCCATCTTTTAGGTTTACCTCTATGCTCCCCTTGACCGAGTGCATCTTATATGTTTCTGAATCCCGCAGGAAGTTCCTACTTAACTTGTTCATCTATTTTAGGACCTTTTGCAAAAGCCTGGTGAAAAGACAATTGATATGTTAGGATCCCAAGTAGCACACTACTGATGGTAAGTATAGTTTTTCTAGCCAGTAAGCCTTTTTCTCAAATTTGTTAATCACATCGTATCAAATTTCTCCCGCATATCTTTGGTCCTCAGAGTACGTAGTAAGGAAGCTTTCCGTTATACAACCTAGAATAGCAGCTAGTGGATGTATATTTTTAACCTCATTCAACGGAAACAAGTTGCTTTTAGAACATGTACTCCAATTACAAACTCAAAGGCTAGTAATACCACCTTAAATGCCTTAATTGACTTTCTTCATCTCCACATTATACTAGTTTATCATCTGTATAAAGAATGTGCAAGCTGCTTTTAGAAAGGGTTGACGTGTAGTCCAATTACAACCTCAAAGGCTAGCAATAACACCTTAAATGCCTTGGTTGGATTTCTTCAGCTCCTCTTTATACTAGTTTATCATCCACATAAAAAATGCCTCAGAGTACGTAGTAGGGAAGCTTTCCGCCATACAACGTAGAATAGCAGCTTGTGGATGTATATTTTTAACCTCATTTAACGGGAACAAGCTGCTTTTAGAAGGGTTGACATGTAGTCCAATAAAACCTCAAAAGCTAGTAATACCACCTTAAATGTCTTAGTTGACTTCCTTCTGCTTCACATAATACTAGTTTATCATCCGTATAAAGAATGTGCAAGCTGCTTTTAGAAGGGTTGATATGTAGTCCAATTACAACCTCAAACGCTAAGTAATACCGCCTTAAAGGCCTTGGTTGGATTTAATCAGCTCCACGTTTTACTAGTTTATCATCCACATAAAAAATGTGAGTCGCCTCCATACTTTTTGTGCTATGGTGGGGGCACTTGAGCATTTTATTCAACCTTCCTTTGCTGCTTCGGCAAGCATTCTTTTTAATACTTCCATAACTAGAAGAAACAGGAAAGATATAGTGGATTTTCTTGTCTCAATCCTTTCTATGCAGGTAAAATTCCACTAGTGTACCATTTATCATTATTGAGAATTTGATCATAGTTATACATCAATGACCAAATCCATTGTTGCACAAAGCCTAGTGGCTCTTACAAAGCCTGGTTGCACAAAGTGACCATATGCTTTCTCCAAGTCTAGCTTGGATAAAATTCCTTTTCTCCCAATCATTCCCTTGCATCAACACATCCATTAGCTACCAGAATTTATTATGTTTACGTTTTACAAAAGAATTTGAAGGTTTAACACTAATTTGCAATCAATGCCTTTATCTTTCATTGAGAACTTTAGTTATTATCTCTCACACACTTCCAACAAGCTTATCGGTCTAAAATCCTCTAACTCTATAGCACTTTCGTTTTTAGGGAACAGTGAACTAAATATAGCATTCAAGCTTTGAAAAAAATATTCTTCTCTGCAAAAATTACCAAAAGTTCCAATCAAATCCATTGATAAATGGCTAACACTTTTGGAAGAGTACCATGGTGTGACCATCCGGACCAAGCTCGAGTGTGGTGTGACCATCTTGATCAGAGCCTACCATGGTATGACCATCCGTACCAGGAGCTACCCTATCAATGAATCCAGCTCCTATCAATGAATCCCTCGATAGAGAGCCATATGAATAACTATTAAAATAAGACTTACGTTTTGACCTAAGTTGCTCAGACTCAACTTCTAGTGCCGTACTCTTGTCAATAGGATGTGTGTATGGATGTGGGTGTAGAATTTGTACTGGATATGGTCAACCAATTTTGGGTACTTTGACCAAAATCGAGGAGAAATTGGGGACAGATACAATAATTTCTAAAATCAAAACAAAAGCTAGAGTGAAATTGAGTAAAATGAAATACCTTGTATATAAAAAAATTCTATGTCAATCCTTTTTTTAAATCTCGTTCTCATGTTCTCATTTTGACCAATTCTCTTTCTCGGAATACCTTATAAGTTTTTCACATAAAATCTCATTATTTATAATTTTTTATAATATAATTATTTGGATACTTAAATTGTTTTTAAACAAATTTCCCTACCTGGATACGTACCTCTGAATTTTAAAACTTAGATCATGAAGGATCCGACTTCTAGATCCGCACATGTATCAAACACTCGCACCTGAGTCCGAGCAACTTAGGTTTTGACCAATCCCCGCATTCTAACGGTATAAGACAATGATCTTAAACATACTTGTGGCAGTACAAACTAATTAATAGTCTTGAAAGTTACCCCCATCGGTTCAATATAATAAGCCTATCTATTCCGGAAGCTACCTCGCTCAAGTGGCAAATCTATAATTCCATAATATAGTTGAACAACAACAACAAACCCAGTGTAATCCCACAAAGAGGGGTCTAGAGAGGATAGAGTGTACGCAAACCTTACCCTACCTTACGACAGTAGGAAGGCTATTTCCGATAGACCACCAGCTCAAAAAAAATGAAAATAAAGCAGAACCAACAAGTAACAACAGCAAGCAAATGTGATAAGGTGATAGAATAATCGAAGCGAAGGAAACAACATATAGTAAAAGAAATTTGCAGATAAAAAGATACGAAAACGAGACTAATACTAATGCTACCGGCATGAAAAGGAGACACGCTCGCCTATCTATAACCTTCTACCTTAATTCCCAACCTACACACCCTTCTATCAAGGATCATGTCCTTAGTAAGCTGAAATTGCATCATGTTATGGCTAATCACCTCTCCCCAATACTTCTTAGGCCTACCTCTACCTTTCCTCAGCCCCACCATGGCCAACCTCTCACACCTCCTCACCGGGACATCTATGCACCTCCTCTTCACATGTCCGTACCATCTCAGTCTTGCTTCCCACATCTTGTCCTCTACGGCGGCCACTCCCACCTTGTCCCGAATATCATTATTGCTAATCTTATCTATCCTAGTATAGCCAGACATTCATCTCATCATCCTCATTCCTCGTACTTTCATCTTTTGGACATGGTTCTTGACAAGTCAGCACTCCACCCCATACAACATAGTTGATTTAACCACTACTCCGTGGAACTTACCTTTAAGTCTTGGTGGTACCTTCTTATCAAACAAGATCCCGGAAGCGAGACTCATTTTCATTCATCCCGCTCCAATTTGATGTGTGACATCCTCGTCAATCTCTCTATTAGCTTGAATTATAGATCTGAGATACTTGAAACTACTTTTCTAGGGGATGACTTGTGAATCTAGCCGCACTTCCACGTCTGCTTCATGAGTCACGTCGTTGAACTTACATTCCAAATACTCTATTTTAGTCCTGCTCAACTTGAAATATTTTAACTCCAAAGTCTGTCTCCAAACCTTCACCCTCGCGTTTTCATAATCAGTACTATGTCATCCGCAAATAACATGCACCATGACATCTCTCCTTAAATGTGTTGTCACAACATCCATCGCAAAGGCAAATAAAAACGAGTTAAGCACGGATCCCTGATGTAATCCCATCACGAATGTGAAATGTTCGGAGTCTCCTCCCACCTTCCTAACCCGGGTCGTAACACCATAATATAGATGAATTCAGATAAATCATTCACGACCCTTGTCGTATTGGTCCTCCTCATTCTCTCATTAGCACATTTAGCCAAACTAAAAAGATATTTTTACTTACCATGACCTAACTAGAGAAAGAAGAACTTTTGTCACACACCAAATGTACTTTTAAAATTTGTGGTCTTAAACAAGTTGTAATACTTCTTGCCCATAAGACCATCTCATTAAGAATAAAATGATAATTTTAAAATTAAAGAGTCTTGATTGAAATATGTCCTTTTCGAAACATACTAAAAAGAAAAAAGTCAATAACAACAAGAACAACTATCTCTCAATTTCAAACAAGTTGGGATCTACTGTATAAATTAATCATTTCATTCTTTAAGCTCAACCCATATTTTGAACTAGTAGGTATAACTTATATGAAACTGTGTTTTATCTTTTAGTTAAGTTTGCATTGATTTCAAAAATCTTTTGAGATAATTTCTTTCCATGTGATTTTAGATCTACCCCATCTTTTTTTTTAACACCTTCACTCACCGTAGTTTCACACCTACGAACTAATGCATCTGCAGGTTGACACAAGACAAAATAAAATGGATGGAATAACAGAACAAATATTCCATAACAACTAAATGGCTAAATGACAAAATGAGATCTTTGACTAATGACATATGGTTGGTTACCCGAACACCAACCAATGATTAAAAAAGAAGATAATGACAAAGACATATCAAATTGTGTACCAAAGAGATAAATGATTGAGTACAAGAGTACAACCTGGAGATTCTAGGTTCAAATCCTTTCCGAACTACAATATTCCCTGAGTACAACTTTGATGGATTAAATTTACCCTTCAATGTGTTTATAGGCTATAACAAAATGTCATGTGTACAATATATGTCAACGATATTGGGCACGAAAATTAAGAAAGTATGAAAACTTTTAAATCATGTGATCTTAAACTAAAGATGTGTATAATATACTAAAATATTCTTAAATCTTGTGGTCTTAAATATATCATGTGAAAAGTTAAAGTTAAAAAGTTACCAAATATAGAAAGAGATATTTCTTTTAACATGCTAACAAGGAAAGTAAAACACATAAATTAAAAGGAGTTTGATGTTCTTTATTTTAAATAAAATCTAATTATAAAAAATTAAATACTCCATCCGTTTCAATTTAGATGATATAGTTTGACTTGGCACAAAATTTAAGGAAAAAATACTTTTAAAATATATTGTCCTAAAGCTTAATGGGCAAACCTTGTGGGCCATAACATTTTTGTGACTCATTAAGGATAAATTGGGTAAAATAAAAAGTTTAAAGTTAAATTGTTTTCAATTATAGAAATATGTCATTCTTTTCCGAAACGAACTAATAAGTAAAGTATATCATTTAAATTGAAACAAAACAGATGGAGTAAGTATTTTTCCTAAATAAATCTTAATGTGACAAATATATGTGTATCTAAGAAATATTAAAAAGAAAAAAAGAGAGAGAAGAAGAATAAATCTTAATGTGATAAATATGTGTATCTAAGAAATATTTAAAAAAAAAGAGAGAAGAAAAATAAAAATTCATATGATAACTACACCATGTAATTACCCAGCGTAATTCTTTGGTCCCTTGGGAATTGAATAGTGTAATTATTTTCATCCAATTATACTCAATTTTATGTTTGTCAAGTAATTACTTGATTAGACAAATAGATTAAACTATGTAAGTGCATCCAATTACACTCAAATCCAATTACATGATTTCATTCCAAACATGCTTTAAATAGCTAAATTATATATTTGGCCATTCACATGTGATTGCTAGCCAAGTATCAACCAAAGATTAAGAAGAAAAGAAAAAAGATGAAGAAGAAGAAACCTCAAATAGTATACCTCCAGATCTGCGGTTAATTTGACTTCAAAATATGAGGAAAGAAGTATCTTCTAGAAATTGAGATCTATAAAGAGGATTCTAGAGAAAAAATGTGGCTAACGTCGTAGGCAAGAAAAAGAAGAAAAGGCGATAAGAACAAACCTAATACAATGTTGTATTCCCAATTCTACCCTTATATAGAGATGGTGAAACCGAAACCGACACGATACGGCTGCCACGTGCAATGAAATGCGTCATTATTTATCAACTCAGTAAAACGGCCACGTTTTGAGGAAAGGGCCAAAATTTCCAACAGAAATTGCAGGATTAAATTAAAAGTAGGAGCTGCGAAATTGAAAAAGGTTGAAGGTAGGAAGCTACAATAGCACCCATTTGAAAGCAAACTGCGAATACCAAAAGCATTTCGCAAAATCGAATAAGCTAGAAAATGCAGGCTGCAAATTGATTTTTTTAATCTTTTTCTTGTGGTCCATAATATTTAATTTTTTCGGATATCAAGAAAGAATTAATTTTTTTTTAAATTGTCCTTGAAGTAAAGAACTTAAGAGTATTTGTTATATTTTCAATGAACAAATTAAAGTTAATACGGTCATTTTCATTATTAATTAATGGCAAAATGTGAATTCTTTAATATGTGTGAAACAGCC
The DNA here is from genome assembly GCF_000715075.1 of Nicotiana tabacum. Taxonomy (NCBI): domain Eukaryota; kingdom Viridiplantae; phylum Streptophyta; class Magnoliopsida; order Solanales; family Solanaceae; genus Nicotiana; species Nicotiana tabacum. The sequence goes on from NC_134093.1 coordinate 113,934,056, forward strand.
AAAAAATTAATTACGGTGGGCCAGAGGGAGTATGTTTTAACAAATTTAATTGATATTATGTCACTCCATCTAGTTATTTATTACTCCTTCTGTTTCAATTTAGATGATTTAGTTTGACTTATCACAACGTTTAAGAAAAATAAGAAGATTTTTGAAATATGTGGTCCTAAAAGCTTAAACGGCTAAAGCTTTGTGAGGCCATGATATTTGTGTAGCTATAAAAGCTTCTCATCAAGGGTAAAGTGTGTAAAATAAAAGTTTAAAGTTAAATTATTTTCAAATATAAAAATGTATCATTCTTTTTTGAACAAACTAATAAGAAAAATGTGTAATTTAAATTGAAACAAAAGAGGTACTATTTTAATATTATTAAATCATTCGTCTTTTTTACCCTTTTTAAATACATTTTAAGTTGGATATAACTTTAAATATCAATCAATAAAGTATTTTTGGGGAGAAAAAAATAAAATTGCGCATGACCAAAAAAAGGAGAAAGAAGAAGAGAATAAATGAAATACGATTGTAACAACAAATTCTCGCATCGAGAAAAATAAATAATCAAGACTAAAAAATTGCGCAATAAATGTAGTATTTGATTTCAATAAATATTGAGTGTTATAATTTTATGGTATTCCTATGATTCTTCAATAATGTAAAATATTTTAATGAGCTTGACTTTGATTTGATTCAAAAGCTTGTAAAGCTTAGTCTTGAATTTCCTTCTTGAATTTGAATTTGAATTTGGTCACGAACAAGTAATTTGATCTTGAACGCATTGGTATTTGATTTGGCTTCGTTCTTGATCTTGAACTTGAACCTGTAGCTTTAGTGCTTGAACTTGTAACTTGTAGAGAAATATGCGGTGTTTGATCCACAAGCTTTCTGCTTGCTTCTTGTTATCACTTTTGGTGTCTTCTAGCTTTATGAAGACCTCTATTTGTAGTTGTCGGGAATGGTGTGGCTCTGCGATTTGATTGGTCTGTTTGAACTCACCAATACCATCTAGACACTTGGTACAACTCTATTGGTTGTTGATTTGACTAGGATTGTCACCTCTTCTTGACACGTGACATGATTTTATTGGCTCATTTATTTGGTTTGAATTGCCACATCATTTGACACGTGACATGATTTTGTTTGCTCGTTCTTCTGACTTAGATTGCCACATCACTTGACACGTAGCATGAGCCTGAGCTTTAAGATGGGCTAATAGTCATTTGGACCTTGGGCTAATGGAGTGGACTTATCATTTAATTTGTAGTCCAATTAAATGGACTAGCCCAATATATATATATAATTAGCCAAATCTACTGACCACAATATTTATTTGGACTAATGTCTTGAATTTATTATGGTCCAAATTATTTTATGAATTTAAATCCAATAAATTTAAATGATTACAAACGCCTCATACTTTAAGACTTATCACAGTTGGCCTTCGAAGATCGGTCTTGAAGTACCAATGATGTTCATTCATTTAAAAGAAAAATGAATCATTAATCTAATGAAACTTTGTCAATTTTCTAAGTTGCCAAGTTCATAAGATTAATTACATGCATTTTCCTTCTAAAATACACAATTTAATCTAATGGACCAATGGTTTGTTTGTCATCTGCAATGGCTTTCACCTTTTGAGTCACACTTACACATTAAAATAATAATGTTAAAGTCTTGAATTTTGAGTAAATCAGTAAGGTTACGTCATTCTCTTTGTTAGTTTGAAATAGATTCATGTTATTTCTTATTCCTCTGCCATATTTGAAAATATTGTTTTTCCTCCTTTTTGAATTTAGGCTTCAGCTAGCCTCAATCCATATAGGACTCTTCAGCTTTATCTAATGTTGATAATTCCCCACTCTATTATCCTCCCCTATCCTTTAGGTGATAAAATCTTATTCTTTTGAGAAGATTACAATCACGGCACATCTTACCGGATTAGGAGAAATCCTTCAAGCAACTATAAATAGGACTATGAGCCTTGATTGAAGCACAGTACGCCAAACCAAAGGGAAAAGGCTTAAGAAGAGAGGAAAAAGAAAATCACAATATATGTTGTAAAGTAGTTGTCCATAATAGCATGTTTGGCCAAGCTTCTCCAAGTTCAAAAGCATTTTTTCTTTAAAAGTATTTTTTTCCAAATTTGAAGTGTTTGACCAAACTTTTAGGAGAAAAAAAGTGCTTCTGAGGAGAAGCAGAAGCAGTTTTGGAGAAGCAGAAAAAAACAGCTTCTTCTCAGAAAAACTTTTTTGAGAAGCACTTTTGAGAAAAATACACTTAGAAACACTTTTTAAAAGTTTGGCCAAATACTAATTGCTACTTAGAAGTACTTTTTAAATTAATTAGTCAAATACAAAATGCTTCTTACCAAAAGTACTTTAGAAAAAACACTTTTAAACAAAAACACTTCTCAAAATTAACTGATTTTTCCAACTTGAACAAACATGCTATAACCTTTTTCTTCTTTTGTAGGAAGATAAATGCTTTTATCTATAAGAGGCACTTGTCATGCCAAATCTTATACTTTTCTTTGAATTATATATGCACGTGAGGTGGTGATACATGTCAATTCTTGTCATGTCTAGCTTTTTATTTTATGTCATCTTCTATATTAACTACCATGACATTTTTTGTACTATTAACTTTTTCCTTTCAATATGTCATTTTCAATATATCAAGTACAATGTCCTTTTTTGGTATTATTCACTTTTTTCCGTACATAAAGATATTCTTTAGTTTTTTTTTTGGCAGAATAACCTCTTAGATACTTGTACTTATTTCGGTTAGTTATTAAGCTGGACAATACGAGTGTAGTTCACGCGGACAACGAGCGTGAATATGACATTTTGAATAAGAAATAATTAAAATAAGAATAAAAAATAAAATAAAATATGTAAAAAAGCAAAAGGCAAAAAACAAAATTCCCCGCACCCCACCCCATTTTTCTTTTTCTTGTTAGCTTCTTCCCCCACCTCTCCCCTTTTTGTTTTCTTGTTTTTCATGTACGCTTCTTCTTCTTCCCCAAGCAAAAAACAAAAGATTGTTGTTTTTCTGGATTTAATTACCGCCTACAAATGCAAATCATTGTTTGCACTTTTCCACTCTTTCCCTTTCTTGCCCCTTTTCATCCCCTTCTATGTTTACTACTAAATTCAATCAAAATTTGATTTTATTTATCTCTGTATATATATAACACAGATTTGGATAATCACATCTTAAATTTCCCTTCTCGAATTCCCCAAACCCCAAATTCTAGTTTTTGTTCCCTGTGTAATTGTAATCAAAATTTGATTTTGTTTCTCTCTTTGTATATAATACTATAAATTGGGGCATACACAGGCAAGAGAAGGCACCAGGTAATTGGAGATGAGAAAGAAATCACCGACGAGAATTCCTGGTGGTTAGAGGTAGTCTCTGGCGGAGGTTGTTGAAAGTGGCGGTATAGAGGCGTGGTTAGTGGTGTTGCTCCAACGGCAATGATACCGAACAACGACTAAAAAGCTCAACAAGTCGCTGGAGTTAGCTTCATTGAACATCGCCGGCTATATAAGAGTCATTGTCGGCGAAAATTTCGGCCAAAGTTCCAGATCTAAAACCCATATGATAGTAGAAACATAAAATAAGAAGACAATGGGGTAAGGATAAGAGGAAACGGGAAAAGCATCGATTGGAATAGATGATTTTTATGTTTGAATTTTATTTTTATTTTTATTTTTTGTTTTCATTATTTTTAATATAACACGTGATATGGCATCTACACATTATTATTTTTTGACGTGGCAGCCAACGTGGAGGAGATTGTATTACACGCACTGATAGACTCCTGTCATAAGCGTTTATTATACACGGTTTGAAGGAGTGTAAGTGTTCAATTGACAAATTATTAAGTTTGGGGACCAGCATGACAAAGTGGCACAAGTATATGTGCCATTTAGGCCATTCTGCCTTCTTCTTTTTTTATCACAAACTTTGTTTCCAGCCACTTGTTTTTCAATAGTATAATAGGTACATGCCAACTTTTCTTAATCCTTTTATCTCCTCCCTTACACTTAAAGTTCTATCCTTTCTGTGCTTCTAGGGGTCGTTTGGTACGCAGACTAAATTATCTTGGTACTAATTTATACTACATGACAGATGAAATAAAATAATCTCACATTTGATAGGATAAGGTGGGATAAGATGGGAATTCTGAATTAAGTCTGAGATTAAATTTATACCTTGTTTGGTTGGCGGTATAAATTTATCCCGTGATAAATTTATACCTCCAACTAAACAAGGTATAAATTTTATCTTACATCTTATCCTACCTTATATGTCACGACCCAAAATCTAACTAGCCGTGATGACACCTAACTTCACTCGCTAGGTAAGCCAAATAACAACAATCCGATTTAATTAATATTTAACTGACTCTAATACACTCCCCAAGGACTGGTAGTACAACTCATGAGCTTCTAAGATTTAGAATTTGCAAAGCTGTTGTGAAATAAAATACATCATCTATTTGAAATATACATGAACAAATTAATGATTCTAAAGCTACCAAGAACAAGAGATAGCTATGACCGGATTGCGAAAACATCTTCAATGCCAGCTCCCGCCATACACCGCAACATCAGTGTAACACCCCGGAAAAAAAAATTGAAGTACTTGAGCGCTAGTAAGAAAGTTGGTGTGCGCTCATTATATTATTTTGTGTGCACACAAGGACTATTAATACAATGGATATCAATTGGATATGATAATAAGTGTACGAGGCATATTATAAGTGATGTGGGTTCTAAGGAGAGCCCTAAGTCCAAGTCAAGTTGGAAATTTCATAATAGACTAAAATTTCAAGTGAGTTCGCACAAGACCTAACTTCCAACGAGAATAACTCTGATGATATGAAGATTTATATGGTGTATTACCTATCACAAGACAGTCCTATGTGTCTAGTTTCTAAAGCTTCAAACCGTTTGTCATTTGGACATTCCTACAAGAAATTATGACCAAATTGCCAAAGGCTAGCAGAAAGCGATTCTGCGACAATTATGCGATCGCAGAAGTGGTTATGCGACCGCAAACTGGTCGCAGAATGGACCAGTACAGCCCAATTTTGGCACTGATTTTGCGGTACATTTTGCGACCCGCATAGCCATTCTGCGGTCCGTTATGCGACCGCATACCTGATTTCGGAGGGTTAAATTTTCTATTTTCATAACCCGATCCCATTTTGATAAATAGGCTTTAGAGCTTATTTTGGGGCAATCATCTGAGATTTTTTAGAGAGAAGTGAGAGTGTTCTAGAGAGAGAAAGTATATGAAATGTTTTGTTCATCAAGATCTTGCCCAAGCTTTGAAATCCAATAAGGAAATCTCACAAGATCTTCATCTAAGAGGTAAGATTCAAACCCCTAGTCTTCAATTTCGAGTTTGGGTAAAAGATTGGTGATTGGGAGTATGATTTTTGGGTGTAAGAGTATTATTTAGACATGTTTGTACTAATAAGGTTTGTGGGAAGATTGTTGAGCTCAAATAAGTAAGATTGGGTTGTGGAGTGAAGGAAATCTTGTAGAATAACCTTGTAGTTAAATTTGCACACCTAGTGTTTGATAAAATGCTCAAATGAGCTGAGACCATGAATATCTTCCTAATTATGATTCAATTTTATTATGTCTCAAAATAGATTGGGATTGCTAAAAATTTCGGAATGTTGTAGTAATTTAAGGAAAGCTCAAAGCAAGGTATGTTGGCTAAACTACTCTCTTAGAATTGAATTCCATGATGTTCCCATAAGTTTCAGGTATGGTTGTCTCAAGTTCCTTATTCTATGTTCCGAGATGTTCCCAATAAATTCGATCATCCCAAATAAGCAAAGTGTCGAGAATTATGTATTCAAAACGTGTTACGAATGTTCCTATCATATTATGTTATCCTTTGGGTATGTGTTCAAGAATGATATGTGTATTAAAATTCTCTGTCTTTGAGATATGTTTCAAATGAATGATATGATGCCAAATTGTATGAGAAAACTCAATATGCTTAAGACTCTTAATTGCTCATATGTGTACCTAAAGTCTTGATTGGAAATGTCTTACTATTGATAACTTATAAAGATGGTTGGAAGTGAAATAAATGAATTGGAATATAAAGTGTGGCCAATGTGCAAGAGTGAAAGTTATACTTGTGGCCAATGGCGCCAATGGAATTAAAAGATGTGAAAGAAGTATGAAATACGATGATTGATATAAGTAAAAGTTATACTTGTGGCCAATGGTGCCAATGAAATGAAATGATGTGAGAAATGTTATGAAATGAATCTTGATTCAACCATTCCGAATTGACTTTGAAAATAGATTGCCTAAAAGCTTATAAACTTAAGTCATGCCTATATGTGGCTGTTTTAACAGATACTATGATTTATGAGTATTTTCAATGTGTTTTGTGTTCTTACATATTCGTGAGTAAAATTGTGTATTGCCCTTTTTGGGGGAAAAATATGTCAAGAATAAATGGTGTGTTATTTGTTGATGATTTTAACTTGCGCATCAATTACCAATTATTTTACTCCATTTCTCGAAAAGAAATCTATTGTGCTTAAATTGTTCATTTCTAATGAACTTAAAGTTGTAATTTTCGGAATATTATATGTATGTTGATATTTATGATGATGATACATGAGAGGGAAGAAATGAAAGTGTGGAATAAAAAATATGGCCATCGTGCCTTGAATAAAGAATCTTGTGAATGGCCAAAAGAGCCAAGGAAATATTGTTGTTGTTATTGGTTGAAAATACTAATGGAGATTTATACAATGTGGAAGATGATGTAAATACATTTGCACCTATGTTATTTTTGTGAATTATCCCCCTTATTTGGGATGAGATTGATATGATAAAATTATTCCTTTTATTTGGGATGAGGTTGATGTGATAAAATTATTCCTCTTAATTGGGATAAGATTGATTGATATAAAAAGGTTAATGTCTCGAATAAGACAACCTAGCCGATCGGGTCGTAATCGGACACCATACCGCACACATGGTGGTGATTGTGCTGAAAATTATAATTTAAATTGTGATTTTGGTTGATGTAATCAAGTAAGACAGCCTAACCGATCTGGTTGTGATCGGACTCTGTGCTAGATTCACGGAGGTATATTTGCACAGAGATTGTGATTGATGTCTTCAAATAAGATGGCCTAGCTGATCGGGTCATGATCGAATTCCGTGCTAAAAGTACGGTGGTATTGGTATTGATAGTGATTGTGGTTGATGTCTCTAATGAGATAGCCTAGCCGATCGGGTCGTGATCGGACTCCGTGCTAAAATTACGGTGGTATTGCTATTGTGAATATTGGTATTGGTGAATGGTGGTATTGGTATTGTGAATATTAGTATTGTAAAAGGTGAAATTATGAACAGTGATATATCGATGCTAAAGATCTCCCAACAAAAAATAATATTATTATCATATTTTGATTATCACTTTACAATGTTATCTTCATATTTTGGAAATTATTATATTTTAACTTGGCATTTGAATATCATTGATTGTTGAGTGTTATTTCTATGGATTTCCCTTTCTTACATTGGTATTCTATTTTGAAAGAGGACAGTTAGCTTTACATACTAGTACTATTCTATATGTACTAATGTCCCTTTTGCCGGAAGCGCTGCATCTTCAATGGATACAGGTGATTCATCAGCGGTACAACTTTGGTCCTCATTAGCAGTTACTCCTTATTCAATAGGTTTTGGTGAGCCCTACTCTATTCTGGGCCCGATGTCACTTGATGTTACACTTTGTGTCTTGAGGTATAGCCGGGGGCCTTGTTGCCGGCACTTCCATACTACTCTTGTGTTGTACTTAGAGGCTCCGTAGACAGGTTGTGGGTGGTAGTCGAATATTGGAATTGAACTAGAAATATTGGTATTTGGAAAAACATATTTTTCATTATATCTATAAACTTGTAATATTTTGGAAATCATGAATGAAGCTGCTAATGAAAATGAAATGGGAATTGTTAATATATTTTCAGTGTTTGATTAATGGAATACATCTCCTCTTATTTCATGAATGAGTTTGGGTAGAAGGAATATCTGACAGGCTTGCTCGGCCGGGTTCACTCAGTTGAGCGCCGGTCACGCTCCCCGAGTTTAGGGCCTGACAATCAGCATCCAAAATCTGCACACAAGGTGCAGACGTGTAGTATGAGTACAATCGACCATATGTACTCGGTAAGTATTTTGTTTAACCTCGTCGAAGTAGTGACGAGGATTTTTAGTAAAAAGATACTCACTGTTATAACTTGTACAGTATACTAACAATTATAGAACAGAACAAATAAGGGAACAATGAAACAACTATGCGAGGCAGAAAGAGATTACTAGGAGAAATCAAATAGCAAATTCATAGTTTTCCTGGTGTGAGAAATATATTCAAGATATCCTATCAAATAGCACGGTAACACCTCTGTGCAATATATATATATATATATATATATATATATATATATATATATATATATATATATATATATATATATATATATATATATATATATATATATATATATATATATATATATATATATATATATATATATATATATATATATATTTATCTCTTTCTCACCGAGCATACATATAGCAGTACGTACCAACTAGGTGGGAGAAAAGCCAATAACAATAAAAAGAAATAAGGTAGGAGGCACACATCAACACTTGGGGTAGAAGACACGGAAAGAACAACGACTATAAGTCACATAGAAAACATAGGTGAACAATAATAGCTCAAAATAAAGGCATTAATGTATACACAACGAAAAGATATCACAATATAATGTATGTCTCTTGTCCTCGCCTGCACGAAAACACCCTTCGTGCCATGAACATATGATAATATAAAAATAACGGCACGACATCACCCTTCGTGCTTTTACTCTCATCCTCACATGATAATGTAAATGAAATGGCACGGTATTATCCTTCGTGCATAATAATGTTCATGACTGACACGACATCACACTTCGTGCTTTTACTCTCATCCTCACATGATAATGTAAATGAAATTGCACGGTATTATTCTTCGTGCATAATAATGTACACGACTGGCACGGCTTCACCCTTCGTGCTTTACACTCTCCCTCACATGATAATATATATGAAATGATACGGCATCACCCTTCGTGCTTTACACTCTTTCCTTACCAAGCTTATGTATATCATTAACAAGCAAGGTAGGAAGCATAAATAACAACAATGAGAGTGTTTAAACGAATATTCCAATTGAACATCAATCACGGCTTTCAGGTCAATAACAATTCAATAAACTTCAAGTACTTTATTATCCAAGTATTTCAATAAGTCTCAAAAATGATCTTCAACTCATGTATAGAATTCAAAATCTCAAGAATAACGGTCGCAAACTCGTATTTGTGATTAGGTATAATAACGACCGGATTTAGCACATCAATAATTTTCACAAAAGTCCGTCAGATTTTTAATCAAATTATAATAAGCCAAATTAGGGTTTCTAGCATTTAATGTCATATTCGTAGAAATCTAGAAGTCAAAGAAGACATGAAACAAGAGTGTCACATAATTCTACACCCGATCATGATTAACCCTGGCACATGCATATATGCTCGTCAACTTATATATGTATCACCGCGCGTGTAACAAACAATGACAATTAGTAGAAAAAATTTTCTCAACAAAGTTAGGCAAAACACTTACCTCAAACAAGTCAATCCAATGCCGAGCAAGATAAACAATGCCTAGAAATTTCCAGTCCGCGCGTATCAACCTCCAAACGCCTTCCTATCTCCTCAATTCAAGCCAAACGATTTGTACCTATTCAAACCACGTGCAAATTAATCACAATATACTCCAATTCTTATAATTTAATAATTATAAAAATTCTCAACTTCGCTCGAAAAGTCGACAGTGGGGACCAAATATCGAAATCCGACGAAACTCATAAAATTTGACAACCCATTCAATTACGAGTCTAACCATACTAATTTTACTCAAATCAGACTCTGAATCGATGTTCAAAACTCGAAAATTCATTTTAAGAAATTATAAAAAATTTCTTCCGATTTCTCTTGAAAAATCAATAATCTAACGCCGAAAACGAAGATTAATTCATGAAATATAATCTCAAGGGAATCAAAAACACTTACCCCAAGTTGTGTGGTGAAATTCCTCTCCAAGGTCGCCCAAACCGAGCTCCAAAATCCGAAAAAATGAAAAATGAGACGAACAAAACTTAAGTTCTGTTGCCCAGTCATTTATCCTATGCGATCGCGGAAAATGCTTCGCGATCACGAAGTACAAAATTTTTCAGCACATTTTTACTCTATGCGATCGCGGCCATTCCCCCGCGATCGCGATGAACAAATTTCCAACAGCCTTGTCCAACTCTTCCGGCCAATCTCTAGTATAATGGTCATAAGTTTTTGTAAAAAACTCTAAATAACAAATGGTTTAATTTTCTGAAAACTAGACACCAAGGACTACAACTTTTATTTTTGAATCATCTCCAAATTCCTTATAGATTGCGAGATATAAGCTTCCAAAGTCGTGTCAGTGCAGCAGAGATTTTATTCTATGCGATCGCGTGAAGGCTTCCGCGATCGCGATGCACAGTTCCATTTTTTCCTATTTTTCTCTTCGCTATCGCGGTCAGGTCCACGGTATCGCATTGTACACCTCTGTAGCCAAAAACCAACAACTAAAAATGGCCTAGAAATGGTCTGAAACTCACCCGAGCCTCTCGGGACCCCGTCCGAACATACCAACAAGTCTCAAAATATATTACGGAATTACTCGAGGCCTCAAATCACATATAACAACATCAAAACGAGTAATTGCACCTCAATTCAAACTTAATGAACTTTAAATCTTTCAACTTCTGAATCTCGCGCCAAAACATATCAAATCAATCCGGAATGAACTCAAATTTTGCGTAGAAGTCATAAATGATATAACGAAACTACTGAAATTTCCGGAATCACAATCCGGACTCGATATCATAAAAGTCAACTTCCGGTCAAACTTTCAAACCTTCAATTTCTTACTTTCGTCATTTCAAGCCAAATTCAATTACGGATTTCAAAATAAATATTCAGACACACTCCTAAGTTCGAAATCACCATACAGAGCTATTGGAACCATCCAAACTCCATTCCGGAGTCGTTTGCACAAAAGTCAAACTTCGATCAACCCTTTTCATTTAAGCTTCCAACATGAAAATCATTCTTTCGAACTAATCCCGAAACACCTAAAAATCAAAATCGACGATTCACACACGTCATAATACATCATATGAAGCTATTTAAGACTTAAAATAGTTGAAATGAGCGTAAATGTTCAAAACGACAAGTCTTGTTGTTACATTCTCCCCCACTTCAACATACGTTCATCTTCAACGTGCCAAGAGTTGTTCCTAAACCCTTAAATCACTGTTCTACCTTACCACGCATATATCAGGGGGTGGTTCCACGCCACCCTATTCTATATAGGCCTGAAAACATAACATAATTGAAGATTATTACCTTAATCTTAGTCCGTAAAACTTAGAACCCAATTTCCAACATCTAGGATTTCTTACAAGACCCAAAATCCAACTAGCCTTAATGGCACCTAACCCAACCCGGTAGGTAAGCCAGTTAACAATAAACCAATTCAAATGAGATTCATTAAGAGAAAAAATGGTAATACAACTGAACTATAATATAAAGAATTTTCAAGCACTGCTAGTACAAATCATGAGCTTCTAAGATTTAGAATTTACAAAACTGGTATGAAATAAAATACATCATCTGTTTGAAATGTATATAAACAAATTTTCATAAGTCTAAAACTACCATGAGCAAGAGGCAGCTAAAACTGGAACGCAGGTATGTCTTCAATGCTAGCTCCCGCCATACACAGCAACATCAACATCCAAAATCTGCACGCAAGGTGCAGAAGTATAGTATGAGTACAACCGATCCCACGTACTTAATAAGTAACAAACCTAATCTTAGATTAAAAGTAGTGAAGAGCTGGAACAATGGTCAGAGTCTAACTCCAATAACCAACAACAATTCATAACAATATAATAACAATGGTACAAGAAATAACTCAGTGATATGATGCTTATCTCGTTCACAGTTATGAAAAATGGGCATGCTTTTCAAGTATAATAGTAAATCTCAAATCTTTCACCGGAAACACAAAAAATATGAGTAAGTTTGAAAACTTTGATTTTTCCCAAAAAACTTGTAACAGGTAAATGTTTCATTATCAGATGGCATGAGAAAAGTATATCTCTATGCCTGCATGTCAATGTGTATGAGAAGTCATGAATGGCGTAATACCGTACAACATGAGGAAAATGCATCTATATGCCTGTATACCAAGTGTGCATGTCAAATGCAATGCAACTCAGTGATAAAACCATATGCATACTCTTAGAGTACTCAATCTCACTGTCTCACACTTTCCACTCATCATGCTCAATCACTCAACACACTCAGTCACTCAGCACTGGCAGGTCAGATCCAGCCCTCAACACTCTCAGTCATTCAGCACTGTACAGGGCAGATCCAGCTCAAATGAATCAATAACAACTGCGCTCACTGTGGGTGTGTAGACTCCTGAACGGCAGATCCAGCCCAAGCGCTATAATAAGCCAATCATGGCATGAATCAATAAAGCCTACTACGGGGTGCATCCCGATCCCATCATGAATCAATAATACATGGCAGATCCAGCTCAAGAATAATAAATTCTTCTCCGGCGTGCACCCCAATCCCATCAATACCACTCACAATCCGGCCCTCAGGCCCCAACTCAATCATTAATCTCTCTAGTCTCTCGAGCTCACAATGTCATGAAAATCAGCCCAAAATGATGATATGATGTATCAATAAATAGCAACAGAGTCTGAGATATGATATGCAAATGACTGAGTATGACTCAGTATGTAATTGTAATATAAGCAAATGACTAGACAGCAGAAATGACCTCAGTGGGTCTCAACAGGATAAGCATATAGCCTAGACATGGTTTCTAACATGGATCACAGCTCAATTACTCTAGCATGTAGAAATTTCATGAATAGAAACAAGATTAGGTGACTACACAGTACCACAGAATCAATCGAGTTATATTTCACACGGTGCACGCCCACACATCCATCACCTAGCATGTGCATCACCTCAACACCAAACACATATCATGTAGATTCAGGGGTTCATACCCTCATCACCAAGTTTAAAAGTGTTACTTACCTCGAACAAGCCAAATTAAATACCGAGCAAGCCAAATGATACTCCAAAAATACCATCCAGCGTGTATCGACCTCCGAACGGCTCGAAACTAGCCAAAAGCAACTCAAATACATCAAATAATGCCTAAGAAAATAATTCCAAATGATAAAGGTCGAATCTTTAATCAAAAGCCCAAAGTCAACCAAAAAGTCAAACCCGAGATCACACGATGAAACTCATAAAATCTGACAACCCATTCAATTACGAGTCCAACCATATAAGTTTCACTCAAATCCGACTCCGAATCGATATTCAAAGCTCAAAAATTCACTCTATGAAACTTTAGACAAAACCCCCCAATTTCTCTTTTGAACATCAACCAAATGTCAAAAACGAGTATAGATTAATGAAATATAATCAAAACCGAGTTAAGAATTCTTACCTCAATTCGTGTGGTGAAATTCCTCTCCAATGACGCCCAAAACCGAGCTCCAAGTCTCAAAATTGAGAATAAAACGACCAACCCTCGAAAATATAGCTTCTGCCTAGCGTCGTTCGCATTTGCGAACCAATTTCCGCTCGTGCAAACCAATTTCTGCTCCTACGGACTCGCATGTATGAAAAAACTCTTGCTCCTACGGAAGAGCACTAACAACCAGACCATCGCACCTGCGGAAAATCTTTGCTTCTGGGCAAACGCAGGTATGTACAAGGCTTATGCTTCTACGCGTGCCTTCGCTTCTGCGATCCATAATTCCACTTCTGCAGACGCGCTTCTATGCAAAATGTATCGCATTTGCGACCCAGCGTCAGTCCAACCAAAACAGCTTATGCAATGCTCCCTTCACGTCAGTGGTCACGCACCTGCGTCCAAACCCATCATAGGTGCGGTCGCACCAGAATCTGCCAAACCAGTTTAGCATAATAATCTGAAATGATCCAAACCTCGTGTGAAACTCACCAACCCACTCGGGACCCTGTCCAAATATACCAACAAGTTCTATAACATAATACGGACTTATTCAAAGCCTGAAATCACGCATAACAACATCAAAACGACAAATCGTATATCAATTCAAACTTAATGAACTCTAAATTTTCAACTTCTAAATCTCGTGCCGAAATTTATCAAATCAACCCAGAATGAACCCAAATTTTTCAAACAAGACTCAAATAACATAACGAAGCTATTCCAATTACCGGAACCACAATCCAAATCCGATATCCTCAAAGTCAACTCTCGGTCAAACTTATAAACTTTTCAAACCTTTAAAAACTTTTCAAACCTTTAAATTTTCAACTTTCGCCATTTAGCGCTGAAACCTTCTAGAAATATCCAAATGCAAATAGGAACATATGCTTGAACCCAAAATCACCATCCGGACCTAATGGAACCGTCAAAACTCCAGTCTGAGGTCAAATACTAAAAAGTCAAACTTGGTCAACTCTTCCAACTTAAAGCTTCAATCATGGAGTTCATTCTTCCAAATCGATTCCGAATAACCTGAAACCAAAACCGACGATTCACGTAAGTCATAGTACATCATACAGAGCTACTCATGACCTCAAACTACCGAGCGAAGTGCAAATGCTCAAAACGATCGGTCGGGTCATTACAACGATGCTGCGATACATGACCTAATCCGACACTGGTCCACCTGGAATACGTCGAGCCATGATACTCACAATCAACAACCTTAAGCAAATCAACATCAAACTCACGAAGCACATGACCATAACTATAGAGATATGGATATCACTATATACCAGATACAGGAAGACCATAAGCAAGGCGCAATCAACCATTCAACACCCCAAGAGCAGTCTCGCTCGAATTTTGCTACAAAGCCCAAACATAACCGCATCTGTGTGCAGATAACCAACATATCACAACTCATCGCAGCATAGAAGAGTAACACATGGGACATATTAGAATACGAATGTAATCCACCCTAACCGATAACATACCCCTCCACAATAATTGTGTTGAGTAGATAAGTCTGACCCGATTTAGAACACACATCCTTATTAGACCTACTAGAAGCCTCTAAATATATTCTGATCCTTCTGAAGTAGGTAAATATCCCCCGAAAAGCCCACAACAACATATCTATAGTACATACCATCAGTTGCCAACCTCTTAACATACCTTCACCATTCACAACCATGGAACAATCTGCCTCGAGAACCCTTTTAGTCTTCAAATCCCTAGAATACTAGAATCTCCATATCTGATCACAACTACACTACTCAAATAACTAACACATTTCTCACACACAGTCAGCACACGAGAAGTACTTTTATAATTCTTTCGTGCCACAAAGCAAAATCTAGACATCAGCAGTCGATCAACCAAGCGATTACCATAATACCAGTCAAGCATCCGTGAGTCGAAACACAGTGCGCCTGTATTCTTCTAAACATCTAAAATCGTTCATGTTGTCTAGAACTCGTGAGCCCATTTAGGTGAAAATTATAACACGCAACATGTTCCTTATGTCGGTAGCAGACATCTAGCTCAAGTTGTGGTCGACATTATCAAGAACTCTTTGAGGCCAATCCGAACATCACCAAGACATCAGAACTGAACTTCTCCAACTCAACCAAGTCACGCAAGTCGTCAAACCCAAAAGTATTGCCACAGAACGCTAGTAAAACATTACCATACCAAAAGACCAGTTACCTTTGTTGCTATGCTGACCCAACACCATCGAGCTGACCCATTTCATCTAATCCTCCTCGACTTGTCTTCAGATTAACACTTTCCCTTATGGGTACACAATGATCCTAAGTCAAAGCTCGTTGCGGAAGACCCTAGCACGAACCATGTTGCCCGAAAACCCATAAACCATTGTATTTCCTCTAGAGCACCCAACAATGCTGCAACCGAGATACCCACTCTTAAGAGACCCTCTGTGAATCTGAAGATGTTTCTCTAACCTCTTTGATCCTGGAATGTAGATTTAGCAATGATACAGATATACCGCAAGTTCCAGCACCATCCCATGAAAATCTCAGATCTTAGTCATGTACAATTATGGGGAAACCCCTCAACACTACATATATACCTCAGACCCAAGACTGATATGACACTTGCAATACACATGCAATATGATCGTTGATAGTAGACTCCCCAACTTAGCGCAGAGTCATAGGGCACAACATCCGATGATCCATATTACCAACCTTCATAAGCTCGTACAACACCAATCAGATACACGAACCAGTTGCATCCCACACTAGAACAACTGAAGACCTACAACCACGTCCGCGTCCTTAGTCTGGACAATACCTCGAGACAATGATCGAGCATTTATGGCCCCCTTGTATCCCATACACAACATTACAAATGGTCGAGCATAGTTGATACCGAGCGCGCAACATCATATATAAGTGGATGTAAAAGGATATAAGATATATATTTCAAGCTGAATCAATGACGCACGATAAGGAATGAAAGGGGTGGTTCCTAATAGTTTCGTAGCTTCTCTAAGATAAGTACAGACGTCTCTGTACTGATCTGCAAGACTCTACTAAACTTTCTTATGACTCGTAGCACCTATGAACCTAAAACTCTGATACCAACTTGTCACAGCCCAAATTTCCAACCTTAGGATGTCGTGATGGCACCTAGTCTTTAAGCCTAACACATGCTGATTTAATAACATAATTGAACTATTTAATCATTTATCATAAACCATTAAATGACATACATAGCTACAAGCGGACAGTAGTTAAACCGGTTGTGACACCCCAAAAAATTTCAAAATACTTAAGTGCTAGTAAGAAAGTTGGTATGTGCTAATTATATTATTTTGTGCGCAGCCGAAAACTATTAATATAATGGATTTAAATTGAATTTGATAATAAGTGTACGAGGCATAGAGAACGTTATGATTGATTGAAGATGACTGGTGGAGCAGTTTCTCCAGAATTTTCGGATTTCATAGAGCCGACTTTAGAAGCTCATATCTCGGGATATATAAAGAGTTATATGGTGTACAACCTATCAAATTAAATATCTTCGAGTTTAGTTTCTAAATCTTCAAACCATTTGTAATTTGGATATTTATACAAGAAGTTATGACCAAATTACCAATGGCTGGCAGAATGTGATTCCACGGCCAGTTCTTCGACCGCAGAATTGACCAGTGCAGCCCGGACACTCCTACAAGAAGTTATGACCAAATTACCAATGGCTGGCAGAATGTGATTTTCTTCGACCGCAGAATTGACCAGTGCAGCCCAACTTTGTGGTCCATTGTGTGACCCGCATACCTATTCTGCGGTCCATTATGCGGCCGCATACCTTAGTTCTGAGGGTTAATTTTTTAATTTTCATAACTCGACCCCATTTTGATAAATAGCCTTTGGGCTTATTTTGGGGCGATTTTCTGAGGATTTTAGAGATATGTAAGAGCATTTTAGAGAGAGAAGTAGGAAGCCTAACATTCTAATCATCCAATCTTGCACCAATCTTCAAGAATCAAGGAAGCCAATCACAAGATCTTCATCTAAGAGGTAAGGTTCCATACCCTAGTCTTTAATTTCGAGTTTGGGGTAAAAGATGGGTGGTGGGGAGTATGATTCTTGGGTGTAAGAGTATTATTTATACATGCTTGTACTAATAAGGTTTGTGGGAAGATTTTTGACTTCAAATAAGTAAGGATTTGGTGGTGGAGTGAAGAAAATCTTGTAGAAGAACTTTGTAGTTTAATTTGCACACCTAGTGTTTGATAAAATACTCATCTAATTTGTGTTCAATTTTGTTATGTCTCAAAATAGATAGGAATTGGTAGAATTTTTGAAACGTTGTAGTAATTTAAAGAAAGATCAAAGTGAGGTATGTTGGCTTAACTATTCTCTTAGAATTGAATTCCATGATTTTCTCGTAAGTTTCAAGTATGGTTATCTCAAGTTTCTTATTCTATGTTCCGAGTTGTTCCCAATAAATTCGATTGTCCCGAATAAGAAAAGTGTCGAGAATTATGTATTCAAAAAGTGTTCCAAATGTTCCTATCACATTATGTTATGCTTTGGGAATGTGTTCAAGAATGATTTATGTTATTAAAATGCTATGTCTTTGAGTCGTGTTTCAAATAAAGGTTATGATGCCAAATTGTGTGAGAAAATCTCAATATGCTTAAGAGATGCCAAATTGTGTGAGAAAATCTCAATATGTTTAAGACTCTTAATTGTTCATATGTGTACCTAAAGTCTTGATTGGAAATGTCTTATTGTTGATAATCTATAAAGATGGTTGGAAGTGAAATAAGTGAATTGGGGAAATAAAAAATCTCAATATGCTTAAGACTCTTAATTGTTCATATGTGTACCTAAAGTCTTGATTGAAAATGTCTTATTGTTGATAATCTATAAAGATGGTTGGAAGTGAAATAAGTGAATTGGGGAAATAAAGTGTGGCCAATGTGCCAAGAGTGAAAGTTATACTTGTGGCCAATGGTGCCAATGAAATGAGATGATGTGAGAAAGATTATGAAATGAGCTTTGATTCAACTGTTTCGAAACTGACTTCGAAAATAGAATTGCCTAAAAGCTTATGAACTCAAGTGATGCCCGTATGTGGCTGTTTTGACTAATGATATGCTTTGTAAATAGTTTCGATGTGTTTTGTGTTCTTACATATTCGTGAGTTGAAATTATGTATTGCCCTTTTTGGGAAAAAATATTTCAAGAATAAATGATGTGTTACTTGTTTATGATTTTAACTTGTGCTTCTATTGCCAATCATTTTACTCCAGTTCTTGGAAAGAAATCCACTGTGTTTAAAGTCTTTATTACTAATGAACCTAAGGTTGTGGTTTCCGGAATATTATATTTGTTGATATTTATAATGATGATCCATGAAAGAGAAGAAATGAAAGTGTGGAATATGAAATACGGCCAATGTGCCATGAATGAAGAACTGTATGTATGGCCAAGAGAGCCAATGAAATAATGATGTTGAAAATTGTTGAAAGTGCCAATGAGGCTATATACAGTATGAAAGGTTATGATGTAAATGCATTTGTACCTATGTTAACTTTGTGTGCAAAAACAAAAAATAATATTTTTGGGAGTATCGATAGTCACCGAGGAAGGGTAGGTTGAAATAACCTAACCTCGAAACTACACGTGCCAGTGTAGGAGTGGATTGTGATTATTCCCCTTATTTGAGATGAGATTGATGTGATAAAGTTATTCCCCTTTATTGGGATGAGATGATTTATAGAAATGGATGATGTCGATCCACACGGCATTGTGGTGAGATGGCCTAGCCGATCGCTTCGTGATCGGACACCATGCCGCACACATGATGGTGATTATGCTGAAAATTGTAATTGAAATTGTGATTGTGGTTGATGTCTCGGGTGAGACGGCCTAGCCGATCGGGTCGTGATCGGACTTCGTGCTAAAAGTACGGTGGTTCTGGTATTGTGAATGGTGGTATATCGATGCTAAATATCTCCCAACCAAAAATAATATTATCTTCGTATTTTGAAAATTATTATGTTTTAACTTGAAAATTGGATATCATTGATTGTTATTTTCATGGTTTTCCATTTTATGTTGGGATTCTATTTTGAAAGAGGACAATTAATTTTACATACTAGTATATTCCATATGTTCTAACGTCTCTTTTGCCGGGGGCGCTGCATCTTCAATCGATGCAGGTGGTTCATCAGCGGGGCAACTTTGGTCCTCATTAGCAGTCACTCTTTATTCACCAGGTTTTGGTGAGCCCTACTATATTCCGAAATTTATGTCATCTGACGTTGTATTTTGTACTATGAGGTATAGCCGGAGCCTTTTCACCAGCACTTCCATTCTTCACCTCTATTGTATTTAGAAGCTCCGTAGACAGGTTGGGAGTGGTATTCGATGTTGGAAATTGAACTAGAAATGTTGATATTTGGCAAACATATTTTTCATTACATCTATAAACTTGTAATATTTTAAAAATTATGAATGAAGCTGCTAATGAAAATGAAATGTGAGTTGTTAATTAAATCTTTTCAATATTTTATTAATGGAGTAAATCTCCTCTTTATTCATGGATGAACTTGGGTAGAAGAAAATCTAATAGGCTTGCTCAGCCGAGTTCACTCGGTTGAGCGCCGGTCGCGCTCCCCGAGTTCGGGGCGTGACAAACTTGGTATCAAAGCGTAAGATTTTAAAGTGTCATAGGATGTCTCGGAGCCATGTCTAATAGAGTCCTTATTGGTGTGTTGTCAACCACATGTACAGGGTTGCTTCTGGTTGCGGTCTCTACATTCATTAATTAACAATACCTCTTATAAACCCAAGCTTCAACATCAAGAACTTGATCCTTGAAAGATTTGGAAGCCAATAATGTCCTTCAGACCATACAGAATCCCATGAAGAGGACCTATAAAGAAAAGAATCAAATAAATGTATCTAATCCCTTTGAGCAAATTCAGAGAAAGCTAATTAATTGTATATGAAGTTTTTCTAATTAAGATGAAAAAACCAGGAGGATTCATTTCTTAGAATAAAGTGAGAAGTGGTGGAACAATGGAGGATGTTAAGAGTAGGTAAAATGCTAATAGCGAGAAGGGTATACAAGAAAGGAAGAGGGCCAAAGGGGAAGAGAGGAAGGAGGAATGTTACCCAAATATTTGCCTTTTGAAAGCAGTTGAGCAACCTCTTTTGCTATGGTAATTCTTCACTAATTGTGATAATGCATTCAAGGACAGGACCATACATGTGAAGCTCTTGAATTACATATCATTTTGAGAATCTAATTACTCAATAACAAACAAAGTAGATTAAAGCATTCACCATACCTTTTCAATATGTCCAAAAATATACCAGTTAGCTCCGCTGATGTAATTAATTTTTATCTTAAAAAGTTACTGATCAAATATCTACATTTAGAACATTGTGTGTTGCAAAGAAATACGTTCTTTATCTTCCATGAAAAGGTACTAAATTGTAGAAAAGATCCTCTTGTACATGATATACCCATCCTACACCTGCAAGGAGTCCATAAATTCCAGGATATCTAGAAATATCAAATGATACATTTATTTTGCTCCAACAGTCCAAATTCTCAATGCAAATAAATGTTATATGAGGAATACATTCTATAGTTCCCTCAAAGATCCTATTATTCTTTTCTAATAAAATAATCCATAAATGCATATCTGAATTGTTTTCCATACACTTATGTCCATCTTTTCTCTATTTCTGTCCATGCCAACAATTTAAAACTTGCTCCATACTTCCAGGCATCACCCAATGGACTCCATAGGGAACACATCACCTTTGAAATAGAATAATTCTATACTCTTAAAAGATAATCCAACAAAAATTTAATTCAATTTACTTAAAAGGTCGATCTGTGTCTATTTATGTGGGGATTAAAGGCCCCGGCTACAAAATAAAAATGATAAAAAATACACATTACGCCAAGAAGTAAAAAGAAAGTTTGGCATGCTTGAGTGGTCTCAACTCTAGGAGAATATTCCGAAGCTTTTAGGCATGTAGAGAGGAGCTCACAGTTCCTTTAGATTTTGACAATGTGTCTTCATCTATGGTTTTTCTAACGAAAACGTAATGCATGAAAGAAACTACTCCATATAAGTAATTTGCTATAAATGCAACTCGAGGCTTCTGTTAAAAAAAAAGTGAGATCACATTATATTTTCTATGATTCACGGAGTAGTCCATCTGATACCATGATATGCCGACGCCATTGATCACAGTCCACAAACATCAAATAAGCGATAATCTTAAATGGAAGTTAACCACAATACGCAGCATTGAAGGACCACATAAGCGATAATCTAAAATGAGGGCACAAATCGAATGAAAATACTCTGATTTTGCGGTTACAATACATTTAGATATTAGCAGGCATCCTATGTACTTTTTGTTTAGTTGGAATCTAGGACACCATTTCAGCAAAATCTTCATGCATTTCAGCAAAACCTTCATGCTAGCTGCCCATACACAAATTAGTGAACTTGACAAAACTATCATATTTTTTATACCTAGTAAACTATATCTACTTAAAGCATTAGGTGACAAACACATAATAAAACCCAGTAAAGCATGGCTACTTAAAGTCATATGTAAAGAAAATACAAAATTAAGCTTGATGGTATCTGCACTACAACTATCTAGCTATTTCTGAAGATTGATCACGTTACCCGGTTATGATATCACGAGCTTCCTTTTTTCTAACTCCCTGACGAATATATCAGAACCTGTCATTTAAATGATGTAGCCAAGCAGGATAATTCGTTCAATACTTAAAATGAATTTACTACAAATAGAGAAGTGTAACATGTTGTACAATAAATTACTACCAAGTAAGTATTTTTTTAGAAAATTAATAAAAGATAATATTGTGTTAAGTCAAAAGCTATGAAAAGGCTGCACAAATAACCTGGATGAATGACCTATCAAGCTTGTAAAAAATAAGAGATACTACAAGAATCAAAAAGTGAAACTACAATACCTTTTTTACTGTCTGTAAGACTATATCCAAAAAGAAAAGCTTCAGTCATTGCTCACGCCCTGCAATTCTGAGATCTCAAATTTTAGGTTGTTTCTATCAACTCTTCTATCAGCAGCATCTTTGTTATTATTATGACTGATTTTCTGTAACAAGATTGCAGAATGAATATTTAAGTTTAACTTATGGTGTTAGTTTAGCATGCCACAAGTACTTCTAAATCACAAAAGAGAAATCTTAAAAGTGGACATCATGTAGATCTTTATAATCGATTGCACATCTGATTATTGCTGGAGGACTCACAGACGTAAAAATAACGGGGAACGTCTTTTCAACAGGATGCTACCAAAAGCTAAGTCTCATTTTACCTTCTACAGAAGTAAGAATGGTCAGAAGATCTTTTCATTCGACTGATGCTAACTTTGCAAGATAAGATAAAAGGTATTAAACCTTTGCCAACCTGCAAAGGGATAGTTTTAGGTACCATTCGAACCAAATCATATTTAGACAAAATTGCTATTGTATGCCTATGGCTACAAATGGCAAATATACAAAATACTTAATTCACGCTCACAGGTTAATAACAAATAAACTCACCTTTATCTGTATGACTAACAGATGCAAAACAAACCACAATAGAATGGGATGTCTAGGACATCATAACAAGATATTAGGAGCACCAATATGGTCAATGCTTCCTCGCGGCTGATGGAGAAGAGTGACTTTGGTTCCATATTCTTTCCATACATGTTCAACACGTTCATGAGCTTTGTAATGCTACAAAGTAGCAGTGAAATAGTATTGTCTTTTCCACACTCAGAAAGCAAAAACATCACTTGTTATATCAATATTAGTTGAAGATAATAATGGAATCTTTTATCCAGAATAGCCTAAAGCTCAGTGACATACATTACTTGATTACACCTTCATTCCTTTCATGTTTTTTTAATTTTTCAATGGCGTGCTCCCTATTCTTCACGATATTTCTCTCCTGCAATCAAATTTTTTGCTATGCTGAAGTTGCGCCAATCAGCACAGGCTATAGTTGTGATCCCAGCCACTTCTATCCATGCCAAACTTCTGTAATTTACAGAGCCAGAGGAGCATAATTTTTTGATTTAGCCTGAAATGGTTTATCTTACGTCAATGTTCTTGAAACACCATTAACAATAACTTTTTGAATGTAGGTTTTTCTCCCAATTGCTCTACGTTTGATTGCAATACCAAGAAATGGAAACATTGCTACTGGATGCTCGGTCAAAAAAGGATCCCTTGAACGAATGCAACTGGATAGTTAGTTAAAAAAAAAAGGATCCCTTGAACGAATGCAACTGGATAGTTAGTTAAAAAAAAAAGGATCCCTTGAACGATTGACAAAGTGAAACAGAAATGAACCATAAAATTTGGTGTGTAAACAGTTGCATTTTCATAATTAAAAAGGAATGAAAAAGTATTAAGTTTGATTGCCCCTAAAAAAAATATAGTACTTGCATCCAGCAAATATCCAAAATCATGAACCTAGGTTTAGTTACCTAGCATGCATATGTAAATTAGAGACAATTACTGACATGAATTATCCAATAGAATAGAAAAACTAACATATACCCACCAAAGTCCCATTATCAAGAGCCGGGCGCATTAAACAGAGAAAAGTATCAGCCGCAAAGGGAACTATAGATATTGATTAAATAGTAAGAAAATTATTTGACATGTACCAGTTTCAGCAAATAGTTGGCAAGTTTAGCAAAAAACTGAAATATTCCTAGGTTTCCCCAAGAAGGAGCACAAGATCGTCCAGTATTCAGAAAAATGGTCATCAACCTACAAAACGAAAGGGAAAAAACAAAGATGAAGCAAACTCAGATAGACATATGCAGAAACAAAAGAAAAAGCTAATCTTTTGGGAGAAGGATGGATGCTGGAAGAAACAGAGAAACTCCAATTCAAGTTCCTTGTTCATATATTTCTCAACAGCGGAAGGAAGATCAGAATGGGGCTTGTAGTTTACGAAGAATGTTCCCTTGAGATCGTAATTTAGGAGTAATATGAAATGACCAATATACCATTTAGCAGTAAGCAGATATGTCGTCGCGCTGCGTGTACTACCAAAATAACGTGATAAAATACCCAAAATTCCCAGCACCCAGTACCCCAAAATGGATTTACAAAAGTGAAGGTGGAATGAAGAAGCGAAAACCAATTTCAGAATCCAATTTCAACAAGCACTTTGATCTTCCCTTTAAAGAAATTG
This sequence comes from Nicotiana tabacum, assembly GCF_000715075.1. Classification (NCBI taxonomy): domain Eukaryota; kingdom Viridiplantae; phylum Streptophyta; class Magnoliopsida; order Solanales; family Solanaceae; genus Nicotiana; species Nicotiana tabacum. The sequence continues at coordinate 113,959,034 of NC_134093.1, forward strand.
TCTTTTCAATTCTTATTTTTCTAATGACAACCCAATTCACAAAAAAATCATTCTCTCTTGTTTGCAAGTCCTTTTATACTGTTGAATCTTATCGTACGAATATGTCAAAACCCCTAAGATAAGAACAACCGTCAAAGATTCTCATGAGAAGTGTTGATATTTTCCTCTGCCCTAGAATCACAGTGGTAAGAAACAAATGGAATATCCAAAGCACTACAAATACGGCAAACAAAACATAAATGGGTTTTTAAAATCTAAAGTAGAGACCAAATTGCCATCAAAAGAAGAAAGAGCTTACAATAATTCTGAACAAACTCAGAGGTTACAACGATAACAAATTCATCAGTGAGTTGAAAGTTGAAACAAAGCAGAAATCAGAGGATGAACCAGAACGCAGACAGAGAAAACCAAAAAAGATGAATAGATAGAGAAAACCATAGATAGAGTCATTTGATTAGATACTAATCAAATGAGAGCGAAATAATTTGGGCCTAATCAAAATAATTATCTATGGAATTATTAATGCATGAATACAGAGTGGCCTTGATTGATTAATAAACTAGTAAATTTACCCGCGTTTCGCGCCGTCATAAAAAACCTTATTGATTTTACGAAATGATCTCTTTTCTAAATCCTGAGTATCAAAATAACCTCAAAATGTTAATTCTTCCGAAAACTAAAATTGTTTGAGCACTAATCCTTATTAGCAGTTCGCAAACTAAATTTGTTGTAGAAATAGTTCCGGTCGTGACTATTGTAAAGATAAGGTTTCCGTGTAGCATTGCATGGTTCTCAATAACTGTTACTTATATATGTTTTTAAATTTCTCTTAGCTTTCAAATCATGTTGTTTTGTGCGATAGACTATTACATTGTTGTACTTGCTGCAAAAAGGGTTAAATTAGTACAATATGGAGTAAGCAATTTATGTAGGTCTTAGTGCAATAGAACACTTGTTTACATAGGAAAATAACTTGATGAGCATTGTATCAATGTTTTTGTTAATATATCATCATGAAAAGCAATATTTAGTTTCTTTTAATTACGAAGATGACTTTGGACATCTGGTGGACTATATTCAGTAAGAACCAACGATAGAAATGAACATTTATTGAGGAATCTAAATCTAATTAATAATTAATAATAAAACTAATAGTTACAACATCTCTAGCAAAGAAAAATTACTCCTAACAGGAATCAAACATATGGCACCAGTAACTTTTTCTCAAGGCAGCTCATATGCAGAACTAATCTGTATCTAATTCGTAATTGCATGAGAATCAATAAAGGTCAGTAGCAGTGCTTTTAGCGAGTGATGCATGGGTGCAGTCTTTTCCCGAACTCTATGTGAATATGGGATACTTATGTATTGAAACTCTTACCATGCAAGCCTTGAATCATTTAATACCTCCTCGTTCTAATTTAAGTGCAAAGTGTTAGATCTCTGTAAATTTCAATGATGCAAAATAACCAATTACTCCATGTGTGCAGGAAAAGATTCTGAGCAATAAAATGGAGGAAATGAATCCAACGAAAAAGGAAAGAGAATCGGACAAATCAATCAAAGAAGATAGCAAAATCAATTAAAAGAGTTATTATTGGAAGGATCTAAATCAAAGGTGATTACGGGCACGAAATCATCCGCTAAAGATTCTCCCACATAATGACGTCAATCGAAGGCATCAATCAAGGGATTTGGCAGCGAGAATATTCTCTTATTTAAGGAAGAAATCACTCAAGCCCGTGAGTCAAGACAAGTCAGCGGAAGAATCAATCTCGGAAAGAATCAATCTACGAATCCATCTTAATACAACTCCCTTGGGTTCGCAATCTCTCGAAAAGATGTACAAGACTTGAAGGCCTCGAGAAGTATAAATACCTACTGCACTAGCTTTGGAATGATATACTTTGACCAAACCATCTTCAATCTTTTTGTTCTACTTCAAACAAAACAATATATTCTGCTTTAGATTCCTTGTGTAACAAAGAAGAGAAGAGACAGAGAGAGAGAGAAAAGAACGCTGGTGAGGCTTTGTATCAATTATAGAGAGAAGAACGAGTGACATAAGTTGTGGTATATAACAACATCAACTCATCTGTACTAAGCCACTTCATACTAGAAAGAGATCACCCTTGCAACCCTAGAAGACTGGACGCAGGATTCACTCTAAATCTGAACCAGTATAAAATCATACTGTGTCATTTACTTTCTGTAATTTATCTTTTACATTCTATTCCTGAAAAGTCCAGTCGACTAGCACTCAAATAAGTCAACTACCTCGAAAAAGAAAAGAAAAATTACAATTCACCCCCTATTGCACTGTCAATTGGTATCAGAGCAGGTCTCATACTTTTGTTTAACCGCTTGTGAGAAAAGATCATGGCCAATCAAATAACTATTGGAGCACTCTTTCAAGAGGTAATGTCTCAAGTGACACCACCATACTTCAATGGACAACACTTTTCTCACTGGAAAGTTCGAATGGAAATCTATGCAAAATCTTATGATATGAAAGTACGGCGTGTTATCAAAAAGGGAAACTATCCACTACCAGTAGTAGCTCAACCACCCGTTGATCCTGAAGATATAGATGAATACACAAACGAACCTGAAAATAATGAACTCAGAGGAGATCTTATAGCATTCGAGAAAATCCATCTCAAGAAGACAAGTCAGGAAGAAAAGAAGAAAACTGTTGCCTTCAAAATCTACAACTGACGGACCTGAAAATGATATTGATGACGATGCAGAAGCCCTTGAAGAAGAAATTTCTATGGTATCAAGAAATATGGATGGGATAATGAGAAGGTATAGAAATACAAGAAAGGGAAGGATGCCATCTAGGCGAACCAGACAATACAATGAACAAGACAAGAATGATGGAAAGTGTTATGAGTGTGGAAGGTATGGGCATGTTCATGCTAAATGCCCAGATCTTAAAAGAAAAGTCTCCAGAGGGTTCAGCAAAAACAAATCCGTCGGAAGTTGGAGTGATGAAGATAGTTCAGAACACGAAGAACTAGCAAATCTATGCTTCATGACCATCCTGAAAAATGACATGAACAAATACTCTGACTGCTGGACTGATGAAGATATATCAGACGATGAATGCAAGGAAAATACTGAAAACTGTTTCATGGCATGAGGTGAAACAGGCAAGGTAAGATCTTATAAATGTGATAGATGCAATTAATTGCAGGACATTCTTGACCTTACTCTAAAAGAGTCTCAAAAAATGTTGAATGAATTAAAGAGACTCAATAGGGAAAAGAAAGACTGGGAACTTAAGCTTGAAGTCTGTGAAATCGAAAGAGATGTATTTCAAGATGAAGTTAAGGAATTGCAATTGCAACTAAATGGCATGCGCAAATCCACCAGTCACAGTTCAGTCAAGTCTAACCAGGCGACTTACAAGTCAACTGAAAAAGAATTGGCTAGAGCTGAGTGCACAGGTACTAACACAAGGGGTAGATCAAAAACCGGATCAAGCCCTATGTGTCATTACTGTAGCAAAATTGGACACAAATATTCATTTTGTCGATTTCGTAAATCTAATATTTCAGGATGGATTTGGAAACCCAAAACAATCTTGATCCTAGTAGAACTAACCAACAAGGGCCCAAGAAAGCTTGGGTACCTAAAAGAAGGTGGCAATTCTATTTTATAGGAACGCCATAAAAAGAGATGTAAAGGAAAATGACAATGTGTATTCTAGTCACATGACGGGTGACAAAAATATATTCAAAGAAGTCACAAAAATAAATTGTGAAAATGTCAAAATTTGTGATGATTCAAAAGGAAAGATAGTTGGTACCGGTACAGTTCCATTCGAAAATAATTGTGATACTACAGAGGTATATCTTGTAGATCGACTCAACTACAATCTTCTGAGCATAAGTCAGCTATGTAATTCGGGATATGAAGTAAAATTCAAGAAAACAGGGTGTGCCATTGAGGATAAAACGGGTAAAATTATTCTTCCGGGAAAAAAGTATGGAAATGTCTATATTCTTGATGGCATTGAAAATCTAGACAGTCATATTTGTCTAACATCCCTGACGATCCATGGCTTTGGCATAAAAAACTTGGTCATGCAAGCATACATCTTATTGAAAAACTGTCCATGCATGATTTAGTTATTGGTCTTCCCAAACTCAACTTTTCTAGAAATCATGTATGTGATGCATGTCAGATTGGTAAACAAACTAGAAACATTTTTAAAACTAAGGATATTGTGTCCACTACTAAGCCATTGCAATTACTTCATATGGACTTATTTGGACCTACTAGAACTACCAGCATTGGAGGTAAACGTTATGCTTTTGTTATTGTTGATGATTACTCACGTTTTACATGGGTAATTTTCTTATCTCATAAAGATGAAGCTCTAAAATATTTTGAGATTTTCTTCAAAAGAATTGAAAGAGAAAAAGGGGATCTGATCACAACCATCCAAAGCGGTCATGGAGGAGAGTTTGAAAACAGATCCTTTGAAGAATTTTGTAATGATCAAGGGTATACACATAACTTCTCATCCCCAAGATCACCTCAAAAAAATGGAGTAGTTGAACGCAAGAATAGAACTCTACAAGGTATGGCAAGAACAATGATATTAGAACATTCACTGCCAAATCACTTCTGGGCAGAAGCAGTTAGTACAACATATCATATTCTCAACAGGTGCCTCATAAGACCTATTTTGAAGAAGACTCCATATGAATTATGGAAAGGTAAGAAGCCAAATATTGTCTACTTTCACCCGTTCGGAAGTAAGTGTTTCATTCACAACAATGGTAAGGATAACCTTGGAAAATTTGACCTAGGGAGTGATGAAGGTATTTTTCTTGGTTACTCTATTAACAGTAGATCATTTAGAGTTTACAACAAACGTACATTATCTCTAGAAGAATCAGTGCATGTTATATTCGATGAAAATAACTATGTGGCCAAGAAAGGAATCATTGCAGATGATGAAGATACCAGCCAAGAAGTATCACATACAAATAAATCATAGAAGTCGACTGATATCCCAGCTATAGTCACATAGTCGACTACTGAACCTGTGATCAATCCTGCTGAACCACAAAAGGAGTCGACTACTTCTACAGTTGGAACCCGACTGAATGAATGGAGAAGTGAACCTGAATATCCTCAAAAATTCATCATAGGGGATCCAAGCGAAGGGATGAAAACCAGAGGGTCTCTCAAAAAAGAAAGCAAATATTGCACTCATCTCTCAAGTAGAATCAAAGAAAGTTGATGAAGCCCTAAAGGACTGCAGCCGAATACAAGCCATGCAGGACGAACTTGATCAATTCAACAAAAACCAGGTTTGGGAATTAGTTCCTAAGCCTGCAAACGCTATTGTAATCGGAACAAAGTAGATATTTCGAAACAATCTAAATGAATAAGGGAAGGTAGTAAGAAACAAAGCCATACTAGTAGCTCAAGGCTACTCATAGCAGGAAGGAGTTGACTATGATGAAACCTTTGCATCGGTAGCATGGTTAGAATCAATTCGTATATTGCTTGCCTATGTATCTTTCAAAGGTTTTAAACTATTTCAAATGGATGTCAAAAGTGCTTTTCTAAACGATTTTATTGATGAGGAGGTATATGTAAAACAACCTCCTGGTTTTGAAAACTCACAATTTCCTTATCATGTATACAAGCTAGCTAAAGCTCTTTATGGACTCAAACAAGCTCTTCGAGCTTGGTATGAAAGATTGAGTTCCTTTTTAACGAATCATGGGTTCACCAGAGGTAAGGTGGATACTACTTTATTTATCAAGAGATCGGTTGAAGGTAATCTCATTATTCAAATCTATGTAAATGATATCTTATTTGGTAGTACTAATATTCTTTTGTGCAAGGATTTTTCAAATCTCATGCAAAGTGAGTTCGAAATGAGTATGATAGGAGAGCTGGCATTTTTCCTTGGACTACAAATCCATCAATCAGAAAGTGGAATATTTATCTGCCAAACCAAGTATACAAAGGAATTTATTCAAAAATTTGGAAAGAGCAATGCCAAATCAATTGGAACTCCTACGAGTCCGTCTACAAGTTTAGACAAGGATGAACATGGAAAATCAGTAGACGAAACCAAGTATGGTAAAATGATTGGGTCTCTACTATATCTTACGGCTAGTCGACCAGATATAATGTTCAGTGTTTGTAAATGTGCCAAGTTTTAGTCAGCTCCTAAAGAGTCTCACTTAACAGCAGTAAAGCGAATTTTTTGCTATCTCATTGGAACCACCTCTTACGGACTTTGGTATCCTCACTCTAACAATTTTAAACTTGAGGGTTTTTCAGATGCCGATCTTGCAGGTGGCAATGAGGACAGAAAAAGCACAAGTGGGACTTGTCAATTACTTGAAAAAACACTAATCTCCTGGAATAATAAGAAACATGGATCAGTGGCGCTTTCCATAACTGAAGCAGAGTACATTGCAATTGGACAATGTTGTGCTCAATTTCTATGGATGTCTCATCACTTGGGTGACTATGAATTATTTTTTAAGCATGTTCAAATATTAGGTGATAATTCTAGTGCTATTTGTCTATCAAAGAATCATGTGCATCATTCTAGAGCTAAGCATATAGATATTAAGCACCGTTTTATTAGAGATCATGTTCTTAAAGGCAACATAAAACTACTATTTGTCAGTTCCACTGATCAATCAGCATACATTTTTACAAAACCCTTACTAGAAGACATATTTTGTGCATTACGGGACTCTCTTGGCATTATTTCCATAAACTCATAACTTTAGGGCATTTGTGGTATTTTTTAATTATTATTGTATCTTAGTTTAATTATTTCCTTAAGTGTGTAAGATGCATTAATTGTGTGTCTATTACTTTTCCTTTTTCACACCTTTTCACGCCCTTTCAGAGACCGGTCAATTATTGCGTCAAATCTCTAACGTATTTTCGTTTGTACTCAACCGCCGTTTATCACCTGTTTTAAGTTCAAAGCTTCTTTGTCTCTATCAAATTATTTGTATCTCCAATACCCTGTTCCAAACCCTACCATGGCAAAGCACTTTAAAAATCCCTCTGCTTCCACCTGCAAAAGCACTCTCTTTAGGGCAAAACCCTTTTCTCAACCTCCTGAACCAGTCAATCTAGGATCAGACCACTCCGAGGACTTTGCCTCCTCTCAAGATCTCTGAGATGATTCTCGCAGTCTCAACGAGAAGGCCCTAGGAAAATGACCCATGGCAAACCTTCCTGAAACCTTCACTCCCAAAAAGCCCAAAATTGATCCCTTTAGTTCTCTTGAGTCTGACCTGAATTTCTAGGATACTCCAAACAGGGATGCCTTCATTGCTTTCAAAGACAAGCATGTCGCTCATGGCAGAGTTGTCGATTTAAATGTCAAGGACAACCTCAACTGCAAAGTGAAGGAACTCTTCGACTTCTAGGGTTGGAAAAATTTTCTCACCTTGCCTCCTCCAAAGTTATATGAACCCCTTGTTAGAATGTTCTATGCCAATCTTCACTCTATCAAACTTGATAAATTAGAAACCTTGGTTCTTGGCAAACGCATTGTTCGAGATTGTGCTCTGTTTGATACTATTTTTCAATATAGTTGTTCTGGTTTTTCTATGCTCTTTAAGAATACCTGGCATGAAGATTTTGAAATATCTTTTGATCAAGCTAAAAGGTATATAGCTCAATCACCCTCGAACTCTCTCCCTAGTCAACTAGGACCAGTGATGTTTGTTTTGAAACTCGTGTCTTAGCACATATTGTAGCAACCACTCTTCTTCCAAGAACATGATCCTTCTCTCAGTGTGATACTTTCTTGGTTTTCTGACCAAGCACAAGGTCAAGTTGTCCTCTTGGGTCATCAATTTCATGATAGAAAGTGTTGATGATCCCACAAGTCTTCCTTATGGTATGGTTATCACCCATCTGCTATAAGCCAACAACATATCCCTTGTTGACCATCCTTACATCATTGTCACCAAGTCTTACAATTCAAGGAGATTTGCTAGCATGGGTTATATTTCTTTAAAGGGTGTCTGGGTGAAGATACAAGAAGATGAAACCAAGAATGTCCCCTCCGATTCCAAGGCAAAAGCTCATGTGTCTCACCCCAGTACAAGTGATTCTGACCTCTCAGAAAAGCTTGTCTCCATCAATGAAACAATGTCTGTCATCAAGAACTCCTTAACCTCTATGCAAAGCCAGATTGAAGATATCCATGGAATGGAAAATGAGATAGGGTCCGATGTGTCCAAGATTCGAGTACAGATTATCAAGACTGCAGAAAAAGAAGTAATGGCCTTCAAAGAGATGCACAACAGAATAGATGGGGTCTCTATCACAGTGAATGCTAGCTTTGATCGCCTCAAGGAGGTAGTTTGAAATACCCTTACCTACTTTTTGCATCGATGATGTTTGGTTGTTTAAGACAATCTTCTTTTTGCCTTGTTTTTGCGACTCATGTTTCAGTCATGGGGTGTACTCTTAGGACAAATGCTTTTTATTTCCCTGCCTTTATTTTGTTTTTGTTGATGACAAATGGGGAGAAATAGTAAGCAAGCTTAAACCATGCAGTTATATGTATTTCCTACTTCTGTGTTCTGTGTTTTGTGCTCTGTTTTCCACTTGTGGGTACATCATACGGCATACAACTGAGGGGGAGTCGACTACAAATGAGGGGAATGAGGCACAACAGAATGTCCAGCTGAGGAGGAGTCGACTAGACACATCTACCAAGAAACGCGGATTAAAGTAGAGTTGACTACAACACACTCAAGGCGTTGTTAAATGAGAAGGAAGTATTTTCATTGTTGTTTTGTCATCATCAAAAAGGGGGGAGATTGTTAGATCTCAGTAAAATTCAATGATGCAAAATAATCAATTACTGCCTATGTGCAGGAAAAGATTCTGAGCAATAAAATGGAGGAAATGAATCCAACGAAAAAGGAAAGAGAAGCAGACAAATCAATCAAAGAAGATAGCAAAATCAATTAAAATAGTGATTATAGGAAGGATATAAATCAAAGGAGATTACGGGCACGAAATCATCCATTAAAGATTCTCCCACATAATGACGTCAATCGAAGGCAACAATCAAGGGATTTGGCAACGAGAATATTCTCTCATTTAAGGAAGAAATCACTCAAGCCCGTGAGTCAAGACAAGTCAGCAGAAGAATCAATTTCGTAAAGAATCAATCTACGAATCCGTCTTAATACAACTCCCTTGGGTTTGCAATCTCTCGAAAAGATATACAAGACTTGAAGGCCTCGAGAAGTATAAATACCTATTGCACTAGATTTGGAATGATATACTTTGATCAAACCAACTTCAATCTTTTTGTTCTACTTCAAATAAAACACTATATTCTGCTTTAGATTCCTTGTGTAACAAAGAAGAGGAGAGAGAGAGAGAGAGAGAGAGAGAGAGAGAGAGAGAGAGAGAGAGAGAAAAGAACACTGGTGAGGCTTTGTATCAATTATAAAGAGAAGAACGAGTGACATAAGTTGTTGGTATATAACAACACCAACTCATCTGTACTAAGCCACTTCATACTTGAAAGAGATCACCCTTGCAACCCTAGGAGACTAGACGTAGGATTCACTCTAAATCTGAACCAGTATAAAAATATATTGTATCATTTACTTTCTGTAATTTATCTTTTACATTCTATTCCTGAAATGTCCAGTCGGCTAGAACTCAAATTAGTCGACTATCTCGAAAAAGATAAGAAAAATTACAATTCACCCCGCGCACTTTCACAAAGGAAAATAGGAGATTTCTTATAGTGCCCAATACATAAAACATCTTCAGGGTTCTCCAAAATCCTAGTAGAGGTATATACAACAATCATTAGGATTAGATTTCCACAATGATACGGGGTTCTTAAGGTTTCTTATCAGATCACCTTGTTGCCAGATGTCAAGAAAATAGAGGAGCAATGTTAGTTACAATAATGCTAATGAAACATCTATAACAATGTCCATAAAATATTTAGCATACAAATCTAATAAAAATATTATACCATTTTCACACTACTAATAATAGAAAATAGCACAATGCTGATACCAAAATGAATTATAAGAACATGTGTAAAATATTCACTGAGATGCTCCAAATATGAATACGAATAACAATAGAGTTTACTGTCATGCACGTGCAAAAAAATAGTATTTATGGAAAAAGGAGTATCAGAAGATAAGAGTAGTTATCGGTGGACCTTCAAAAGTTTAAGAATTCCAAGAATAATATTAGAAACATAGAAAACTTCCAACAGCCTCGTTTTGCTTGACATGGTGTACAAACTCATAATCAATTGTGCAGACCCACTGTCAATAGACATAAACTTCAAAAATATCCCACTAATACACACAACTAAATGTTTATTTCACCATATTCAAAATCTTTTTACTCCATCAAAATGCACATTGTGATGTGTAATGACCCAATCGGTCATTTTGAGAATTAGCGTCCCGTTCGGTGGCTTAAGATATCGAGCAACTTCGTATTATCTGTTCCTGTTTTCAGATAATTCAAGGTTAATTTGGAAGAAGGATTCTTGTTTTAGAAGCTTAAGCGGTAAGAGTTGACCGAAATTTTAACTTTTATGTAGACGACTCCGAAATGGCATTTTGATGATTCCAATAGCTTCGTATGGTGATTTTGGACTTAGGTGTGTGTCCGGATTCGGATTTGGAGGTCCATAGGGTAATTTGAAGCATTTCGGCGAAAATTGGAAAGTTGAAGTTTTTGGAAGGTTAAGAGGTTTGACCGAGAGTTGACTTTAGTAATATCGGGGTCGGATTTTGATTCCGAGAGTTGGATTAGCTCTGTTATGTCATTTGGGACTTGCATGCAAAATTTGACGTTGTTCCGGGTTGATTTGATATGTTTCAGCGCGAGTTTTAGAAGTTGGAAGATTTGAAAGTTCATGAGCTCAATTCGTGGTGCGATTCGTAGTTTCGACGTTGTTTGATGTGATTTTAGACCTCGAGCGGGTTCCGTGTTACGTTATGGAACTTGTTGGTATATTTTGACGGGCCCCGGGCATGATTCAGATGGGCTACGGGCCATTTTCTTATGTTTTGGAATGCTGAAGTTCTGGCGTCTGATAACCTCCTTCGCGATCGCATAGTGTATTTGTTGAATTGCCATATTTTCTTCTTCGCGTTTGCATGGTCAGTCCGCGATCGAGTGTGTGTGAGTGACTTCCTCTTCGCGTTCGCATTTGGCCTTCAATGTTCGCGTGGTACCTTTTCGTGGGGCAATGTTCTATTCTTCTTCACGATTGCATGGAGCCATTCGCGATCGCGTAGTGCATTTTTAGGCAGTCATTGTTTCTTCTTCGTGATCGCATGTATGTTTCTGCGATCGCGATGTGCAAATACCTGGGTAGCAGAATATATTTTCCAAATCGAGGGTGGCCATTTATATCATATCTTGTGTTGTAGACCTCGGATTTGAGCGATTTTTCATCGGTTTTTCAAGCAAATCTTTGGGATAAGTGACTCTGTAGAGGGAGAGAGTTAGCACAGGTAAGCAAGACATTGTCGAGGTTCTCTGCTGTGGGGCGGTCGTCTGGATCCTTCTCGGTACACCAACGGTAAATAGAAACGAGAAATCTCAGGATATGAGATTCAGATTGTTGCTTGTCTAGGTCGGAGCCAGAACAAGACTTTGCTAGATCCTCCAGCTCCGCTTTGGAGGATGTGGCCATTACCTCTAGTTCTTCAGGTAGTTGTGTCTGATTACCTACCTGTGTGCGTCAAGAAGTTACATTTGTTTTCATACCATTTTAAGCAATTCCAACAAACCACTATAAATATGCAAAAGATCTTATGCAGGCATTTCTCATGATCGAAAGCAATAGCAAAAGGAAAACTATGACACGCATGAAATATCCAATGACCGGGGAGGTACTAGAACCGTAAGCATTGAGTTTTAGCAAACAAGGCAGGCAGTAATAAAAAATGTGAGGGGAATCATCATAAAATAGTACTTGCAGCAGATTAGGTACTCATCATGCTATTTAGAATATTACAACATTAATGGTTAGATCGATCAAGGCAATACCTGAAGAGAATTGTGGATATCTAATTCAGATAACTCTGAGTAAGGAAGTTGCAGCGTTAACAACTCCAGGAGGACGCACCCAAAGGACTAAATATCAATACCCTACATCAAAAGCAAGACAAGTAAAAACCTAGTTCGGAAGACTTTGAAGATATTTAAAGCTAGATCTGCAGTTAAACATGCCAACCGAAGTTCTTACTTCACCCATCTATTGAATTTTTTTTTGGGTTTTGGGGGGGGGGGGGTCGTGTAAAGGTTAAAATTATTTTTCACCCGCTCTCTGCTGATATTGTTTGGCCAAGCACCAAAATTTTGGGTATCCTAGGGCCTCATAACTATCCAACAATACCTACGGAAAACAGAAAAGTGAAGTCAAAGCTAGAAGAACCTTTTTATTTTCCAAGTAACCCGTCTAATCCAGACTTGATGACCTTAACAATTTCAAGAGCAAGAGAAGAGAAAATATCCAACCCTCAGAATCTCTCTCCTCTTTTGGCATAGGATACATCTTCTGTGATGCTCTGATGCCATAATATCTCAAAAAACAAACAAAACTATCCTCCATCTCCAAATTAAATTTGAGTATCAAAAAGTGACTAGATGAGTCAAGGAAACCAAGAAATTCAGGTGGAAATTTGAGTGTGTTAATAAATACATAATCATTACTCCTCAATCTTAGCAGTGCAATAAGAGAGCAGACAGAATACGTCCTCTTTTGCTTTAAAAAATATATGTTAATTTCTCAAGGAAGCATGAGATTGAGCACAGAAATTAGATGCTTAGAAGACGGAGATAAAAGAGCTGAATTTTGATAGAGGAATGAGTGATATATCAGTTCTTAGCAGAAAAATACATATCTTTTTAGAGGTGATAGGTTCTTGGCAGTGTTGAATGGTTTCAACCAAGTTTACGGGGTCAGATCAGAGGGAGGACCCGTAGGATTTCATAGATAAGCTTCACAGGATCTTTCAGGTTATGCATGCCACAGAGAAAGAAGCAGTTGAGCTAGCAACTTTTCGACTCCGAGATATAGCCATCCTTTGGTACGAGGGATGGGAGAGGTCCAGGGCACGTGATGCACCTCCAGCTAATTGGGAGAATTTTTCAGATGCTTTCATTGACCAGTACTTACCGCGAGAGATCCGACAGGCTCGGGTTGATCAGTTTCTAGCCCTTAAGCAGGGCAATATGAGTGTTCGAGAGTATAGTCTCTGTTTTGACTCATTAGCCAGATATGCACCATCCATAGTTGCTACTATGCGTGACAGGATCCACAGGTTTATAGCAGGGTTAGCCCCAGAGTTGACCGAGGCATGTGCCACCGTTGCATTGCATGATAATATGGATATCTCTCGGATTCAGGCATTTGCTCAAAATATAGAAAGGGGTAGGCGTCGACAGTAGGGTACAAAGAGGACTGAGCAAGGGCAGCATAAGAGAATGCAATTTCCTAGGTTTTAAGAGCAGTCTCAGGGTAGTTATAGGCCCCAGTACTTCGGACGGCCACCTAGGCCTCCGCCACCTCAGTTGCAGGGTTACAAGTATGACCGCTATACTCAGTCAGGACCAGGTGAGAGCTCACGGGCGTCAGTTTTGCAATGACAACGAGGTTCAAGGCAGACATGGTCATTTCTGTCGCGGTATGACATTTGTGGTAGAGGACACTTGGGCCAATGCCGAGCAGGTTCTGATGCTTGTTATACATGTGGGCGTCCGGGGCATATGATGCGAGATTGCCCAAATAGAGATTTCTGGGGGTATGGCACAACCAGCAAGTTCAGCGACAGGATCATCTATGTCTGTGCATCCTTCTGGGCGCGAGTCTCAATCTTCGGCTGGTAGAGGTCGAGGCAGAGGTAGAGGTTCCAGTTCAGGTGTTAATCAAAACCGTATTTATGCTTTAGCGGGTCGACATGACCAGGAGTCTTCACCAGACGTTGTGATAGGTATATTGACCATTTGCTCTCACGATGCTTATGCCTTGATAGACCCAGGATCTACTTTATCATATATTACCCCATTTGTCGCGAGGAAATTTGGTATAGTGCCTGAAATACTAAGTGATCCTTTTGCGGTATCTACACCGGTCGGAGAATCGATTATTGCTAGACGGGTTTACCGAGGTTGTACGGTGACAGTTTGTAGTCGTCAGACCTCAGCCGACCTAGTTGAGTTAGAGATGATGGATTTTGATGCTATCATGGGCATGGACTGGTTGTCAGCTTGCTATGCTACAGTTGATTGCCGAGCAAAGGCAGCTAGATTTCATTTTCCAGGTGAGGCAGTCCTTGAATGGGTAGGTAATACAGCGGCACCCAGAGGTAGGTTTATTTCCAATCTGCTCCTTCAGGTATTTCTTCGATATTTAGAGTTTACTATAATAAGATCCGTCTGTCTCTCTTCCGCACATGGTTTGAAATTTTGAATGGATTGTTCCTTATTTCGAGTTTGGATATCCATTCAGTTGATATTCTCTTGATGGCTTTTTCTTTTTGAAGTTTCTCTTGTCGTCATGTATGCTTGTTTTGGTGATTTCGTACTAAATCGGAATATGAATAATGAAATGATTGACTAAAAGGAATAAACAGAGAGGGGTTAACTTGCTAATGTCAACAACTTTATTTTAGAAGTTAATGTGGAATCTGAAAGCCAAAGAAAGACAGCATAGTCAAACTGCTATGTTGCAACTTTCTCCACTGATGTACATTCCTTCTTATGAAGTTCCAAAGTTACCAATTTTCTGAGGGCAAGTTTAATGAATTTGGTCTTGTTCTAGTAATTGTCTTTATTTTACTTACTATATTGAAGGAGTTGAGTCAATATCAACAGGTAAGTATATCTCTAGATCATCTTTGACTCCCAATTACTTTCAGTTATTATATTATCAGTTCAGTTTCAACTTTCAGTTATGTTATCGCCTTATATACTCGGTACATTATTTTGTACTGACGTCCCTTTTCTGGGGACGCTGCATTTCATGCATGCAGGTTCAGATAGACAGACGGGTATACCTCCTCAGTAGGTGTTTCCAGAGTTTAGCCTGATCGGTAAGCTCCACATCCTTCGGAGTTATCGGGTCTAGGTTTTCATGTACATCTTCTGTATGTATGTATATATATTATGGGTAGGTCGGGGCCCTGTTCCGATCACAATATATCTATCAGTAGAGGCTTGTAGACATATCATGTCAGTTAGTGCATTATGTTGGGCTTGTAGGCCTGGTATGTATATTTTGGTGGCTTGTCAGTTGTAGTAGTTATGATGGCCTTGTCGGCCCAACTTTATATTGATGTTTAGTCGGTGCTAGTTTCCATTCAGTTTTATATTTTGCTTCGCAAATTGTCTTGCAAGGTGGCCCCTTGGCCAAATTATGATATTATATGTTCAGAGTCCCTTAGTCGCAATTTGGTACACTAGGTTAGTTGAGACACCGGGTGCCAGTCTCGCTTCCAGGTCGGGGCGTGACACTATTATTTCCCTGTTGTGTCTTTCTTTGTGAGTTCATTCTTTCGTTTCTTTGTGTTTTGAAGTTTTTATGTTGATTTACTTGTCGTATTCTCGTGTTATTATTGTTGTTGTTGTTGTTGTTGTTGTTGTTGTTGTTGTATTCAGTGTTGTTGAGCCAAAGGCTATGCGTGGTTATGATATTGAAACTATTTTGAGAAAATGTTGTGGCATATGGGCACATATTATGAAAGTCATTTTGTTGAGTTGTTATGTTTTGGCACACATGTTATTGTTGAAATGATTGTTATTGTGTTTTGCACGAGGTTTCTACCGTGCGGTTGTTATTGTGTTTGCACCAGCTTTCTGTCGTGCGGTTGTTATTGTGTTGCATAAGGTTTTCTGTCGTGCTGTTGTTATTATTGATACACATGCGATGGTATAAGGTGTGGGTGTTGAAACGCATGGGGTGAGATAATATAGGCTTGAAACGCGTGGCTAGTAGTAAAACTACTAGAAGCCATGCGGTGTGATAGGGTGGGTTAAAACGCGGGATGCTTTTTTCGGAAAAAAATATTTTCAAAACTGAATATAAAGGCTCCCACGGTGATATAAGAAAAGTTATGATTCATTTTATCATTTGAGACTATGAATCGGTACCTTGGTAGGGATTTTGTTGTCATTTCCCCATTCTTTTGTACTTATTTTTTATTGTTGTTTCCTTAGCATACTATTAATTGTCTTCCTCCGTGTTGAAATATTTACTTAGTTCTATGTAGCCAATCTTGTTGTGCTTGTCGTTGCTTCAACTTCATTGTTGTCTTGCTTACACTGTACATTTCATGGTTTCTTATGTCTCATTCGTTGTCTCTACTCTCATTTGTTAACTTGAATTGTGGTAGAATACTAGCACAAACATACACATAGATGAATCACCCATATCGATTTAAGAAGATCAATCCTGACGCTATTAACCATTACATGTACTCTTGTCTACTTGCCTTTTGTGTGAGAGTTGTTCCCCTGGCACGTGAGTTGTTCGTGCGGTTATGAGTTGTAATGCGGGCACAAATACTAGGTGATTAGAGTTCATGAATTGGAACCCGCGAGCTGTGATTATGAGGATTGGTACCTTGTGAAAATGCTTGACAGATCTGGTGTGAAGGCGGTTGTCCTTATTGAGTTGTTGTTGGTTTTCCTTTATTTGGTATCACCGGACTTAGGCTGTGTTCAGCTTATTCTACAACACAATTACCTAATTGCTTCCTGTTAAATATTGTTGTTACTAGTGTATCATTGCAAGCATTATTTTGTATTCCTTATCCTGCTTAGCTTTATATTAATATTGTTTCTCTGTTAGTTCACATTCACACTTGTTCAGGTTGTTTAGTCTGGTTGGTGTCTTGACTGTCCCTCGTCACTACTCCACCGAGGTTAGTCTTGATACTTACTGGGTACCACTGTGGTGTACTCATACTACGCTTCTGCACATTTTTGGCAAGATCCAAGTGCCACGGTTATTGTCGATTATTAGTTAGTTGGTCGAGCATTGTTCTGGAGACTCAAGGTAAACCTACCGTCGCAGTCGCAAGCCTCAGAGTCACCTTTTAATATTGTACTTGAACTGTTTAATTCTATTCCGAACAGTAGTTTTTAGGGATTTTTCTTGCAAATTCAGTAGAGCTTATGACTTGTATTACCGATTTTGGGAATTGTAAGTTATGTATAAAGATTTCTATTTCATGTTTATCATTTGATTGTTGAATTCTTCTATTAATTTAGTAAGTGTTAGGCTTACCTAGTATTAGAGACTAGGTACCGTCACGACATCCTACGGAGGAAAACGGGGGTCGTGACATGATGGAAAAGAAAAAAACAAAATTAATACTCCAAAACTGCTGAATTTAGCATACTAAAGTAACTATCAAAGAAGTTGTTAGCCCAAGTAAAGGATAATTTTGAAGATTGACAAAGGAACTCAGGAATGAACCAGGTCCATCACTGGTAGGCATAGACACAGGCAGATTCAAAGCACGTGAGATGCACATGCAGGAGATAAACGAAATCTGGCATAATAATAGATATCTCTTGATCGAAAAGATTGCATAATTGATAAGGAGAAGGACTCCTTAATCAAAGAGAACAATATCCAAGATAAGGGAGGAGTTAGGAGTTGAGATTAACTAGAACTCTTCCACCAAGGAAGAGTAGCATTAGAACTCTAGTTGTTTTCTACTCTACTAACTCTATAAATCGCAGGAAGTTCTCATTCTACAGGCAACGCACAAAAGCAGAAGCTAAACATGAATTGAGAGCAAAATAGCAAGGCATTTTGCAAGTAGTTCGTGTGTGATTCAAGTGTACGAACCTGAAGCTACATGAACCAGATAGAAGAATCAGTTCCAAGTGTCTGTCTTTTATTCTAGTTCAATTATAGTAGATATTTTCATATTGTACCTTTCAGCTTTATCTAGAGGCAATTATAATAGGTACTCAGAGTATTCAAGTTAGAGTTAACTTGAAGTTATCGCAACAGTTAGAGGT
Source organism: Nicotiana tabacum (assembly GCF_000715075.1). Lineage (NCBI taxonomy): Eukaryota > Viridiplantae > Streptophyta > Magnoliopsida > Solanales > Solanaceae > Nicotiana > Nicotiana tabacum. The sequence goes on from NC_134093.1 coordinate 113,977,094, forward strand.
TGTGTGCCACAACGGGATTAGAGTTAATCCTAGGTTTACAAAAGTGTTTTGTAAATGCAGTTTTTGGCTCAGTGATTTAGTGGAGAGTTTGGGAAAATCCTACTGGGAAGTAGGTCGTGAGTTTTTCACCTTTTGAGCCAGGTATTTTCCACGTAAAAATCCTTGTGTTCTTTAATTTTTGCATTTATTATTCCGCAACAGTAGTATAAGGAACACATAGAAGAACCATGTCCTTCTATAATCTGTACACGTGAAAAATTAGACACCACACAAATCACCTCCCCCCCTCGTGTGGTATTGAAGTTAAAACATCAATTGGTATCAGAGCAGGTTATCCTTGAAGAGGCTAACACCTGAGGAAAAGATCAAGATGAGTGCACCACCTAGAAACTGGGAAGGGCAATCCACTGCTAGGTCACCACTCTTCAATGGCCAGTATTACTCTTGGTGGAAAAACAGGATGAGAGATCACATCATAAGAGAAAACTATAAGCTATGGGACATTGTCACAGACGGTCCACTGGCTACCATGATGATAAATGTCGAAGGAGAAGAGGTGCCAAAAATAAGAGTTGACTGCACTACTAACGACTTGAGAAAATGGGAGAAGAATGCTAAAGCCAAGAAATGGCTCGTGTGTGGACTTGGTCCGGACGAGTACAGCAGAATTCAAAGATGTACTATTGCTAAGGAAATTTGGGACACTTTGCAAGTGGCTCATGAAGGAACACCTCAGGTGAAGAGGTCTAGAGGAACTTTACTATATTCTCAATATGAGAATTTCACTATGAAGGAAGGGGAAACCATCCAAGAGATGTATACAAGGTTCACCATACTAACAAATGAACTTAAGTCTCTCGGAAGGGTTATTCTTGAAGAAGACAAAGTTGAGAAGATTTTGACAAGGGTTCTGCCAGTCTCATGGGAGAGCAAAATCACTGCTATTCAGGAATCAAAGAACATTGTCACTCTTAATTTGGATAAGCTAATTGGAAATCTCACTGCTTATGAACTTAGAAGACAAACCATGAAGATATATGTACCCAAGAAGGAAAAGAACCTGGCACTCAGAATCACTGAAGGTTCTGATCTTGAAGATGATGAAATGGCTATGATCACAAAGGACTTCAAGAAGTACCTAATGAGAGGACATGGTTCTTCAAGAAGTGGAGGCTACAACAAACCAAGGGTTCCTGAAAAACAAACCAATAAGGGCTGCTACAAGTGTGGGAAGACTGATCATCACATCAAAAACTGCCCTCAATGGGAAATTGAATGGAAGAAGGAAAGAGCTGAATGAAGAAACAGAAAGAAGGAACAGGTTCATCCTAAGAAGAACAAAGGATCAGCAAAGGCTATGGTTGCTGCTTGGGGAGAAAGCTCAGATGAGGACTTAGATGATGAAGATGGAGATGAACGAGCACTTATGGAAATTGGAGAATCTGATGAGGAATCTGAAGTAAGTATAATCCATATAAAAGACAAGATTAAGTTTTTGTCTAAAGAAAGGCTATCTGAGTTACTTCTAGATTTCATTGATGAAACTGAGGATATAAATAATGAAAAGAAACAACTGTCTAAGGAATGTGTGATTTTAAAAGCAAAGTGTATAAACCTGGAACTTAGAGTTAGTAAGATTGTAAGTGAAAATACTGCACTAAAGAACCAGGTTCATGCATTTGAATCAAATGTCCTAGAACTTAGATCTGAAAACCTAAAACTGAAATTAGGAACAAGTAAGAAGACAATTGATTGCACACAACTCACTCTAGAAGAAAATATAGGTAAACTAAAAGATGAGTTGTATAAGAAGAATGAGCAGGTAAGAATTTTGACAAAGGATCTAGGCAAGGTCAAGCATGAACTAGACAGAACTTGTAAGTGGAACAAGTCCTCAGATGCATTGTCATGGCTACAGGAACATCATAGTAGCAATAGAAGAGGAATTGGCTTTGGGAATCTGCCACCTAAATGGGATCCCAAAAGCAAGTATCTCACACTTCCTAAGAACAAAATTTGCACACACTGTGGTAAGACTGGTCACTATAAAAGTGAATGCACTGCAAAAGAAAAGGCTAGTCAAAAGAATAAAAAGTTTGTTCAGGGGAAAAATAGGCTGCCAAGTTGGGCTAAAAAGAATTTGATTCATCCTTTTACCTATAGAAAGTGACCCAAACAAGTTTGGGTTCCTAAGACTAACCCCTGATTTCTTTTTGCAGGTCCAAGTGAAGGGGAGCAGCCAAATATGGTACGTGGACAATTGCTGCTCAAAGCACATGACAAGAAGCAAGAACCAGTTCCTTTCACTTGAGGACCTCAAAGGAGGTAATGTCTCCTTTGGAAATAGGAAAAAGGTGAGATCATTGGGATTGGTAAGGTAGGTAAGACTGACTCTCACTCGATTGAGAATGTCTATTTGATAGACGGCCTGAAATACAGTCTAATTAGTGTATCATAACTATGTGATAGAGGTAACTTGATAGCATTCACCACAACTAAATGCTTTGTGATTAATCTTACCACTGATAAAATTGTTTTGCAGGGAAAAAGAGTGAACAATATATATATTGTAGATCTGTCCATACTGTCAGAAAATGAACTCACTTGCTTAAGTGTGTTGGACAATGATCCCCTCCTTTGGCACAAGAGACTTGGACATGCAAGTCTGAGTCAACTCAACAAATTAAACTCTAAGGACTTGATGATAGGACTGCCTAACATCAAGTTTAAGGAAGATAAAGTTTGTGAGGCTTGTGCAAGGGGGAAGAAGGTAAGATCCTCCTTTAAATGCAAGAAAGTGGTAAGTACCACCAGAACGATGGAACTGGTCCATATGGATCTCTGTGGTCCAATGAGAACATTAAGCAGATGTGGTAAAAAAATACGTGATGGCGCTTGTTGATGATTACTCTAGGTTTACTTGGACATTGTTTTTAACATATAAAGATGAAGCATTTGACATGTTCACTTCTTTTGTTAGAAAAACTCAAAAATAACTAGGTAATCAACTTGCATCAATTAGGTCTGATCATGGCACTGAATTTGAAAATGCTAAATTTGCTAAATTTTGTGATGAGCATGGCATAGATCATAATTTTTCTGCTCCTAGGACTCCACAACAAAATGGATTAGTTGAAAGAAAGAATAGGACACTTGAAGATATGGCTAGGACTATGCTTCTTTCTAGTAAACTGCCTCATAGCTTCTAGGCAAAAGCTATAAATACTGCATGCTACATCATAAATAGGTGCATGACTAGACCTCTTGTAGAGAAGACTCCCTATGAGTTACTTAAAGGGAGAAAACCAAATATATCCCATCTTAGGGCATTCGGATGCAAGTGCTTTGTGCACAACAATGGTAAAGACTCCCTAGGCAAGTTTGATCCCAGAAGCGATGAGGGAGTATTATTGGGATATTCTTCACATAGAAAAGCTTATAAAGTCTATAACAAAAGAACTATGTGTGTTGAAGAAAGTATTCATGTGATTTTTGATGAAACTAACATTCTTTCTGAGGGACATGAACATGATGATGAAGCAATTGGGCTGGTAAGAAACTTAAATAAAACCACAACCCAGACTGAAGCTGCACTGGAAGAAGGAACAGGTGATGGAACAGGTTCTTCCACCCAGAGCAACATGACAGGGGGAACAAAACAAAGAGGAAAAGATCCCCAAACCTCAATGGAACCTGTCCATGAACTTGTTCCACAATAACAAAACACTGAAGGAACATCAAGGGGAAACTAGTTAGTTGTGAAACCTTACAAGTATCAAAGTTCTCATCCCATTGAGAACATAATTACTGATCCAACCTCTGAAATCAAAATCAGATCTTCATTAAAGAATCTTTGTGCTTTTGATGCTTTCTTATCTCTTATTGAACCTAAAAATGTTGCTGAAGCTTTGCAGGATGCAGACTGGGTAAATACAATGCAGGATGAACTCAACCAATTTGAAAGGAGTCAAGTTTGGCATCTGGTACCAAGACCCTTGGACAGATCAGTAATTGGCACAAAATGGGTCTTCATAAACAAGCTTGATGAGGATGGAATAGTTACAAGGAACAAGGCAATATTGGTGGTTCAAGGATATAGCCAAGAAGAGGGCACAGACTATGATGAAACCTTTGCTCCAGTTGCAAGGTTGGAAGCAATAAGACTCCTCATAACCTTTGCTGCTTACATGGAATTCACCCTTCACCAGATAGATATCAAGAGTGCCTTCCTCAATAGCTATCTAAAGAAAGAAGTGTTTGTCAAGCAACCTCCGGGGTTTGAAAACAAGGAGAGTCTTGATCATGTGTACAAACTTGATAAAAGCACTTTATGGGCTCAAGCAGGCTCCAAGAGCATAGTATGAAAGATTATCAAAAATTTTGCTTGAGCATGGCTACAAGAGAGGTAAAATTGACAATACTTTGTTCTTGAAAGAAAAAGGTAAAGATCTCTTGGTATTTCAGATATATGTTGATGATATAATCTTTGGAGCAACTACTGATAAGTTAAGTAAAGAATTTGCTAAACTAATGGGGGTGAATTTGAAATGAGCATAATGGGTGAGCTTAATTTATTTTTAGGCTTACAAATTAAACAAAATCCAAATGGAACTATGATTCATCAACAGAAGTATGTAAAAGAGTTGCTTAAAAGGTTTAAAATGGAAGATTCCAAAGAAATTGACACTCCTATTGCAATAGCTACAAAGTTAGATATAGATGAGCCTGGTTCATCTGTCGATCAGAAGTTGTGTAAGGGAATGATTGGCTCATTATTGTATCTCACTGTTAGTAGACCTGACATTGTTTTCAGTGTAGGCCTTTGTGTAAAATTTCAAGCAAATCCAAAGAAGTCTTACTTGACTGTTGTCAAGAGAATTTTGAGATATCTAAAAAGCACCACTGATCTCTGTCTATGATATCCAAAAGGTAGTTATTTCAATCTAATGGGATATGCTGATGTTGATTATGTAGGTTTCTAGTGGATAGAAAGAGCACCTCAGGTATGGCACACTTTCTTGGTTCATGTCTTGTGTCTTGAGCCACCAAAATGCAAAATTCAGTGGCCTTATCTACTGCTGAAGCTGAGTATGTTGTTGTTGCTTCATGTTGTGCTCAATTGTTGTGGATCAAACAACAATTAATGGACTTTGGAATTGATGTTGGTTGTATCCTTATTTTTTGAGATAACACTAGTGCAATTATTATGACCAAGAACTCGGTTCATCACAAGAGAACTAAGCAGATAGATGTTAGGCATCACTTTTTGAGGGATAACTATGAAAAGGGGTTGATCACTGTGGAATTTTATGCTACTGACAAGCAAATAGCTGACATCTTCACAAAAGCCCTAAGTAGAGATCACTTTGAAAGGAACAGGTTAAAATTAAGGATGAATAAGATCACCTAACAGGACCAGTTCAGAATTCACAACGAAAAAAAAATTATTGAAAAAAAAATTGGTTAGAAAATCTGTAAATTGTGTGTAATTAGATTAAATTTTGCTCAGTCTCATACTTTCAATAGTATACTCTTGAGCCATATGCTAAAATAACTCATTAATCTCTAATAATATTTTCTCTATTTTGGCAATATTAGACTTACATAAGAGCTTCACTGGTTCATCAAGATTACTTGATATGTTTTCTACACTCTGCATAATTTGAAATAATAATATTTGGATCATGAGCTGTCGTTAAATACTCCCATATTCCAAACACAATCCAATTCTCTTCTCTCCCATACCCAAGAACAAAAATGGCTAACACTCCTGAAAATCCTTCATCCCCACCCAAGGAAATCTGAAGACTCATTTAAATCTGCTACTGAGGGGGAAGAAACAGTTTTTTTGAAATCGAATATGTATCTTCTGGCCCTAAAATTACTCCTGAGACAATATCTGAAGTTGATACAAATTTGGAGAATAGGTTTGTGCTGGTAGGGTCTATAGTAGTTGTTGAAACTACAGAGTCTGGAAGAATTGGTGGTAAAAATAAAAAAGAAAAAGAAAAAGAGAGCAAGGGTGTTCGAAGTGCTGTGAGGGGAAAGGGTAAAAGAGTGGTTGATTCTTCACCCACTCCTGTGAGTTTAGCCAAAGACACATGTGAAATGGTTGTTTGGGGAGAAAAATCTGCTGGAGTAGAGGAGAGTGTAAAGAAAATAGGGGAAAGTGGGTCAGGCGAAGCCGCTAAAGGACTGGTTCAACTTGGGAAAAATATAGATGAACCTATTTCATCTTAACAGGAAACCCTCGCAGACCTACTGAAGAGAGTGACTGAAATTTATAATCCAAAGAAGAAAGGGAGATTGGTACAAGCAAGGATCATTTTGGGGCAAATGTCACTCCTAAAGAACCTGGTTCATATAAGAAGGTACTAGTGAATAACAAGGTGCGAGCCTTGGTGCAAGAAAGTGGGGCTAAGGATGTTGAGATTGAGAGGCTAAAGAAGAGGTTGGCAGAGGTGGAGACTGAGAGAGATGCTCTCAGAACTGAGCTGGCAAGAGAAAAGGAGAAGAATGATGGTATTCTTCAGGATATGCTGAAACTCCTCTAAGCCAAAAACCAAGCACCTAGTTCTTCCCAGCCTTAAGCCTCCTAGCCTAGTGTAGATTAACAAGTGACCCAGTTCGGGATTTTTTGGTTCTTTTGCTCATGTTTCCAGTGTTTTTATTTCTTCTTATGCTTCGTGGTAGAATCTTATCAATCATCAATGAAATTCACTGTCTTTTGCTCTAACTGTTTGTTTATATTTCTTTGATGGTTATAATTCTTAGCTTGATCTATGATGATTAATCCACGATTGCATTTGAAGTAGCCCCAGTGGCCATGAGTAAGTTTTAAAATCTGGTTATCTCATATATTTTTATGCAACTTTTCGATAATGTCAAAAGGGGAAAAAGTGTGCTTTGTATTCTGAACAGTGATATTTATAACCTGATAAACCTGGTCCTTGATGATAAGTGAAAATTATTCTAACATTATGTTGATGCTGGGCTAAGTTGAAACAGGCCCTAAGCTTATTGTTACACCTTGTGCATCCCAAGGTGACTATAATGAATATGAGACTTGTTAATCATGATTTAAATGAGTTTAAAGTCATAATATGACTATATATTATGTTTGGATAAAACATATAAAGTTCGGGGGAAAATCGGATTAAAGTTGGGGAAAAACCAACTAAGGATTTGCCCTATAACAGAGCTTTTTGAGAAATAAATTCCGTGTGCTATATAAAGTCTTTTGGGACATATTATATACCAAATTGAAGGTCTTGGAATATAGTTTCCAATGCTCTTAACCGTTTGTTTCGATAAAAAGATATAAGCATCGAAAGATGGGCGAATCAGAGGGTGCCAAGCTAGTACCTTTTGACTTTTCAAAAGTTGTTATATATGTTTTAACTTGTCTCTCTCTCTTCAGTTTTATATAGAATCTGACCAGAAAACACCATAAAATAGTCCTTGAGCTCTCTAATAGTGCTTCAAATAATACTAACATCGCTATATCGCCTCTTTCTTTTTGTAGTTTGAGTTTTGGAATGTATTTAATAGTTAATAAAAAATTTCTAATTTCTGTATTTAAGCTTTAAAATATCAAAAAAAGTTGATAAATTTGTTTCCTAATAGTTAGACCTCACGGGACGGTGATCGGAAGCCGTGAGTTTGAGTTATTTGACTTGTAGTGGACTGTTTTGTGGGTTGTTTCGTATTGCTTTTGGGCTGTCTATTGTGATGCTGATTTATGGAGTTTAGAAGGACAAGAAGAGTGTGGAGAAACGCCACATGTGGTAGGGTAGTAGATTGGTCGCTCGTCGTTGTAGTTATAAGCTAATTGATAACTTGTTGATTGGGTGTATTATAGTATATTTGGGGGTTTTGTTGTATTGAAGGTTCAGAATTGTAATTAGGTTGGTTTTGAGTTGCTGATTGTATTATGTTTGTATCTCACCTAAAGTAGGCTTGAGGGAGCAGTAAAATCAGGGGAAATACTGCCTGTTTTATTTTAGAATCGAGTTATCATTTGAGATACGTAATATACTACCGCCATCTAAATTATACACGCATTTCTTTGTTATAGGGTTGGCGTGCTAGTTGTCATAAGCTTGTTGTTGAGTTGCAGTGATGACTTGAGGTATGTTAAGGCTATCCCTTTTTTCTGTTCGACATCCAAATGATACAAACGAAACGAGCAAAATACGCAACTTTCATAAATGACTCTATTCATAAAAATACTATGGGTGTCTATATTCTTGATTCCCTATGTGAATTATTATTATATCATCTATTCATGGTCTTAGAAAAATACGTATTTGATAAAGTTTGTCCGAAAGGCTTATTAATTTTATGATAGTCGAGAAATCTTATTAACGTATTTCTTATGCATTTCATGCATTTATACATGTACATTGACCCATGACTATAAGGCATTATATACGCGTATATTATATGTATATGGATATGGGAAAAGGTTACGGCGTTATATACGTACCATCACCTGATCAGCTGGTATATGTTGATGATTTTGCCCACAACGGCCGAGATGATATGATGGGATGCCCTCAGAGGCTTGATGATATTATGTACACCTATACCTATGCATGATACGACATTTACATGCATGACATTATAAATGTTTCGGAATTCACAAAGTTATTTAGACTCACAGGTGGAATTCTTTACCCCATGTTTCATTTATGACTTTTATGTACTGATTTTTATGCTTTACATACTCAGTACATTATTCGTACTGATGTCCCTTTTTGCCTGGGGATGCTACGTTTCATGCCCGCAGGTGCAGGTAGACAGGAAGCTTACGGTCCCCCTTCTTAGGATCCTTGATCAGTGAGAGTTGGTATGCTCCATTTGATCCGGAGCTGCTTTGAATTTTGGTACGATTTGTTTGCATACATATATGGGTACGATGGGGCCCAGTCCCATCCTTTATACAGTTGTACACTCTAATAGAGGTCTGTAGATAGTCATGTATAGTTATATAATATGTGGCCTTGTCGGCTCGCCCTACTGTATTCTGTATATATATATATATATATATGTCTTTTGGGCATGTTTTCTCACATAGGTTGTTCATATGAATTAGTAGTTTATTCCCAGATGTTATGCATGACCTACACTTATTTCATGTTTATATCTTAGACGAATGCTTAGGGGTGCTCGATAGGTAGAACTCGGGCACTCGTCACGGCCCATCGATTTGGATCGTGACAAAAGTGGTATCAGAGTAGTTTTGTCCTAGGGTTGTCTACAGACCCTGTCTAGTAGAGTCTTGTTTATCGGTGTGTTGTGCACCACACTTATAGACAGGAGGCTACAAGATATTTAGGATGGTTACTTTTCTTTCTTATCTTAGATCGTGCGATATAAGAATTCCTTTTCCTAAGGACATGTTTTGTTTTCAGCGATGCCCAAGAAGGCTATAGCCACCCAGAAGGGTAAGTCCGTGGATGATGAGACTACAAGTAGAGCGCCACGAGTTACCAGGTCTCGGGGATAGTCGCTTAGTGAGACTCCATCTCATACTTCATATACCCTTCCCTTTCCAGAGGAGATCTGAGGGGCACCAGCTCCAGCACCCGCTCCAGTACCCCCAGCTCCTCATCCAGATGCATCGGGTCAGGAGATGATAGATGATATTCAGCTATTGACTCGATTAGTGGCCGCACAGGCTCGACGCCAGGAGGTAGGTATTGGTCATGCAGATAGGGCCATTAGTGCGAGGGTTAGTGATTTCATTAATTTGGACCCTCCGATATTCACTGGAGCAGATCCAAATGAGGACCCTCAGGTATTTATTGATAAGATGCATAAAACTTTAAGGGTAATGAAGGCCACTGTGACTGAGTCAGTTGAGCTAGCTTCCTATAGACTTCGGGATGTTGCAATTAATTGGTACGAGTCTTGGGAGTTGTCCAGATGTGAGGATGCCCTTCCAGCAGTATGGCAGAATTTTACAGAGGCTTTTCTTCGTCATTATTTGCCACCAGAGCTTAGACAGGCCAGAGTTGATAGGTTCTTGACCCTTCGACAGGGTAATATGAGTGTTCGAGAGTACAGCCTTCAGTTTGATTCTTTGGCTAGGTATGATCCCACTATTATAGCTAAGATGGAGGATCGGGTTCACCGGTTCGTGATGGGATTGGAGCCACACCTGCTCAATGACTGTATGTCGGTCTCACTTCATCCAGGCATTGATATTTCTCGTATTCAGGCATACGCTCAGGGTATAGAGGAGCGTAAGCAGAAGCAGAAGGCCGATCGTGAGCATAATAGGGGCCAGAGTAAGAGAGCAAGATCTTCAGGTCCTTATGGTGAGTTTCGAGGTGGTCAGAGATAGCAGTATCCGAGGTATCCAGCTCAGCCATCAGTTAGTGCACCCTCTCAGTTTTCTGGTAGGAGATTTGATCGTTCCACATATTCAGGGCCCAGTCAAAGTTCCAGGGCCTCTCATTCTCAGTATAGGGGTAAGTCAAGTCAGATGAGGCCACCCTTGCCACGATGTGCTCAGTGTGGTAAGCAGCATGTCAGGCAGTGCCTCGTGGGGTTGGGTGTTTGTTATACTTGTGGTTATCCAGGCCACGTTATGAGAGATTATCTGACGAGAGGTGGTGCATGTATAGTTCAGCCAGCGGGATCTATAGCTGGTTCGTCATCATCAATACGCCCCCTGGGCAAGGATCACAGGCACCGGCTGGTCTTGGTAGAGGCAAAAGTGGAGCATCTAGCTCGAGCGATCCTCAGAACCGTATCTATGCCTTAAAGGGTTGACAGGATCATGAGTCATCACTGATGTTGTTACAGGTATCTTATCAACCTCCTCATATGATGTATATGCATTGATTGATCCATGTTCCACCTTATCGTACGTCACTCCGTTGGTTGCTAGTAAGTTTGGGATAGAACCTGAGTTGATTGAACCTTTTGAGGTGTCTACACCTATTGGGGATCCAGTGATAGCTAGACAGGTATATAAAGACCGTATAGTAGTAGTTCATAGTCGTTCTATAGTAGCATACCTGATTGAGTTAGATATGGTGGAATTTGATATTATAATGGGTATGGATTGATTGGCTTCTTGTTATGCTAACGTTGATAGTAGATCAAAGATGGTTCGATTCCAGTTTCCAGGGGAGCCAATTCTAGAGTGGAAAGGTAATACTACATCGCCGATAGGCAGTTTATTTCCTATCTCAAGGAAAGGAAGATGATCAGAAAGAGATATATTTATCACTTAGTTCGGGAAACAGGATGTGAAAGCAGAGTCATCGACCCTTCAATCTATCCCGGTGGTTAATGAGTTTCTCGATGTTTTTCCCGATGAGCTTCCAGGCCTTCCGCCAGAGCGGGAGATTGAGTTTCGTATTGACACATTACCAGATACTCAGCCGATATCTATTCCTCCTTATAGAATGGCACATGTAGAACTGAGAGAGTTGAAAGAACAACTGAGGGATTTGCTTGAAAAGGGCTTTATCAGACCTAGTACATCACCGTGGGGAACACCTGTGTTATTTGTGAGAAAGAAATATGGTTCCTTGCGGATGTGTATTGATTACAGACAGTTGAATAAGGCGACGATCAAGAATAAGTACCCGCTTCCGAGGATTGATGATTTATTTGATCAGTTGCAGGGTGCTAGGTGTTTCTCGAAGATAGACTTGAGGTCGGGGTACCATCAGGTAAGGTTTATAAAGAAAGATATTCTGAAGACAGAATTCAGGGCCAGATACGGGCACTTTGAGTTTCGTGTTATGTCGTTTGGCTTGACCAATGCCCCAGCGATATTCATAGACTTGAGTAGCTTCAGGTTCGCACACTTGAATCACACACGAACTGCTTGCAAAATGCCTTGCTACTTTGCTCTCAATTCACGTTTAACTTCTGCTTTTGTGTGTTACCTATGGAATGAGAACATCCTGCGATTTATTGAATTAGTAGAGTAGAAAATAACTAGAGTTCTAATGCTACTCTTCCTTGGTGGAAGAGTTATAGTTAATCTCAACTCCTAACTCCTTCCTTATCTTGGATAATGTTCTCGTTGAGTAAGGAGTCCTTCTCCTTATTAATTATGCAATCTTTTCGATCAGGAGATATCTATTATTATGCCAGATTTCGTTTATCTCCTGCATGTGCATCTCACGTGCTTTGAATCTGCCCGTGTCTATGCCTACCAGTGATGGACCTGGTTCATCCGTGAGTTCCTTTGTCAATCTTCAAAACTATTCTTTACTTGAGCCAACAGTTAGGTTGCCGGGCTCATGACCCAGAGACCGATCAAGATCGAGATCGGCTGAGATCGAGATCGAGCAAAATAGAGACCGATCAAGATCGAGATCAAACAAAATAAAGACCGATCAAGATCGAGATCGGCCAAGATCCAGGAAAGCTTATCGAGCCAAAAGATAGAAAGCCGGAATATCCGCAACTGGACGAGAATCTCGGCGAAAATTCCAGTGCACATCAAGGAGGGGCCAATTAATTAATCTATCATGGGATTCCTTATTGTATTTAGAATTATATTAAGAGTAGGACTTCCCTACTATATAAATGGAGTCTAATCATTTGTAGAGAGGATTCATTCATGCTATATAAAGCAATATACTGCATTTCTTCTGGTTTTCAATATTCAGTCATTTTGTTATTGTATCAGTTTACCCTCCATTTAGTTTGAGGGTGATCAAACATGAGGGTCAAGGCTAATTGATTCATTCGGTTTGCATTTATTTCGTTTATAGCTAATTTCGATACTTATAGTTATATTTTCTCAATTCGTACCAAGCTATATCACATATCCTTAAAACACGTACAAATTCAATTGTTATCTATTTTTCGGGTAAACAAATATATTAGCGTGATTTGCTTTGCTAGGAGTTTTTTTAAATTTATTTTTCACCCGATATTCGATATCTATATTACGCTCTGACTAATTCGGATTCGCACCATGTCAGACCCATAAAAACGAAAGCATTTTCTACAAGAAGTTTTTCATTCCCACCACATAAACTTTGTTTGCATAGTTTTTGTACAAATATTCTATTTATTTTTTATTTTTTATTTTTGCATTTTCTGCAAAATACACTCAAAGTTTCTTAATGTTTCTATAGTGGTGTTGTAGCACAAGATAAGCATATTGCCATTCCAATGCTTGCAAGAATATAGGCTTCTGACGTTATTAGGACAAATAAATGAACCGTGTGTTCAGGACCTTTCTAGATCTGTTCGTGGTTGTATTTATAGATGATATTTTGGTTTATTCTCGTTCAGAGGTTGAGCATGCAGATCATTTTTGTACTGTGCTCAGAGATCTACAAGAAAGGAAGTTGTATGCAAAATTCTCTAAATGTGAATTCTGGTTGAATTCTGTAGACTTCCTTGGTCATATTATTTTGGGTGAGGGTATCCGGGTCGATACACAGAAGATTGAGGCAGTGAAGACTTGGCCTAGACCCACGACACTGACAGAGGTTCGTAGCTTCCTGGTTTGGCAGGTTATTACAGGAGGTTTGTAGAGGGTTTTTTTTCCCTTTCAGCACCATTGACAAAGTTGACTCAGAAGGCAACCAAGTTTCAGTGGACTGATACTTATGAGTGGAGTTTCCAGGCATTAAAGGACAGATTGACTTCAGCACCGGTTCTGACACTTCTAGAAGGTACTGATGGTTATGATATCTATTGTGACGCTTTGGGCATTGGATTGGGTTGTGTATTGATGCAACATGGTAAGGTTATCGCTTATGCTTCTAGACAATTAAGAAACCACGAGAAAAATTACCCGACCCACGATTTAGATTTAGCCGTGGTGATTCATGCACTAAAGATGTGGACACACTATTTGTATGACATTCATGTTGATATCTATATGGACCATAAGAGCCTTCAGTCTATATTCAAGCAAAAGGAATTGAATTTACGTCAGAGGCGATGGTTGGAGCTACTAAAAGACTATGATGTTGATATTTTATACCATCTAGGAAAGGCGAATGTAGTAGCCGACGCCCTCAGCCGTAGATCTATGGGTAGCTTATCATATTTACATCCATAGAAGAGTGAGATATCTTGTGATATTCATCGGCTAGCTAATCTTAGAGTTCGATTATTAGATTCAGGTGGTACTGGAGTTACCATTCAGGACACAGCAGCATCCTCTCTAGTAACTGAAGTGAAGGAACGCCAGTATGAAGATCCTGTGCTAGCTCACTACAGAGATACAACCCCTCAAAAGGAGAATACACCATTGGAGATTACAAGAGATGGAGTCCTCAAATATCGAGGTCGATTATGTGTTCCTAATGTAGCAGGGTTGCGCCAGCAGGTTATGGAAGAAGCTCACTATTCTCGTTATTCTATTCATCCAGGAGCGACGAAGATGTATCATGATATCAGGGGAATATACTGGTGGGACAGAATGAAGAAGGATATAGCAGAGTTTGTTGCTCAGTGCCCTAATTGTCAGCAGGTTAAGATTGAGCATCAGAAACCAGGTGGATTATTGCAGGCTATAGAGATTCCGACTTGGAAATGGAAAGTGATTAACATGGATTTCATTATAGTCTTACCTCGTACCCAGCATAAAGTTCGATTCTATTTGGGTTATTATTGATAGACTTACAAAATCAGCTCATTTTTTGCCTATCAGGACTACGTATTCAGCAGAGGATTATGCAAGGATTTACATTAAGGAGATAGTACGACTTCATGGTGTCCCTATATCTATTATCTCATATAGAGGTGCTCAGTTTACAGCTAATTTTTGGAGGTCCTTCCAAAAAGGATTGGGGACTCATGTGAGTCTTAGTACATCATTTCATCCCCAGACAGACAGTCAGGCTGAGCGTACTATTCAGACACTGGAAGATATGCTACGGGCTTGTGTGATGGACTTCAGGGGTATCTGGGATGATCATCTTCCACTTATTGAGTTCGCATATAATAATAGTTATCATTCCAGCATTCAGATGGCTCCATACGAAGCTCTTTATGGACGAAAGTGTAGGTCACCTATCGGATGGTTTGAAGTTTAGGAAACTAAGTTAGTAGGACCAGAGTTGGTACAACAGGTAGTTGAGAAGATTAAGCTTATACGGGGAAGCCTATTAGCAGCTCAGAGTCGTCAGAAGTCATATGCAGATAATCGACGACGGGACTTGGAGTTTCAGGTAGATGACTGGTATTCCTAAAGCTATCACCGATGAAAGGCGTTATGAGATTCGGTAAGAAAGGAAAGCTTAGCCCTCGGTACATCGGACCTTATAAGATCATACGCAGAGTATGCCAGGTAGCATATGAGTTAGACTTGCCTTCCAACTTGGAGTCAGTACATCCAGTTTTTCACATGTCTATGCTCCGCAAGTGTATTGGAGATATTTCTAGAGTCGTTCCAGTTGACGATGTTCAGGTCACACAACATATATCATATGAGGAAGCTCCAATTGCTATACTAGATAAACAGGTTCGGAGATTGAGAACTAAAGATGTATCTTCAGTTAAAGTACTTTGGAGGAACAATAATATGGAGGAGGTGACTTAGGAAGCTGAAGAAGGCATGAAGTCTAGGTATCCTCACTTGTTTCCGCTTCCATAGGAGGATCGGACTGAGACATCATAGCCTTAGGTAGTATGTGGTACTTGATTCTTATGTTAGTTAATATCATTGATCTTGTGAGACCATTTGTGTTATTGTTGATTGTGGCCCTCTGTGGCTTTGTATTGTTGGGTTTTTTGTCTGACAGATTGATAGTGGCACCATTACAGAGGAGACTCTGCCAAAAATTTCTATAAATAACTGGGAGTTTAACATTCGAGGATAAATGTTTCTAAGGGGGGAAGATTGTTACACCCTGTGCGTCCCAAGGTGACGTATAATGAATATGAGACTTGTTAATCATGATTTAAATGAGTTTAAAGTCATAATATGACTATATATTATGTTTGGATAAAACATATAAAGTTCGGGGGAAAATCGGATTAAAGTTGCGGAAAAACCAACTAAGGATTTGCCCTATAACAGAGCTTTTTGAGAAATAAATTTCGTGTGCTATATAAGGTATTTTGGGACATATTATATACAAAATTGAAGGTCTTGGAATTTAGTTTCCAACGCTCTTAACCGTTCGTTCATACGATATTCGGATAAAAAGATATAAGCATCGGAAGATTGGCGAATCAGAGGGTACCAAGCTAGCACCTTTTGACTTTTCAAAAGTTGTTATATATGTTTTAACTCGTCTCTCTCTCTCTCTCTCTCTCTCTCTCTCTCTCTCTCTCTCTCTCTCTCTCTCTCTCTCTCTCTCTCTCTTCAGTTTTACACAGAATCTGACCAGAGAACACCATAAAAATAGTCCTTGAGCTCTCTAATAGTGCTTCAAATAATACTAATATCCCGGGTACGAAATCGAGAAGCGATAACATCAGAATGATCCCTACGACGTAAGCATTGCTATATCGCCTCTCTTTTTCTTTGTAGTTTGAGTTTTGGAATGTATTTAATAGTTAATAAAAATTCATAATTTCTGTATTTAAGCTTTAAAATATCAAGAAAAGTTGATAAATTCGTTTCCTAATAGTTAGACCTCACGGGACGGTGATCGGAAGCCGTGAGTTCGAGTTATTTGACTTGTAGTGGACTGTTTTGTGGGTTGTTTCGTATTGTTTTTGGGCTGTCTATTGTGTTGCTTATTTATGGAGTTTAGAAGGATAAAAAGGGCATGGAGAAACGCCACATGTGGTAGGGTAGTAGGTTTGTCGCTCGTCGTTGTAGTCACAGGCTAATTGATAACTTGTTGATTGGGTGTATTATGGTATATTTGGGGGGTTTGTTGTATTGAAGGTCCCGAATTGTAATTAGGTTGGTTTTGAGTTGCTGATTGTATTATTTTTGTATCTCACCTATAGTAGGCTTGAGGGAGCAGTAAAATCAGGGGAAATGCTACCCGTTTTATTTTAGAATCGAGTTATCGTTTGAGATACGTAATATACTACTGCCATCTAAATTGTACACGCATTTCTTTGTTATAGGGTTGGCGCGCTAGTTATCATAAGCTTGTTGTTAAGTTGCATTGACGACTTGAGGTATATTAAGGCTATCCCTTCTTTCTTTTTGGCATGATCCAAATGATACAAACGAAACGAGCAAAATACGCAACTTTCATAAATGACTCTATTCATAAAAATACTAGGGGTATCTATATTCTTGATTCCCTATGTGAATTATTATTATATCCTCTATTCATGGGTCTTAGAAAAATACGTATTTGATAAAGTTTGTCCGAAAGGCTTAATAATTTTATGATAGTCGAGAAATCTTATTAATATATTTCTTATGCATTTCATGCATTTATACATATACATCGACCCATGACCAGAAGACGTTATATACGCGTATATTATATGTATATGGATATGAAAAAAGGTTACGGCGTTATATACGCACCACCACCTGATCAGCTGGTATATGTTGATGATTTTTTCCACAGTGGCCGAGATGATATGATGAGATGCCCTCAGAGGCTTGATAATGTTATGTACACCTATACCTATACATGATACGACATTTACACGTACGTGCATGACATTATAAATATTTTGGGATTCACAAAGTTATTTAGACTCACAGGTGGAATTCTTTACCCCATGTTTCATCTATGTCTTTTATGTACTGATTTTCATGCTTTACATACTCAGCACATTATTCGTACTGACGTCCCTTTTTGCCTGGGGATGCTGCGTTTCATGCCCGCAGGTGCAGGTAGACAGGAAGCTGACGGTCCCCCTTCTTAGGATCCTTGATCAGCGAGAGTTGGTGTGCTCCATTTGATCTGAAGCTGCTTTGAGTTTTGGTACGATGTGTTTGCATACATATATGGGTACGACGGGGCACAATCCCGTCCTTTATACAGTTGTACACTCTAATAGAGGTCTGTAAACAGTCATGTATAGTTATATAGTATGTGGCCTTGTCGGCTCGCCCTACCATATTTCGTATATATATATATATATATATATATATATATATATATATATATATATATATCTTTTGGGCATGTTTTCTCACGTAGGTTATTCATATGAATTAGTAGTTTATTTTCATATGTTATGCATGACCTACACTTATTTCATGTTTATATCTTAGACGAATGCTTAGGGGTGCTCGATAGGTAGAACTCGGGCACTCGTCACGGCCCATCGGTTGGGATCGTGACACTTATGGAAGCACAGAGTTTGTCATCATCAAAAAGGGGGAATTTGTTAGCCCAAGTAAAGGATAGTTTGCAGATTGACAAAGGAACTCAGGGATGAGCCAAGTCCATCACTGGTAGGCATAGACACAGGCAGATTCAAAGCACGTGAGATGCACATGCAGGAGATAAATAAAATCTGGCATAATAATAGATATCTCCTGATCGAAAAGATTGCATAATTTATAAGGAAAATGACTCATTAATCAAAGAGAACACTATCCAAGATAAGGGAGGAGTTAGGAGTTGAGATTAACTAGAACTCTTTCACCAAGGAAGAGTAGCATTAGAACTCTAGTTGTTTTCTACTCTACTAACTCTATAAATCGTAGAAAGTTCTCATTCTACAGGCAACACACAAAAGCAGAAGCTAAACGTGAATTGAGAGCAAAATAGCAAGGCATTTTGCAAGCAGTCCGTGTGTGATTCAAGTGTGCGAACCTGAAGCTACATGAATCAGATAGAAGAACCAGTTCCAAGTGTCTGTCTTTTGTTCTAGTTCAATTGTAGTGGGTATTTTCATATTGTACCTTTCATCTTTATCCAGAGACAATTGTAATAGGTACTCAGAGTATTCAAGTTAGAGTTAACTTGAAGTTGTCGCAACAGTTAGAGACTGTGTGCCACAACGGGATTAGAGTTAATCCTAGGTTTACAAAAGTATTTTGTAAATGCAGTTTTTTGTCTCTATGATTTAGTAGAGAGTTTGGAAAAATCCTACTGGGAAGTAGGTCGTGGTTTTTTCACCTTTTGAGCCAGGTGTTTTCCACGTAAAAATCCTTGTGTTCTTTAATTTCTGCATTTTATTATTCCGCAACAGTAGTATAAGGAACACATAGAAGAACTAGGTCCTTCTATAATCTATGCACACGAAAAATTGGACACCACACAAATAACCCCTTTTGTGTAGTATTGAAGTTAAAACATCAGAAGTTATAAATTCATACTAATTAATAGTAATATCGTAGGTTATTTGTGCTCCGTCATATTTTCTATAATAAAGTTCTCTCCACCCTTCATCTTCACACTTATGGTTATTTACTATATGTCATATCGCTCGTGGGGAAGCTTCATTGGAAACCTCATGCTCGGACTCAATGTTCCTACTTTACCAAATCCTGGCAGGAACTTATATAATTTGTACCTTAAATTTTCAATTAGGGCCTTAGAGAAGAAAAAAAAGGAGAAGAGATAAATATATTATTTATGCGAGTAATGTATAAAGGCCAACAATTTTTATTCCATTTTAATTTTCTCTCTGATGGCGCTGGTTCTAACCTCTTTAGTTCTCGGGAAAAAAGAAGGAAACTGGATACATTATGTGAAAAGAAAGAAAAATATGCAAAAAGATTAATTATATATACATGAAACCTTTATATCTTTATATACGGGTAAAACCGGGCTCATGGTATACTCCGGTCTCCGACAAAATAAGCCAAGCTCGAGACATGATGACAGAGGACCGAAATCGAGGCAAAAGTCTCATCGAGTCAGAACCCGGGGCATGACGCCCGCCCTCGAGAATATCGGGGTCATGGTTCGAAATCGGTCCTAGCCTTGAACGACTTCTAAGAACATTGTCGGGCAATCAAGTACGGCCAACGGAGGGCCGTTATATCCTTGACCGGCCGAATATCGCGGCGGGAATATTCATTAAACACATTGTAACATGCATTCAAAAGCAATATATTATTATTTTCTCTGTTATTAGCTTTTTCTCTTGTTCATCATTGCTGGTCATAGCGAGCCCAGATCGAGGATGAATATTTTACTAAGGCTGGAACTATCATCCTCGTGTGGTTTGAATCCATTTTATTTTTGTTTGTTCAATTTGACCTAATCTATCGCTTTTTATCAAATTAACCCGCATATCCTTAAAATCACTTACAAATTTAATTGTTATAAGCTTTTGAGGGTAAACAATCTTGTGAAAATAACATACCAGACATTGCCAGAAAAGTTGAGATATTAACATTTTCTCTGCTTAAGTTCATCAAAGCACGCCTATATATGATGCTACCAGGTTTGAAATTGTACGGGTTTAGACAAAACTCGTCCCGCACACACAACGCCTGCCATTCCTAGTTGGTTGCAAACTCTGAGAGGTTGTTACGGATGTTTTTAGAAACGGTTGCCTGACTTATGTCTACAAATTGCGACTCTTCGTGAATGGTTTCTTAAGAGACTGTTAGGTAAATTTTAATTTTAATAAGAAAATAGAAGGGAACTGCAAAAAAAAAGGACAAAAAAGATAAATTATCTTCCTCGTTGATAAGAGATTCCACATAGCTCCTTTATGTCCCTCTTTTATATAGATGTAGATTTTTTTTGTTATTGGTAATATTAATTTTTAGCATTTTGAAGATATATTTTTTCTTATTGTTTAATTTAATTATCAATTATACTTTTTTCTTTAGATAATTTTAACTTTAAATATATTATTGATTGCTCAAATGGGCTCCCTTTTTTTTTTATGCATAATACAAAGTGAAACATTATATCAAAAAAAATGTTGGTTCCTTTCCTTTTTCATTTTATTGCATCGTTTATTTATTCTCCAAGAAACTTTTTATTGTGGAAAAAAAAAGAATGTCTTTACTTTCATTAAAGGATATTCTCAAAGAATAAGTTGAGAACAATATATTTGCCTGAAAAGTAGCTACTATCTGGGCTACATAAGATGCTTTTTGCCCAATAGCTACATAAACACATACAATATTATATTTTGACCTTACTGTTTGAAAATTCTATTAGTAGCTATTGTGTATGTCTATCAACAATAGTAAATTTTCGCTAATCATATTTTATGGGGGGTAGCGCTCTATCCCGCCCGGTGATGATCTTCTCTCCTTTTAGAATTTTTTCTCACACACCTTTTTTATCCTTTTTCACCACCAAGGAAGAAAGAATAATATTTGGAACTTTGTATTGGGGTAAGACCCCGAAAACTTTTGGTCAAAAAGAGAACTTTTCAATAGCAAATTAAACAAAAGGACCAAAAGTTCCTCAACACATAAGGAATTTTTTTTAGTTTATGACTATAAGAATAAATAGTCTCGAAGCACACACTTATTAATGAGTATTTTTTCCAAAAATAACATAATAAAAAGTGCACTAGAGTTGTCAAATAAATTTAAGGAAGAAAGTGTAAGTTTCAAAAAAACGAGAAATATTAATTTTATTTAGAGAACTTAATAAAGAAGAAAGGATGCCTCACACAAGTCTTTCGATAACTCCGCTTATGTGAGCTTGCTCGCATGGTCGATCCAGAGCCGGGATAAAGAAGGAGGATTGCAGTGCCATAAAACTTGCCAACTCATGATAAATCTTTATGATAAATAGATGTCTTCAAGATATTTGCTTTACAAACTTAGACATGATAGCACTATCTTGATTTGTATTCACATTGCATATATATAATAGGATTTTGAATCATTTTATTACATCTACACTTACTTGAGGAAACAACTTGAAAAGATAAGATTGATTGTGTTAAATCTACGCATTTCTAATAAGGTAAAATAATATTTGTAACATGGAGAATATTATAATTATGGCAACATAGACCTTTAAGCTAGAGACATGTCTAAGATTTCAAAAAGATTGATGTATTATTATGAATAGGTAGATCTAAAATTTATATTTGACGGGTTTAACTTTTAGGTACTGATGATAAACTCATCACACTTTTGAGGTTGTAGGTTCAAAATTAATTTTATGTCACGATTTTAACAATTTTTCACATGTCTTTATACTCCGTACTGGAAATATTTTGATCATCCGAATCCATTGATTCTATGCTACGTCCTCCACTTCTGCTAATTTAAATATATATATTCAGTTTAATATTCAAAATTTAACGATGCTGGCCGAAGGAGAATAGAGATTTCAAGATGTTACACTTAGGGATTTTGAAAGAAATAAACCAACCAAACAAAAATTATATTATATTATAAGTGTGAAGTTCGAAAGTAAAGTTTGAAAGACGAAAATAACCGTCAAAAATTGAATGACAATTTTGCCTCTTCACATAAAAAATGACTTCTATTAAATGACAATTTTGGCTACATTGAATCGGACTAATGGAGGATTATTTCATCTCCCAGGGAAGTTGCAGTGGTGAAATATTTTTTAGTAACGTTGTGGCCTTTTCATATTTTTGCTTTAATTGTTTTGTCTTTTGAGTTTCCAACGATTATAAATGTAGCCTTTTCACATTTATGTTGCACTATATAAAAGCACAATATGGTGTCAAATCACTTCTATCTTTTTTTTTTCTTGTCCCCGTCAGAAGTTCTCTCCCATAAATAACTACTATGGTATATTTTGCTCAACACTATTTTAACAGGTAAATCTATTTATCTATTAGACCAGTTCATTTATGCTTACGTGTTGTCTAAGGACTTGTATTTATGAGATAACTTATACTATGAAGTTATTCAGAAATCATCATTGACATAGTTCATGACTTTGTGCTGGACTCTATGCCAACGAAAAGCTTTATTACTTCCAATTGGTACATGCCTAGAGGTTACGTTATACTAAAAATTTTCTTGGTATCATCTTTATATAAAATGGTGTAGTGATATAACTCATGTTAAATAGGAATAATACAATTTATTATTGCATATAATACGAAAGAACTCATTTATGGATGCTTATTTAACAAATTAACAAATGAATAACATATCCTCACATAAAAAATATAATGTTTCTCATTTGAATTGCTAAATAATTTTTTATCCAGATCATTTGGTACAAAAATTAATGAATATTTGGTAAGAGCTACATAAAAAAGGTTATACTTAATTTATTCGATTCAACTTATACTTTATTTTCAAACTCTTAATTACTCGTTATTTATATGTTTTAATATTATCTACATCATTCTAGAAAGTTTGTACATATTGATATGGGACACACGTACAATCTAAAGATTAGTACTTTAATAAAGGCAAGAGGGGACACAACACGTGTTCATCCTCCACTTGTGGATCCAATTTTAGAAAACACAAAAGACATGAGATTTGAACCTCCGAGCTTAGTAATAAAAAAAGTAAAAGAAAAAGACAACAAGATAGACTTGATATTTGTAACATTTTATTTGTAAAGATGCATGTCAAGACCCAAAATCCCATCACATGAGTCGTGATGACACTTAGTATCTAAGACTAGGTAAGCCAAGTACAATTACATTTCAAGAATTTTTTAAAAAATATATATATATAATTTAATACAACCTCTCAAGACTGGTAATACTGAGTCACGAGCTCTAACTGAGTACATGCAGTGATCCCCAAGGATCGAATATACAATACTGTTCGAATAAGAGCGGACAGTACAATAAAAATGGAAAGACTCTGGGGACTGCGACGACCAAACAGCCCTACCTTGAATCCTTGCGATCACACTCTAATCTCTGTCCGAATCCGATATCTTCAATACCTGGCTCTGCACAAAAATATGCAAAAGTGTAGTATGAGTACACCACAGTCGGTACCCAGTAAGTATCAAGACTAACTTCAGTGGAGTAGTGAAGAGATACAGTCAAGACACTCACTAGTCAAATAATTTGTGTAATATAGCAGTATACAATAGTACTGAAAATGTAACGACCCGGCCGGTCGTTTAGAGAGTTATAGCCCCGTTTTCCCCATTTCTATTCTTTTTATGTTATTCAGCTATATTATGTTATATCGGATTAGTTGGTTCGGGTCCGGAAGGAACTCGGAGTGAATTGAGACACCTAGTCTCTTAAGTAGAAACTTAAGTTGGAAAAGTCATTCGGATATTGACCTATGTGTAAACGATCTCGGATTTGAATTCTGATGGTTCCGTTAGCCCCGTTAGGTGATTTTGGACTTAGGAGTGCGTCTGGAATGTGATTTGGAGGTCCGTGATAGAATTAGGCTTGAATTGGCAAAATTAAAAATTTAACGATTTCAGTCGGCAGTAGAAAATTTGATATCGGGGTCGGAATGGAATTTCGAAAGTTGGAGTAGGTTCGTAGTGTCATTTGTGACGTGTGTGCAAAATTTGAGGTCATTCGGACGTGGTTTGGTTAGTTTTGGTATCGGTTGCCGAATTTGGGAATTTAGAAGTTCTTAGGCTTAAATCCGACGGTAATTTGATGATTTGATGTTGTTTTGAGTAATTTGAAGGTTCGACTAAGTTGGTATGTTGATATATGACTTGTTGGTATTTTTGGTTGAGGTCCTGAGGGCCTCGGGGTAATTCCGGGTGGTTAACGGATTTGTTGAAGTTGGAAAATTGCAGCTGGAGCTGCTGCTTCTGCTATTTTCGCACCTGCAGAAGAAAGGGTCGCAGGTGCGAGGCCGCTGGTGCGTGTGGGGAGTACGCAGGTGCGGGAGACGATGGGCCAAGGCTAAGAATGCAGGCGCAAAGAATTGGCCGCATCTGCGAGTCTGCAGGTGCGAGGCTTTGAGCGAAGATGCAGAGATGAGAAGTTTGGACTGGTTTCGCAGATGCGCACCTGGGACCGCAGATGCGAGTCCACAGGTGCGAGGAAGGGGTCCGCAGGTGCAAAATCTAGGTAATTAAGTGAGTTGCGCGGGTGCGGCTTCTTGGACCGCAGGTGCGGTCGCACGGGTGCGAGAAAATAGCCGCAGGTGCGAAAAACCTAGGCAGAAATCATAAATAGAACCCTTCGCGAATTTTGGTCATTCTTCACAATTTCAACTTGGTTTTTGGAGCTTTTGGGAGAGGTTTGAAGAGGGAATCAAGGGGATTTCATTGAGGTAAGTTACTTAAGTCATAATACTTGTATATATGGTGATTTCCCATTGTTTTAATCATGGTAATTTGTGAAAATGAGGGGTTAGGGCTTGGAATTTTTGGAGGGTAATTTAAGGATTTGAAGGACCAAACGATGTCGGATTTTGATGAATTTGGTATGGTTAGACTCGTGAGTGAATGAGCTTTCTAGTTTTATGAATTTTGTCGGATTTTGAGACGTGGGCCTGGGGGTCCGAGTTTGAGCCAATTTCGGGTATTGGTCTAATTTTTGTAGTTTTTCTTGTGGAATTCATTCCATTAACGTGTATTGATGGTATTGTACTGATTGTGAATAGATTCTGAGCATTTAGAGGCCGAGTCCAGAGGCAAGATCATTACGGGTTAGAGATTTGACCGGTTTGAGGTAAGTAACGATTGTAAATCTAGTCCTGAGGGTATGAAACCCCGTATTTCGTATCATTCTACTATTTTGAAGTGACGCACATGCTAGGTGACGGGCGTGTAAGCGTGCACTATTGGGAATTTATGACTTGGTCTGTCCCGTAGCAACTGTAAAGTTGCATCCTTGGTTGAAATCATTTGATACTTATATGTTTTAGAAAGAATTTCTGTAAATTGGGCTGAATGCCATGTTTGGGCCTTGCGCCAATGCTGTTTGGACCCTTAGGGGCTGTTTCTTACCATCCTCTCACTATTTTTGATTGAAAATCTATACTCAGTCATGTTTATACTTGTTTACCACATAACTATGTTTTATGACTCTATTTTAATGCATATAAATGTTTTGGGCCGAATGCCCTGTTTTACTGAAATGCCCGAGTGGCTTGATTTGTGAGGATGAGTGTGGATCGGGGCTGCCCGCATGCAGCATACTTTATGACTGAGTGAGGCCGAGGGCCTGATTTGTGAGGATGAGTGTGGATCGGGGCTGCCCGCCTGCATCATACTTTATTATTATCGCACGTGAGTTGTCCGTGCAGATTATATCGCTTGGGCTGAAGGAGCCCTTCCGGAGTCTGTACACACCCCCAGTGAGCGCAAGTACCTACTGAGTGCGAGTGCCGAGTGTCGAGTGTTGAGTTCTGAGTGCCGAGTGCTGAGTAACTGGGAGGCATGAGTGATTATGAGGTATGCCCGAGTGGCAAGAGTGATTATGAGGTTTCCCCGAGGGGCTGTATATGAATGATGTTTTGCTCGAGGGGTTGTTATGATTTCATCATTTTTTCTCACTTTTGCATTGAGCCTTCGTTTGAAAAACTGTTGAAAAAATATCTTTAAATAATTTTTACTGGAACTGGGTTTAAACGAGATGTTTGATTCAAATCGTGATTTTTAAAGCATGGGGTATTTTACTGAGATTTTCTGATATGAACGTTATATGCTTTATTGCTCGTCTTTACTGCTCAGTCTTTATTTTTTGTTGTTACTTACTGAGTTGGTGTACTCGCGTTACTCCCTGCACCTTGTGTGCAGATCCATGTATAGCTGGACACGGTAGCGGTTATTGAGTGTTCTGGTTGCAGATTCTCTTGGAGATAGCAAGGTAGCTGTTTGGCGATCGCAGCCCCTACTCTTCTCCATCTTATCTTCCTCTAGTTGTATTAAGCTATTTTTCAGGCTGAGTTAGCCTTGATATTGTTAGACATATTTGTAGCAGATGCTCATGACTAGTGACACCCCGATGTCGGGCTTTTCTTTTCCTCACTTTTATTTTTTTTTGATTTGAACTCTTTAAATGGAGGTTTTATGTTAAATAACCTTGAAAGTATCTTTGAAATGAAAATATCATCTTGTTTTGGAAATGAGTCGGCTTGCCTAGTTCCACGATAGGCATCATCACGACAGGGGTTAGTTTTGGGTCGTGACAGATTGGTATCAGAGCCTAGGTTACATAGGTCTCATGAGTCATGAGCGGGTTTAGTAGAGTCTTGCGGATCGGTACGGAGACGTCTGTACTTATCTTCAGGAGGCTTCAGAACCTTTAGGAAACTCCACATTCTTGAATTCTTGTCGTGCGAATCTGTTTATTCTAGTAGCTAAACATCTGTTGTTTCATTCTCTCACAGATGGTGAGGACTTGTACTACCGGACAGGAGGGCCAGCCACCAGTACCACCAGCCAGGGCCGCGAGAGGCCGAGGCCACGTTAACGGCTGTGGTAGGGGTAGAGGTGCAGCCTGTACAACAGCCTGTACAACTTGGTCCCAGATCAGGACCAAGTTCCAGTTGTTGATGCACCAGCTCAGGCACCACATGTGCCTATTGTGATTCCAGGCCTTCAGGAGGCCCTAGCTCAGATTCTGACAGTGTGTACTGGCCTTGCTCAGGCGGTCTCTATTTCGACGGCCGCAACTACTTCTCTGGCCAGGGGAGGCACTCAGACTCCCTTCGCTCGCACACCCGAGCAGGTTATTCAGGGACTTCAGACACCATAGGCACCACCAGCCCAGTCGGTTCCTGTTGCTCAGGATTATGTGGTTCCTTCTATGCCTGAGGATGATCAGCGTAGGTTGGAGAGGTTTGGGAGACTTTAGCCATAACCTTTCAGTGGCACAGAGAGAGAGGATGCTCAGGACTTTTTGGACAGGTGTCAGAGGATACTCCGTACTGCTGGCATTTTGGAGACTTGTGGGGTCTCATTCACTACCTTTCAGTTTTTTGGGGCTGCACTTAGATGGTGGGAGACTTACGAGAGGCGTAGGCCTGTTGGCGCAGAACCCCTTACTTGGCAGCAGTTCTCCGTGGTTTTTTTGATGAAGTTCGTGCCTCAATCCCACAGGGAGGAGCTGCGTAGACAGTTTGAGCAGCTCCGCCAGGGTGATATGTCTGTGATGCAGTATGAGATGCGGTTCTCCGAGTTGGCCTGTCATGCTATCTGATTGGTTCCCACTGACAGAGAGAGGATCATGAGGTTTATTGATGGCCTCACTTATTAGCTACAGTTGCTCATGACCAGGGAGCGGGTTTCGGGTAGTACCTTTGATGAGGTTGTCGACATTTCTTGGCAGATTGAGATGGTTCGCGATCAGGAGAGGGTTGAGCGGGAGGCCAAGAGGCCTCGTGGTCAGGGTGGATTCAGCGGTGCTCCTTTTGGGGGTCAGTTCCAGCACGGTAGAGTTCGTCATTTCAGACAGGCTCAGTCAGCTCGGCCATTTCATCGGGGTGCATCATCTGGCCATGTTTCTCACAGTTCTCATCAGGTCCACTCATCACTTAGTGCCCTTCTAGTTCAGAGTTCGTCCCGTGCTCCACCTGTTCAGGGCTCTTCCATGCCAGGTTCTTCTACCAGTCATCACGGTGCTAGGGGTTCCCTTCAGTTTCCGCCGCCAACACCAGGGAGTTGTTTTGAGTGTGGGGAGGTTGGGCATATGTGGAGGTAGTGTCCTCGTCGTCATGGAGGTCTATCTCAGCAGAGGAGTCAGCCTCCGACTACAGCACCAGCTACCTCACCATCCGCCCAATCAGCTCGGGGTGGAGGTTAGTCAGCTAGGGGGTCGCCCTAGAGGGGGAGGCAGATCAGGGGGTGGTCAGGCCCATTTCTATGCTCTCCCTGCCAGACCAGATGTTATTGCTTCAGATGCTGTGATTACAGGTATTGTCTCAGTTTGCCACAGAGATGCCTCAGTATTATTTGACCCTGGTTCCACGTATTCATTTGTTTCCTCGTATTTCACCCATTTTCTGGATATGCCCCGTGAGTCCTTAGTTTTATCTGTATATGTATCTACTCCTGTGGGCGATACTATTATTATGGACCGCGTATATCGGTCATGTGTGGTGACAATTGGGGGTCTGGAGACCCGAGTAGATCTATTGTTGCTCAGTATGGTTGACTTTGATGTGATATTGGGTACGGATTGGTTATCTCCATGTCATGTTGTTCTAGATTGTCACGCTAAGACGGTGACGTTGGCTATGCCGGGAATTCAGAGGGTTGAGTGGAGCAGTTCTGTAGATTATGTACCAAGTAGGGTGATTTTCATATTTGAAGGCTCAGCGCATGGTTGAAAGTCTAGGGGTGTTCAAAACCAAACCGAAATCGAAAACCGAACCGAAACCGAAACTTAATGGCTTATTGGTATCGGGTTAACGGTTTAACGGACGGGGAACGGATTGAAATTTTTTTATTAACGACTTATCGGTTTGGGGGCGGATTATTCAATTTTCTTAACGGATAATCCGTGATGTTTGGCATATTTCGATATGTGTTGATGTTACTTTGCCCATGCTTTAACCACTTTTTGATGTTATTTAATCTTTAAAACACCCAACATGGTGTAATTATTGGTTTGATGACTAATTAAGTTATGTGTGACGATTTAAGGTGTTCGGAGTGCAAAATATGAAGAAAAGGTGGTTTAGCTAGAGGAAGAAGGGTTGGATGCGTCGCATCCAACCTAGGAAAACATCATCATGCATGCAACCTTAGCAGTGAAGTTGGGCCATCGCGTCTGCCATCGCGTGCGAAACTGGGAAGTAGAAGTGAAGCTGGATGCGTCGCGTCCACCATCGCATGCAAGCTGAGAAATAGAGGACAAGGTGGATGCGTCGCATCCACCTTCGCAGGCAAAAAATTGAAATGGAGGACAAGGTGGATGCGTCGCATCCACCTTAGCATCAACCCCTGAAGCCGATTTGGACTAGGAATAGGAGAGCTTTGGCCCACGACTTTTGTACGCAATATATAAGCCAAAAACGCCTCTTTTAGGTCATCTAACATATTGGGAAGAGGGAAAAAGTAACGACAAAGCTGTGGAGGCCGGAATTCATCAAGTTTCATCTTTCTCCCACCAAACTTAGTAATTTTTATGTTTCTTTGTATGATTTGTTGTTTGGCTACCATGTCTATATGGAGCTAAACTTCACGTTCTAGGGTTGTGGTTCTTTCATGACTATTGTTATTCGGATATTGATTTTGACTTCTTGATTTATCATATTAGTGTATTTATTCAATCTTGCACTTAATTATTTAATTGCTTGATCACCAATTGAATATTATCTACGAATCTAGAATTGAACTCGAAAGTGGGAATTCTATATTGCATATAGGATTGAGTAGGGCAAGTTCTTGAACTCGGGCATCGGGGAACGGATTCGTGGTTAGGATAGACATATACCTAATTGCCTTGCTTGGTTGATTTACAGGAATTATAAATGCGTTCTTGTTGATTCTAACTCCATAGACATATAGGCGTTAGGTTAGCTTGAATAGGCGAGTAAGAACTCGACAGATTCTTATGAGCATTAACCCTGTCAACCAATAAGCTAGATAAATTAGTCGGTCAATTCAATTGAAGAATACAATAGGATTGTTAGATAGCCCATAACCCTAGATCGTTTTCATTACATTGATATCATTAAAATCTGCTCTTTCTCTGTTCAAAGTTTATTATTTATATTTTTCTTATTTAATTAGTTTAGAATAAAATATTTTTGGATTTAATTCTTGTTTAGATAATTGGGATAGTCTAATTTAGTTAATAGTTAATCATAAGTCCTCGTGGGTTCGACATCCGACTTTTAGTCACTTTATTACTTGACGACCGCGTATACTTGCGTGAGTGTGTTTGGTCGCAACAAGTTTTTGGCGCCGTTGCCGGAGACTTAGAAATTTGCTATTTTTCTAGATTAGACATTTTTTTTATCTATTCATGTTTTTTTTATTATTTTATTTTAGTTAGTATTTTTTATTTATTTTAGCATGGCATCTTGGAATAAAAATTATTCGAATGATGGTTATTCTTATTTTGATGATCCTTGTCCATATTGTGGAGGACCCCACTGGTGGAAAAATTGTCAGAATGTTCCCAGGAGCGAGTTGTGCGCACAATCTCAATCCTTTGAGTGGAATATTTGTAATATGTGTGGTGGTCAAGATGGCCATTGGGATGGTTGTCCTAATTTTGTTCATCCTTCTCTGAGCCCTTATTATGATCTTTCTAATGATATTTCTGAGTTTGATAGGGGCAATGAAGTGCAGGATATGGAGCCTGATGCATATATTAGGGATATTCTGAGGCAAGTAGCAGAGCAACAGGATGAACTCAAAAAAGATATGAAAAGAATGAGGGCAGCAATCACAAGAATGAAGGCCAATATGGAAGAATTGAATGAAGAGAGCGAGTACCAGCAAGAGAAAATTTTTGAAAAAGAGGAGATTTTGAGCCAAACTTGGCTGGCAGAACAGGCTGAAAAGTTAGAAATATATGAAGCTCAACATGAGGAACTTACTGATGGGATGAGACACTTTATAGAGGGAAGATCTAAACTGGGACAAGGGATCTATAAATTTGTCACTACTATTCACGACTTGCAAGATAAATTAAATGCAAAGGTTGTTGCGTCTATCGCCCAACAAAATAGTAATGAGTTGTCAGAAGCTGAAAAGGAGCTTATACGCCAAATTGAGGAGCTAAAAGTGGAGAGCCAATCATTCGAGCATATTTCTGTTGATGATGCCCATGTTGAGAAAAGTACACTAGAGCCATGCGAGGTAGCAGATAATGTTATATTTGAAGACTCTAATGTGTGCACATATGAGGATATAAATAGTAATACAATTCTAAAGTTGGGGCGTGTTGGTCCTCATTCTAAACATTTTTCGACATTGTATTTGGATGATGACATGGAAATCGAGTCATCTAAGCCTTTGGAGGAGTCAATGGAAGAGGAACATGATGCCTATATTTTTGAATTTGTCATGCCAAAAAGCAAAAAATACATTCCTCATCTAAAGGCCGAGAAGTGTAGAGTGAAAAATTTATTACTTGGCCTGGTTATCTTTGTAGCCCCACCACTGGAGCATAGCCGCAAACTGGATGCCATGTTAGGGGCTCAATTCATAAGTTCGAGGTGGAGGCAAAAAGTGGTTCACGTCGTGCCGCTACGTTAAATCAGGCGCTTGTTGGGAGGCAACCCAGCGTTACTGCTTTCTTTTATTTTTGTTTACTTTTTATTTTATTTTATTTTTATTATTTTGTAGTATTTATTTTTGTTTTGTAGGATTATGAGCATAGGAAGCAAAGCCATTAGAAGAGTGCAAAAGCGAGCTAGATGGTGAGGACTAAGTGTGGGGTGCCCACACAAAGGACGATGCCTGGGGGAAGTCTGAGTACCTCGTGAGCCGCTATTGCTTCGGCCTTTGGCCTACCAGGGAGTCTCGTTTACCCTCTTATTATTTATAATGTGCATTGAGGACATTGCAAAATTTTAAGTGTGGGGTGTGGAGATCGTTTGGATAAGTTTCTGTGCTATTTTAGCTTAGTTGTAGTACTCATTCTTAAGTGTAGTAGCTTTTGTGAAGGAAAAAAAAATGAAAAATTAGAAAAATTAGACTTTTCCCGACGATTGATCTCCTAGACAGTTTTCTTGAGGGATTAAAGTCTAAACAAAAATCCAAAATATGTCTTTTAGCTTTCTTTAGGTAGTAATAATCCCCTATGGTTTTTCTTTGTGCCTCGGTTCTTTTCCATGGGATGTAGTTTGAACCGGATAGTTTTTTTCTTTCCGAGTAGATTAGGAATTTAGGGAATAAAAGGAGCAAGAATGATGAACCTAGGCGCCCTTGACTTGTTTGATAGTAACATATTTATACTTTCGCATGTGTAGTATCTTCTGTATGATTTGAATTTATTGATGATGCCTTGTTAAATTGGATAGCATGTTTTGTGGCGCCTATGTCTCGTTTATATGACTTATGTTCACCTTGTGCTTAATGCTTAATATCTCGTTGCTCCGTGAATACTTGCATTGTTTGAGAGTCGGAATGTAACCGTCCTTAATGAGTCATGTGCCATGTGTGGTGAGGTTTTTGTGTAGTCCATGTAGTGTACTTATGTCTAGAACTTGCCCGGTATGTGAATTGAAGCGAAATTTTAGGTGATGCTCGGTTTGAAAAATGATTTTAGGCTTTCTTTGATCTTTTTGAGCTTATTGCTTATCACAAATAGAATCTATCCCTAGTTAACCCTTTTGAGCCTGTAGACCTTTTATTTGGTACCCACATTACAAGCCTATACACTTTTTATTCTTAATTGACATTGTTTTGATCCTTTTACCTCTTAAAGCACTTTAATTGTTAGATGAGCGCTAAAAAAAGTAAGAAGGGACTAAGTGTGGGGTGACTTTTGAGTGGAACCAATGAAAGAAAGAAGGGTGCACTTATTTTGTAAAATAATACACCACTAGCGGAAATTGAAAGAAAGAAAAATATAAATGAATAAATTGTTGTCTTGTTCTTGCTAGTGGGTATGAATTAAAGTAGTGCTTAAAGAAGGAGGAAATATTGTTGGGGTGATATTATTTGTGAAATTGAAGTGGTGTTGAAGAATTTGCGCTTAAGTTATTTGATGATGTGTTAAAGTGCTTAGGAGGGTGAATCACTATTCCTTAAATATATCCTACCCGTCCCTTAGCCCACATTACAACCATGAAAAAGTCCTAATTGATTTTAGATCGAGCGAGCTTACATTAGTAGAGATTTACATTAAGGGCAAGCCTATGGTACCAATTACATGCATGTGACTTCTTTTGTGAGAGTGAGCGATTTTCTTTGTGAGCATGAGATTCGAATGTGTGGATTGATTCTACTCTCTTTGCTTTTGTTGTGAGGGCACATGGTTTCACGAGGGATAGGTAACGTTATTAGACTTCTCTATGATGTAGGTTGTTCAAGCCACGAGTGCATTGTGACATTGAGTCGGTTTTTGAGGTTAGGATTGTTGTGAGCATGTTGTCTTTGTTCGAATATGTTTAAAGAAGGGCCTAAGAAAAGGGAAGTGTGTTGATGCATAGTCTAGAGCCTAATTGTAGCAAATAACCATGGTCATAGGTGCAGTGTGCTTTGAATGATAAGAGTTTAATTTTGTTTCGTCTACTATAGGATGGTTTGTTCGAGGACGAACAAAGGTTTAAGTGTGGGGTAGTGATGTTTGGCATATTTCGATATGTGTTGATGTTACTTTGCCCATGCTTTAACCACTTTTTGATGTTATTTAATCTTTAAAACACCCAACATGGTGTAATTATTGGTTTGATGACTAATTAAGTTATGTGTGACGATTTAAGGTGTTCGGAGTGCAAAATATGAAGAAAAGGTGGTTTAGCTAGAGGAAGAAGGGTTGGATGCGTCGCATCCAACCTAGGAAAACATCATCATGCATGCAACCTTAGCAGTGAAGTTGGGCCATCGCGTCTGCCATCGCGTGCGAAACTGGGAAGTAGAAGTGAAGCTGGATGCGTCGCGTCCACCATCGCATGCAAGCTGAGAAATAGAGGACAAGGTGGATGCGTCGCATCCACCTTCGCAGGCAAAAAATTGAAATGGAGGACAAGGTGGATGCGTCGCATCCACCTTAGCATCAACCCCTGAAGCCGATTTGGACTAGGAATAGGAGAGCTTTGGCCCACGACTTTTGTACGCAATATATAAGCCAAAAACGCCTCTTTTAGGTCATCTAACATATTGGGAAGAGGGAAAAAGCAACGACAAAGCTGTGGAGGCCGGAATTCATCAAGTTTCATCTTTCTCCCACCAAACTTAGTAATTTTTATGTTTCTTTGTATGATTTGTTGTTTGGCTACCATGTCTATATGGAGCTAAACTTCACGTTCTAGGGTTGTGGTTCTTTCATGACTATTGTTATTCGGATATTGATTTTGACTTCTTGATTTATCATATTAGTTTATTTATTCAATCTTGCACTTAATTATTTAATTGCTTGATCACCAATTGAATATTATCTACGAATCTAGAATTGAACTCGAAAGTGGGAATTCTATATTGCATATAGGATTGAGTAGGGCAAGTTCTTGAACTCGGACATCGGGGAACGGATTCGTGGTTAGGATAGACATATACCTAATTGTCTTGCTTGGTTGATTTACAGGAATTATAAATGCGTTCTTGTTGATTCTAACTCCATAGACATATAGGCGTTAGGTTAGCTTGAATAGGCGAGTAAGAACTCGACAGATTCTTATGAGCATTAACCCTGTCAACCAATAAGCTAGATAAATTAGTCGGTCAATTCAATTGAAGAATACAATAGGATTGTTAGATAGCCCATAACCCTAGATCGTTTTCATTACATTGATATCATTAAAATCTGCTCTTTCTCTGTTCAAAGTTTATTATTTATATTTTTCTTATTTAATTAGTTTAGAATAAAATATTTTTGGATTTAATTCTTGTTTAGATAATTGGGATAGTCTAATTTAGTTAATAGTTAATCATAAGTCCTCGTGGGTTCGACATCCGACTTTTAGTCACTTTATTACTTGACGACCGCGTATACTTGCGTGAGTGTGTTTGGTCGCAACAAGTTTTTGGCGCCGTTGCCGGGGACTTAGAAATTAGCTATGTGACTAAGTCAAGACATTCTAGTCAAAGCAGTTAAGCAAAGTTAAGATCATACGATAATCAGAACCCTTACGTACTATGCATCAGAAGATCCCAGGCTTGGCTTAGCTTAGCTTATTCTCCCACCCTACAACAAGATTGTTTAAGTTGATGTCTATGGTTCACCTCTGCTTTTATTTTTTAAAACTAATGCATGTTGTCTATGTTTAATAGAAGAACAACAGTGTTGTGCCACATCTTTTTTCACTCTATAACACATGACACACTACATTATTCTTATGTAGGCGTTAACAGACATGTATGTCTGGACTCAACGTATAATTTTCTATTTTGAATTTGTATGCTAGGCGGTCAGCAAATAATTAATACACGCAATATATATTGAATTAGGCCGATAAACCGCCCAATAAGAGCTAAACTGATACCAATCCGCCCGATATTTTATCGGGTGGCTAGCGGATTAATATATTTAAAAGCCGATAACCGTTAAGCCAAACCGTTAAGAGTAATTAACCGACCAATCCGCCCGATAAGCAGCCCTAGTTGAAAGGGTTGCCTATCTTATTTGGCTTTTGTGAGGGATGTTAGTGCAGAGACTTCTGTCATTTATTCTGTTTCGGTGGTACGTGATTTTCCGGATGTGTTTTCTGCAGACCTATCGGGCATGCCGCCTGACAGGGATATTGACTTTGGTATTGATTTGGTGTCGGGCACTCAGCCCATTTCTATTCCACCGTATCGTATGGCACCGACAGAGTTGAAGGAATTGAAATAACAGCTTCAGGAACTCCTTAATAATGGGTTTATTCGGCCTAGTGTGTCACATTGGGGTGCACCGGTTCTATTTGTGAAAAAGAAGGATGGTTCCATGAGAATGTGTATTGATTACAGGCAGTTGAACAAGGTCACAGTCAAGAACAAGTATCCTTTGCCTCGTATTGATGATTTATTCGACCAGCTTCAGGAAGCGAGGGTATTTTCCAAGATTGATTTGAGGTCCGGTTATCACCAGCTGAAGATTCGGGATTCAGATATTCTCAAGACCGCTTTCAGAACCTGATATGGCCATTATGAGTTCTTTGTGATGTCTTTTGGGCTAACCAATGCCCCATCAGCGTTCATGCATCTGATGAACAGGGTATTCTAGCCCTATTTGGACTCATTCGTCGTTGTATTCATTGACGACATCCTGGTGTACTCTCGTAGCCAGGAAGAGCACGCTCAACATTTGAGGGTTGTATTGCACAGATTGAGGGAGGAGAAGCTTTATGCAAAGTTCTCTAAATGTGAGTTTTGGCTCAGTTCAGTAGCATTCTTGGGACATGTGTTGTCCAGTGAGGGTATTCAGGTGGATTCGAAGAAGATAGAGGCAATGCAGAGTTGGCCCAGACCGTCCTCAGCCACAAAGATTAGGAGCTTTCTTGGTTTGGCGGGTTACTACCGTCGCTTTGTGGAGGGATTTTCATCTATTGCATCGCCCTTGACCAAATTGACCTAAAAGGGTGCTCCATTCAGGTGGTCGGATGAATGTGAGGAGAGCTTTCAGAAGCTCAAGACTGCTTTGACCATAACTCCAGTGTTAGTTTTGCCATCAGCTTCAGGTTCTTACACCGTGTATTGTGATGCCTCGAGGATAAGCATTGGTTGTGTTTTGATGCAGGAGAGTAGGGTGATTGCCTATGCCTCGCACCAGTTGAAGACCCATGAGAAGAACTATCCTATCCATGATCTTGAGTTAGCAACCATTATTCACGCCTTGAAGATTTGGCATCATCATTTGTATGGGGTTCATTGTGAGATCTATACTGATCACCGGAGTCTGCAGTATCTGTTAAAGCAGAGGGATCTTAATTTGCGTCAGCAGAGATGGTTGGACCTTCTTAAGGACCATGATATCTCTATTTTGTACCATCCGGAGAAGGCCAATGTGGTGGCCGATGCTTTGAGTCGCCGGGCAGAGAGTTTGGGGAGACCGAGCGGGAGATGCAGAGCAGATATCCACGCCTATTCGAGACTCCATGTATGTTTCTAGACCCGTTCGAGGACGAACGGATGTTTAAGAGGGGGAGGATGTAACGACCCGGCCGGTCGTTTCGAGAGTTATAGCCCCGTTTTCCCCATTTTTACTTATTTTTGTGTTATTCAGCTATATTATATTATATCGGGTTAGTTGGTTCGGGTCCAGAAGGAACTCGGAGTGAATTGAGACACCTAGCCTCTTAAGTAGAAACTTAAGTTGGAAAAGTCAACCGGATGTTAACCTATGTGTAAACGATTTCAGATTTGAATTCTTATGGTTCAGTTAGCTCCGTTAGGTGATTTTGGACTTAAGAGTGCGTCCGGAATGTGATTTGGTGGTCCATGGTAGAATTAGGCTTGAATTGGCGAAATTGAAAATTTGACGATTTCAGTCGGCAGTGGAAAATTTGATATCGAGGTCGGAATGGAATTCCGGAATGATTTGATGTTGTTTTGAATGATTCGAAGGTTCGACTAAGTTGGTATGTTGATATATGACTTGTTGGTATTTTTGGTTGAGGTCCCGAGGGCCTCGGGGTGATTCTGGGTGGTTAACGGATTTGTTGAAGTTGGAAAATTGCAGCTGGAGTTGTTGCTTCTGCTATTTCCGCACCTGCGGAAGAAAGGGTCGCAGGTGCGAGGACGCTGGTGCGCGTGGGGAGTGCGCAGGTGCGGGAGACGCTGGGCCAAGGCTGGGAATGCAGGCGCGAAGAATTGGCCGCATCTGCGAGCCCGCAGGTGCGAGGCTTTGAGCGCAAATGCGGAGATGAGAAGTTTGGACTAGTTTCGCAGATGCGCATCTGGGACCGCAGATGCGAGTCCGCATGTGCGAGGAAGGGATCCTCAGGTGCATAATATGGGTGATTAATTGAGTTGCGCAGGTGCGGCTTCTAGGACTGCAGGTGTGGTCGCGCGGGTGCGAGAAAATGGCCGCAGGTGCGAAAAACCTGGGCAGAAACCATAAATAGAACCCTTCGCGAATTTTGGTCATTCTTCACAATTTCAACTCGGTATTTTAAGCTTTTGGGAGAGGTTTGAAGAGGGAATCAAGGGGATTTAGTTGAGGTAAGTTACTTGAGCCCTAATACTTGTATATATGGTGATTTTCCGTTGTTTTAATCATGGTAATTTGTGAAAATGAGGGGTTAGTGCTTGGAATTTTTTTAGGGTAATTTAAAGATTTGAAGGACCAAACGATGTCGGATTTTGATGAATTTGGTATGGTTAGACTCGTGAGTGAATGAGCTTTCTAATTTTGTGAATTTTGTCGGATTTCGAGACGTGGGCCTGAGGGGCGGGTTTGAGCCAGTTTCGGGTTTTGGTCTAATTTTTGTAGTTTTTCTTGTGGAATTCATTCCATTAGCGCGTATTAATGGTATTGTACTGATTGTGAATAGATTCAGAGCATTTGGAGGCCGATTCTAGAAGGAAGATCATTACG
Source organism: Nicotiana tabacum (assembly GCF_000715075.1). Classification (NCBI taxonomy): domain Eukaryota; kingdom Viridiplantae; phylum Streptophyta; class Magnoliopsida; order Solanales; family Solanaceae; genus Nicotiana; species Nicotiana tabacum. The sequence goes on from NC_134093.1 coordinate 114,015,917, forward strand.
GGTTAGAGATTTGACCGGTTTGAGGTAAGTAACGATTGTAAATCTAGTCCTAAGGGTATGAAACCCCGAATTTCATATCATTCTACTATTTTGAAGTGACGCACATGCTAGGTGACGGGCGTGTGAGCGTGCACTGTTGGGAATTTGTGACTTGGTCTGTCCCGTAGCAACTGTAAAGTTGCATACTTGGTTGAAATCATTTGATACTTATATGTTTTAGAAAGAATTTTTGTAAATTGGGTTGAATGCCATGTTTGGGCCTTGCGCCAATGCTGTTTGGACCCTTAGGGGCTGTTTCTTACCATCCTCTCACTGTTTTCGATTGAAAATCTATACTCAGTCATGTTTATACTTGTTTACCACATCACTCAGTTTTACGACTCTATTTTAATGCATATAAATATTTTGGGCCGAATGCCCAATTTTACTGAAATGTCCGAGTGGCTTGATTTGTGAGGATTAGTGTGGATCGGGGGCTGCTCGCCTGTAGCATAATTTATTATTATCGCACGTGAGTTATCCATGCATATTATAACGCTTGGGCTGAAGGAGCCCCTCCGAAGTCTGTACACACCCCTAGTGAGCGCAAGTACCTAATGAGTGCGAGTGCCGAGTGCTGAGTGACTGGGAGACATGCATGATTGTGAGGTATGCTCGAGTGGCAAGAGTGATTGTGTGGTTTGCCCGAGGGGCTGTATATGAGTGATGTTTTGCCTGAGAGGTTGTTTATGATTTCATCATTTTTGCTCACTTTTGCATTGAGCCTTCGTTTGAAAAACTGTTGGAAAAATATCTTTAAATAATTTTTACTAGAACTGGATTTAAACGAGATGTTTGATTCAAATCCTGATTTTTAAACTATGTGGTATTTTACTGAGATTTCCTAATATGAACGTTATATGTTTTATTGCTCGTCACTACTGCTCAGTCTTTATTTATTGTTGTTACTTACTGAGTTGGCGTACTCACGTTACTCCCTGCACCTTGTGTGCAGATTTAGGTATAGCTGGACACGGTAGCGGTTATTGAGTGTTCTGGTTGCAGATTCTCTTGGAGATAGCAAGGTAGTTGTTTGGCGACCGCAGCCCCTACTCCTCTCCCTCTTATCCTCCTCTAGTTGTATTTAGCTATTTTTCAGGTTGAGTTAGCCTTGATATTGTTAGACAGATTTGTAGCAGATGCTCATGACTAGTGACACCCCGATGTCGGGCTTTTCTTTTCCGCACTTCTATTTTTTTTTTGATTTGAACTCTTTAAATGGAGGTTTTATGTTAAATAACCTTGAAATTATCTTTGAAATGAAAATATCGTTTTGTTTTGGAAATGAGTCGGCTTGCCTAGTTCTACGATAGGCGCCATCACGACAGGGGTTAGTTTTGGGTCGTGACAAGAAAATAACTAGCAATGATAACAACAAAATCAGCTAGTAATATAACAACAAGGTAACAAGAATATCATAATTATTGCTCAGACGAATAAGGAATACAAGGACAGCCAATTAAATATGTCCTTCAAATATAAATCTTTCACATATAATTCTTTCGAATAAGTACCTTCCGAATATAATTCTTTGAAATAATATTTTTGAATATAATTCTGTCAAATAAAAGTCACCTTGTGACACCTCATTTCAAAATCATAAACATACGGGTCTCAGCCCACTTCCATATTTCCACGTCACCTCGTGCCCATATTTCTATCACCACTGCACGTACTACTCACGTGCCAATAATATCAATGTATATAAGATTCACATGATCAATTTATTTTCCACAAAAGTGAGTTTATAATTTTGAAATCAAGTAAGAAATCAACAAAGAAATAAATTTATTTTAGAAATTATTTGGGTGAAGAAAATAACATTGCACTTAAATTAAAGCATCAGATAAACTATTGACTTGGATGTAAAACTATTTAATCTAAAACATAATAATAATTTCTTTTATCTAAATCAACTCAATCATCGAAAATCAGTAAGAAAAATCAGAAATGTTCTTCTTCAGAGTCTCGTGCTAAAAAGCCAGAGCCAACACAATACAACTAGGAGTACAAACCACATAATAATAAAGTTAACTAGTACATCGCGGAAGAAGACAATAATTTATATATTAAATAAAATAAAATCACCCAAGACAAGAACATAAATAAAGAAATATCTACAGGGCACTCCCGAGGTACCGCCTCGTAGTTTTAAATCATAAATAAATTCACAATATCTCATTTTCTTATATCACCGCAGGGGCCTTCATATATAATTTTTAAAGAAATTATTTTTCCCGAAATAACATCCAGCGTTTTAGCCACCCTTATCATATTGTATGGCTTCTAGTAGTTCCCCTACTAGCCACGCGTATCAAGCCCCCCTTATCTCACCGTATGCATTTCATCACCCAGATCTTATACCACTGCATGCGTATCAATATCACAATTCGCACCTCAAGTGCCCGATTATCTCAACATACCACAACTTGCACCTCAAGTGCTCAAATATCACAACATATTATAAATTGCACATCAAGTACTCAAATACCAAAACATATCACAAATTGCACCTCAAGTGCTCAATTATTACACTATATCACAAATTGTACATCAAGTGCTCAAATATTACAACATATCAAAAATTACACATCAAGTGTTAAAAAATTACAACTTGCCACATGAATCAACAATACATTATTTTCCACAATAAGGAGCCCATGGCTCGACCATAATGTGCACAAAAATCTTAATAAAATACTCGGGAGTGAACTACTCAACAAAATAATATTTCACAATTTAACACTTTGACTCGGAATGATTTACAGCCTTTATAACTCAATACTAAATTTTCAACAACGTGAACCGAAAAATAATTCATCAAGGAACAACACCTCTTTTAAATCACAACTTCAAGAAATAAATAGATTTATTCATCTTATTAACTAATTTTTCCATTTAAATTATCTGTAAGTAAAATCAATAATGAAAGTATTTTCCATAAAAATAGTAACTCAAACAAACACAGAGTTCACATAAAAGTCAAGTGGCAATCACACCAAATTATCATATAAAAACAATATCGGCAAACAAGGAATGAGGTATGACAAATAAGGGATTTAATAAGTTACAATAATTTTCTAATTTAATACTTAAGGACGTCTACGAATTTAAACCAATATAATTGCACATATAAACTAAGTACGGACTCGTCACCTCGCGTACATGGTTTCAATTACACAATTTTCACATAAGACTCAATGCCTAAGGGGTAATTTCCCCACTCAAGGTTAGGCAAGATACTTACCTTTTTGAAGTTAGGCCGATATTTCAAAATCGCCTTCTTGTTGAATTGACCTCCGGACAGCTCAAATCTATCCAAATTAATTGTATAACTTCATTAAAATTCATCGAAAATAATTTTGGATAATAATACGTCGACTTAAAAATTTATTCCCAAAAGTCAACAAAAGTCAATGCGGGGCTCGCTCTCTCGGAACCCGGCATAATTTTCATGAAATCCGAACACCCATTCCGATACAAGTTCAACCATACCAATTTTATCAAATTCTGATAAGAACTCGACCTCCAAATCTTAAATTTTTATTTTTGGAAGATTTTGCAAAAATCTTGATTTCTTCCATTAAAATCCGAATTAAACGATGAATATAATCATAGATTCATGAAATATAAAACACTTTAGGATATATAACACTTACCCCAATCCATATGGTGAAAATCGCCTCAAAAATCGCTTCGATCCGAGCTTCATAGCTCCAAATATGTTTAAAATTGTTGAAACCTCAAAATATAGCTACTACCCAGGTATTTACTCTTCGCGATCGCGAAGCATAAAATTTTTCAGCCCCAAATTGCTCTTCGCGATCGCGAAGAACAAACTCCCCAACTTTTTCCAGATAACCTCTAGTATAATGGTCATAACTTTAAGTTGTAAATGGTTTAGCTTTCTGAAAACTAGACACTAAGGGCTATAATTTTCACTTGTTCCTAATCTCCCAATTCCTTATAGATTGCTTGATATAAGTTTCCAAAGTTAGCTCTGTTCAACAGAGATTTTCAAACTCTTCCCATACAACCTATAGTATATCTACCATAACTTTTTGTACACAATTCCGAATGATAAATAGTTTATCTTTATAAAACATAGACATCAAGGGCTACAACTTTTATGTTTGGATCATCTCCAAATTTCTTATAGATTGCGAGATATAAGCTTCCAAAGTCGGGTCAGTACAACATATATTTTGTTCTATGTGATCGCGAAAGAGCTTCCGCGATCGCGATTCACAAGGCCCCAAACTGCTGTTTGCTCTTCGCGAACGCGACCAAATGTTCGCGATCGCGATGCACACCTATGTAGGCAGAAATCAACAATTAAAAATGGCCTAGAAATGGCCCGAAACCACCCCGAAACTCACCCGAGCCCATCAGGACCTCAACCAAATATACCAACAAGTCCTAAAACATCATACGAACATAGTCGAAGCCTCGAATCACATCAAACAACGCTAAAACTACGAATCACACCTCAATTCAAGCCTAATGAATCAATTCAAGCCTAATGAACTTTGAACTTTCAAATTCTATATCTTATGCCGAAATACATCAAATCAATCCGGAATGACTTCAAATTTTGCACACAAGTCATAAATGACATAACAAAGCTATTCCAATTTTTCAGAATCAGATTCCGACCTCGATATCAAAAAGTTAACCCCGGTCAAACTTTCCAAAAATTCGACTTTCGGCATTTCAAGCCTAATTCCACTACGGACCTCCAAATAATTTTTCGGACACGCTCCTAAGTCCAAAATTACCATACAAAGCTATTTGAATCATCGAAATTCCATTTCAGAGTCGTTTGCTCAAAAGTCAAACTCCGGTCAACTCTTTTTATTTAAGTTTCAAAAATGAGAATTGTTCTCTTAGTTTAATTCCGAATCTTTCGAAAATCAAACTCGACCACACACGCGGGTCATAATACATATTACGAAACTTCTTGGGACCTTAAGTCACTGAACGAGGCGTTAATTCTTAAATCGACGAGTCGGGTCGTGACAATGCACTCAATAATTATTATAGTATAAGACTCATTAGGTTTAGGTATGTATATATATATATATATATATATATATATATATATATATATATATCATTGTTATACATAAAATTAGGGAGAGAAGTATGGGTTCACGTGAATTCACACCCCCTCTTCTTAGATATGCCCCTACTTTAAGATTCTTTACCACGAAAAAGTTAATGTTAACTTCTAAGACGCTTGAGCAAATCGAAACTCCAATTGTAATCGAGTCAAATTAAAATATAATCAAGTCGTTCGAGTCAGAATGAGAGCCGACTATTCTTACTTAGAATTCCTCATCTTATTTCTTACTAAATAATAAATTAGAGTCGAGTGATACAAGTAAAATTTTCTTCTACGTTACGTGTGAATTCAATATTCACATAATCTCAATAAGTGTGAATTTAATTCTCAAAATCTTCTTTCTCCTTCTATCCCAAATGTAATAAAAATTTAAAAAATGGCAATTATACTGCCTCACACATGTCTCGTTACTCACACGGTCACATAAAATAAGTAAATATTTCTTAGCATACTATATATAGTCATATTAATTTCCTCCTTTCGGCTTCTTCTTCGATCTCTAAAATCTTTTTTCTCTACAGCTTCCATTCGCCATTGACAAAAAAAAAAACTCTAATTCTCTGCTTCAGGTACTGCTTCCTTTTACATCGATCTTCCTCGAATATTAAACTTTTACTGTTTCCCGATTTGGCCTTCTGTTCTCTTAAATCTTTGCTTGGTCTTTTAATTTGCTTTTTTAGGGTTTCTCATGGGTATTTCGGGAATTTCGTTTTATCGATCCTTTTCTGAAATTGGTTGTTTTGATTTTTTACACTTACTTTATGGATCTTATTTCAATTGGGTTTAATTAATTAATTATTTACTGGGTTTTTGATAATTAGTTGATATGTTTTCTGTTTTATTTTTTGATAGACTTTAGACTTCAATTCTTTTTTGTTTAATTGTTTTATGGAAGTTTGGTGGAATTAGGGTTTATTGGGAGTTATCTTAATGTGGATTTTTAATTAATTCTTTTGTTATTGGGTTTTTGATAATTAGTCGAGTGGGCGCAAGGTGACTCGGACACCACAGCCATTAAAGAAAGAAATTTGCTGATGAAATGTCATTTCTAGAAAAGATACTAATTATGCCTCAATAGGAATTTAGGTGAGTCGGTTCTATGATAGTCACTATCTGATTTGCTCCATTTTGCCAGTTATTGATTTTCAATGTCTATTGAAATCTCCCAGTTGGGAAGGTTTAAAATTTCGCCAATGTACTATGCATTGGTCTGAATTGTGGTCAGTTAGACACCCCTTCTCGGAAAATTATACTGAATATATTGGTAAAATATTACTTTTTTATACATATATATTAAAATCTTGAACACCCTTATCAAAATTCCTGGCTCTGAGGATTTTTAAGATACGTTAAATGCAGAGTTGGCTGTGTTGCATTGCTTTTAACTTTTTGAATTAAGTCTGTAAAGAAGTGTAATCTGCTAAGTGGACAGGTGAAGTTGCAGGAGTTTGGTGGGAGTTGTGGAGTAAGAAATGGCGGCTTCAAGTGCACATGAGGAGGCAGGGACAGGAAGATCTTATGAGGGAGTGTCGAGTGGGCAGCAGCAATGCAGTGAAGCGTTGGCAGAATGGAGGTCATCTGAGCAGGTAGAAAATGGAACTCCATCAACTTCGCCTCCTTACTGGGATTGTGATGACGACGGCGATGGTGGTATGGTGCTTTCGATCTCCAATTCTTTTTACCAATTCATTCAAATTTATGTTTGTTAGTCTAGGAGTCATGGACTTTATGATGTTTTATTTCCTAGTATTTCCTTCAGTCTTTTAAGGTATTGTGGTTTCTTTATGATGAATACTTGGTACACGATGTTTTCGCTTTCTTTAAGATTTTCTTTTTGCTAAGAGTGATATGCTGTGTAGGAGTCTCGCTGCTGATTATGGAGGGCTGGACTTACCTGCGTATTTTTATGTAGAGTTATCTAGTTTGCCAGAATTCCTTCTTTTTGCTTGATAACTGAGAGTCTTTACATGCTTCATTTTGGATGAATATTTCTTTCCCCTCTTTGGTGTAGGAGGCTAGTATACCCCATTTTCTTTGAGAGTCTCTTTTAGAAAGTGTTTTAATTAGTTCTTTGTATTTTCCTTGTCTTTAGCGTCCTTGTAAAATTTCCTTCCCCCCCCTCCCCCCAAGTTAATCAGTCAAAGTAGCTTCTAATATTCTCAAATCTTCTTTTACTGCCCCTTTTCTAGTCCCTGATGCAAAAGTAGACAGAATTACTGTATTTCATATGCAAGGTCTATATAATTTTGTAATCATGGACACTATTTCTGCTATCTTACATATAAGCAGTGATGTTAGGTGAATTGTACAATATTTATTGGTGGATGATTTCGTCCGTGGAAGATCCAGTATACTCTGGTTTTAAAGCTACTTTCTTTCACAACCCTCTACCTCCACTCTGTTGTTTTACCCTTTTCTAATATTTCTAGTTCTTCTAACTTTTCAGCTCTAGTGAAATTGAGACAACTCTTTGGTTCTAGTTACATAGTTGTCGAAAAAAGCTATTGCAATCTAGTTGTATCTTTTACTTAGAAGATATCGTAGTGGCTATTACCTTTTAAATCAATACAACTTAAAGGATATCATAGATTCATAGTGTCTGCTTACTTGATTAGCAGTTAGCAGTTAGCACTAACCCAGCTTCCTGATTTTGATAATAAATAAGGATATAAAAAATTAGAAGATTTTGTTTAAGTGATAGATCGAAATTGCAAAATAATGCGTCTATTGCCTATTGGGTTGAGATATGATGCTTGAGTTATAATTGATAATTTTCTTTTTGCATGGAACTCTGTGTCATTCTTATTCAGTTATACCTTTGGTTTTTATTCAGTTATCCTCTTTTATTGTCTTTAGGCCCTAAACCTTCTGAGCTATATGGGAAATATACTTGGAAGATTGATAAGTTTTCACAAATTAACAAGAGAGAACTTCGCAGTAATGCATTTGATGTTGGCGGCTACAAATGGTATGATGTTCTTGTGAAGAATTATTTTGTTTAACTTTAACATACTTATTTAGCCTCAATTAGCCTCATCTTTAAGCTCATTTTTAAACTGCTTTTAGAATCTTACATATAAAGCCTCCATGTGCAACCCTATATTATTAGTTAGTTCTTGAGATTAGATTAAGAAAGACAGCCTGTGTCTTTATATTGATAAAAGAATGGTTACATTTTATATTTACTAGAATAACAATGCATCCGTTTATTTACAATGATAATGACACTAGCAGAAGCGGATCTAGGATTTGAAGATGGTGGGTGCCATAATTTTCTTTAATATACACCTTGCAATGACTAATATAGAGTTTGTTAGGAACGTGTATTCGGTTCGGTTCTGTCTCTTTTAAGTTTATTCGGGTAAACTTAATAGACGTTTTTTATTTGCATATATGAAAATTATATCTCAAATATCAAGGCAAACTTAATTAGAATTTTATATCGGAATCATACCTTTAATATTAACAACACAAGTAAAGTCAACACTTTCACTAAGGGAAGTACTTTTTTTTTTTGGTTGTATATTTAAAATAAATTTGCGCAAGTAGAATAACATCTTCAATAAGAAAATTACACCAATTAGAACAAGAAAAATTAAAAAGAATTATTTTCAATTGGTAAATTACGCCCCATAAGTAAATGTAGAATTAGATGAAAAATAAATTTCCAAAAATCAAAATCATAAATTTCATGTTTTTTCTAAGCAATATTTACAAAATTTCATCACAATTTAATAGTAAAGAGATTTAAATTGAACTTAACAACCCTAGATTAGCAATATTTTTATGATATAATAAATAAAAGAAATTATGAAAAATTAAAACGGTTCATAATCTGAAATTTCCATTGACTCCCAAGTCTTTCAATTTTGAAAGAAGAAACTTCGCAAATTTGAGACTGAAAGAAATACTTATATTTATGGGTTTTTAAAATTTTGGAGTCTCTTTTGAGTGTTTTCGCTAGAAGTCATAGAAAAACTAATAGAATAAAGGAAAGAGGAATATAAAAAATAAGGGAGATAATTGAAAAGGGAAACGGCGGAGACAAAAGGAAATACAAAGCACAAAAAAGGGAGCCAAATAAAGTTTAGCGTAAATTCGAACTTGGGTCTTACACACAAGAAAAGCTTTCAAAATGGTCTCCCAACCATGGCACATTTGTTTAGTTTGCGAATCATATATTTAACCTAGTTTAAGAAAATTTCAATATAGGTATATAATAATTTTATCAACCTAGTGGCCGCATGAATTGTCAATATGATTTCCACCACCATTCTTCGGGTTGGAGCATATAATACGAGCGAATACTTTTTTGCACCAAGCTTGTTATAAATAAATACCGACTTCTAGGATGTTTCATAAGGATGTTTTGCTGTTTGTTCATTTGAGCAAACGGACTAAGTGCTAATATGGCACAACCATAAGAGGAGTAGGGGAGACAAGGTTATGCACTGGGTAGCGCATCGCATCTGCCTCAGCCCTAAGGTACAGAGGCGACAAGGGGTGTTAACCTGGCCACCCAATTCTAACAATTTAATAGAGAAGTAATGATTGTAAATACCGGTACCGTACTTCAAGTAGGCAATAACGAATGTCCAATGCATATTTACCAGACTATAACAGCTGCCTCACTGTTAGCAGGAAGTAAACTAGGAATGGTTACCAATAATATGATTTTAAGTACTAGAACCAATTATCCAAAGATTTCAATTACTTTTGTGAGATACAAATTGTAGAGTCACCGATATGTACTGTAGTGGAGGTGAAAGGACTGAGCTTGCTTGGATGCGTTTTGTTTGAAGTTACTCTTGGTAATTTTTTATTAGTCTTTTGAAGACTGTTAAGATTGTTAAGTTTCTACTAGACGGAGATGGTTGATCATTGACACAGAGAGGAAATGGGACGTGTTGATAAGGTCAGCATTCTGTTAGACTGGATGACAGATCTGTGATACTCTGATTGACTTGATAATAGACTAAGAGAAAGACTTGAAAAAAGAGAATTGACTAAGAAAATGACTCGTGACTTACTCGAGTGGTTTGTCACCCGGTAACTATAATTTACTCATGTAAAAAGTTATTACAAATTGTATTAACAGGAACAACAATTAATCCTCTTATTTCAAATGCTATACTACCTATTTTCATCTTGTGTTATATTTACTTTTCTAACTTATAATGCTGCATTAACTCTTATTTTGCAGTTCTTCATTAGTGCTAGTATCATTTTCAACATAAGCTTATGTTAGTAGGATGAAAATAAGTAAAAGAGGAGAATTGAGAGTTATTTTCGTGGTTTGGTTAGAAAGATAGTTGAGGTGCATGAAACCTCCCCACGTCACCTTTCTCCAACTCTTGGGAAACTTGAATGGTAATCACAAAATCGTTTTTACTACGTGTTGAACAAAAAGTAAACTCTCTTACTTTCCTCTAGAAATGAATGACTAATGGGTGACGTAAGGAAAGTAATGATTAAGTCCTATTCCTGTTCCCTTCCTCTTGTCCATTGCTGAACCAAATAAACTTGTAGCTTAGTTTGAGGCAGATGCATGGCTGACTAGCTGGCACAACAGTTATATTCTTGTTATATTGATGTAGAGGTTGATGATAGTAATTGTTAATTTGGAGTTTGGGTTATCAAGGTTGCTACTCTTGTTATCATAGTGGAAGTTCCATGGGGGCATGCATTTACAGCAGCATCTGCTGTATCATCATATGCTCGTTACCTATCATTGAATGGAAATTTACCAGTTCATGAATTAGGAAGTGACTGACAAATGTTTGCTCCAACTGTTGCGGCAGGTACATTCTGATTTATCCTCAGGGGTGTGATGTTTGCAACCATCTCTCTTTGTTTCTTTGCGTGGCTAATCATGACAAGCTCCTTCCAGGTGTGGTAATGTTGATAGTTCATCACAAGCTATCTAGAAATTGATGTGGTAGCTATGATTATGATGTTTTGTTCCTCTTTTGGTAACAGGTTGGGGTCATTTTGCTCAATTCACTATTGCTGTGGTGAACAAAGACCCGAAGAAGTCCAAGTATTCGGGTTGGTTTGTTGGGTCTGTTCTTTTTGCAATGAATTTATTGGTTCCATTTGTGCTCACATTAATAGACAGTTGCAAATTTTTGCAGATACATTACATCGTTTCTGGAAGAAAGAGCATGATTGGGGGTGGAAAAAATTTATGGAGTTGTCGAAAGTTTTAGATGGTTTTGTTGATGCTGATACGCTCATCATAAAAGCTCAAGTTCAAGTAATCAGGTCTTTTGCAAGCCATTCCTATTTGAGACTGTTTAGCTGAACGCTTGTTTCTCTATTACATGGATGAATAGGAGGGAGGCTTCTCTAGTTTTGGGTAGTTTTTTATTAGGTTGGCCGTTAATGCAGCTTACTGTGTTACCCTTAAATTGCATCTTCAGCCAGAGACCAAGAAAAGTTAAAAAAGAAAGCCCTTCTGCTTTGATTGTTATGTGATTATTAATTCAACCTTCTTACTTTCATCTATCTTTGTTCAAATGCATATACCCTTTGTTTTACCTTAAAGAGGTTTAGCAGATGCACTAATAGCATGCTTCTTCCACCTTTTTTGTGGTAAATGTCAAAGTGATATCTGATGTATGCTTGTGTATGGGGTGTAAAAGGGACAGCTAGTTGACCTTTTCTTTTAACTTTTGTCTGATAAAAGAGCAGCAAATCTGTTATAGATGTGAACTTTCCGTAAGTATGGCATATGACCTGAGATGGACATACTGACATGAAAACTAAACATCATTAAATTGAATTTTGCAAAATTTCTATTTTTTATAGCTTATATGAGGATTATTCTAATTAAAAGTTATACATGCGCACTATTTATATGTTACAAATCTTAACCATGCAATTCAGCGATCTTTTTAACTGACATAATTCATCCTTGTGATCTTTTATCCTTGTAGTATTTTACTATTATTTATTGACCTGCATATCATAGGAAAAAGTATAGAACAGAAAATTGTAGGAGGAAGTGTCTTCAAATATTGTTGAGGACATCTTTTGTATGGTGGTCAAACTATGGAGTATGACAGGAATTTGATGTATTTCTTGCGTGTTTTTAAAAGTGCTTTTCAACATGGACATGAGTGCAGTGCCCTTTTTACATATTGTGAAGTTTGAACCAGTTAGGAACTTAGACCATAATAGACCAAGGTAACAAAATGTCACAATTGGAAGGTTCCATTTACTTTACATAAATCTTCAATCGAACTTTAGTTTAGCTTGAGGATGTGTAGCAGTTCCTTTTTGAATCATTCTTTCTGAGAATAGAAAGTACTGTCCTTTATAGTATTTTCCAGTAAGTTGCTCTTAAGCAGTCCCTTCATGCTTGAATGGGTCTCAAACAGTGATTGTTGGTTTGTACTGCTATGATCCTTGCAATGCTAAACTGCTACGATCTATGTTTATTGTCTGTAGGGAGAGAGCAGATCGTCCCTTTCGTTGCCTTGACCGTCAATATCGAAGGGAGCTTGTTAGGGTATATTTGACTAATGTGGAACAAATCTGCCGCCGTTTCGTGGAAGAGAGACGAGTAAAGCTTGGGAAGTTGATAGAGGATAGAGCTCGATGGTCAAGGTAGGGATGTCGATATTCTTACTTTTGGCCGTGTTTTAGAGGCTTTCAGTTTCTATAGGGCACCATCGTCTACTTTGGTTTGTGCTCTCTTTTGTGTCTAGTCTAGTTGGGTTGTTTGTGGCCAATGACTCATGGTTAATGGTTTTATGTTGAATAAACTGTGTTCCTCATCTCCTTAGGAGAGATGCTTAAGATTTTGATGTCAGTCTTTCATTTGTCATATTTCTCAGCATTTTCACCTAAAGGACTACTTGTGATGAAATTTCAGCTTCTGTGCTTTTTGGCTTGGAATGGACCAAAATTCTAGGCGCCGCATGTCCAAGGAGAGATCAGATTCAATTTTAAAAGTGGTTGTCAAGATCTTTTTCGTAGAGAAGGAGGTTACTTCTACTCTTGTTATGGACTCCTTGTACAGCGGGCTTAAGTCTCTTGAAGGCCAGATAATGGGCAAGAAAGGTAAAGCAAAATATTCGGATGCAGATGAACAACTGGTTCCTATTGTTCGTATGGAGAAAAACATGTTTGTGTTGGTGGATGATGTCTTGCTATTGCTTGAGAGTGCTGCATTGGAGCCATTGCCTCCAAAGGATGAGAAAGGCCCTCAAAACCGAACAAAGGTGAGTGACATAATGCCATTGTTGAAGCTATATGTCAGATATATTCTCATGGTTATAGCTTGAGTTGTGCAGTGCTACTGCTAAACGGGTTCCTCCCCCTGGGACCCCGGGCCAATTAGAGCTCAAAAATATTGATATTCACAATTGATAAGAATGTTACCCAACAATTGACTGGAGGTCAACATTTATATTTAAGATGTCTCTTTTTGGCAATGTTCAATGCTATCAGACTGCTCGTATTAATCACGTGTGATAGTGGATTAAGATTCTCTTATTTATTGCGTGTTCTTGGATTTGTTTGTTGCTTATTTATGTATTTATTTTCTGTCCAGTTTGGCCCTGTTATTTAGGAGTTTATCAAAAACCAATAAGTAACAGTATCATTGTGTGATCGTTGACAAGCAGTTAAATGCAGTCCTTGATCTGTTTGGACACATGTTAAGCTCTTTTCCTTGATAAACTTCTGCTATTTAGCAAGAATAACAATGCACCTTTTGCCAGTGGTAACTGTCAACTGGAGTGCTTTTCAATATTTAGGAACTTATATTTGAGGGAATTTTATGGCATTGGGCCAGTGAAGAATTGTACCGTATATCCAACGGCTGTGTACAAAAGCCTTTTAACTCAAACTCAGAATCTCCTTTTTTTTCCTATTATAACTCCTCCCCCCCCCCCCAAAACCCCCCACCACCACAATAAAAAAACGCATTTTTGCAAACTAGAACTTCGTGGTTCATGTTCTGCATGCTTGCAATTTTTATCCATCTTTTTAGCAGATAACATGTATCCATACCCCATAGGCATTTGCTTATTGTACCATTGCTTTTTGTCTCAGGATGGCACTTCTGGAGATGAGTTTAACAAAGATTCAATTGAGCGTGATGAGAGGCGTTTAACTGAATTAGGTCGTCGAACCATTGAAATATTTGTCCTAGCACAGATTTTCAGGTTAAAACTCTTTTGATAAATTATTTGCGCATTTTAGTCACTTAATTGTGATATAATATATAAACTGCTGGTTAGGTACAGAAGTTTCTCTTTGGCCTTGCTATTTAAACGGTTAGAACGTATAGATTCTGTTACTTTTTGGTTCGTGTTTTTGCCTGGAGGCCATTTCATATTTGGAGGTCTGACCCATGTTCATGATCTAGCTTGAAATACTTCAAGTCTAGGATGTAATTCTCTCTTGATTCCTATTTGTCTAAACTTGAGATGTACTGAGGAGTTTTCTCGATTCTAGTTTAGCAATTATACATTAATTCCAAGTTTAGTATATTTTGTGACGTCCTGTCATCTCATGCACAACTTATGTAGTGTACACTAGTTGGTTAAATATACTTCTCTTATTTCTGCGCAAAAGTTAATACGTATGTTGTCCAGTTCACCTCATTGTTGGATTGAAGTTAATTTGGTTTGGCCTCACGGTTCGATAAGGTGCGCTTCCAGCAAATCAAAATATCTTTTCCTTTTGGAAGTACAATTTCAGAATCACATTTGATCCAAACCAATCCAGACCTTAGTAGCCCTCATAAAATTATCTTTTACTTCAACCACAGGAGGTCCAAGAGTAGACTTCTCTTGAATCCATTTTCTTACTTTTGTCAGCTGGATCACCTAAGTACAACCTAAAAGGTTTTTACCTCATGTTTCTATGCATGCTGATGTCACTTGATTGGTAGAAAATGAAGGAAACCAGCAGTTGGTGCTTCGTTTCTATATAGGATCAGGTAAAGGGGAAGCTCATGTTGTGTGACACGTCACTCAAACACTCAAACGGGCAGCTATTATGCATATATCTTTAATGATCTTGATTTAATGTCTTGTTAAAGATTCTTCTGCTATGCTGGAATTTTCGTTAAACTAACATAAATAGTTAGGAGTGGCATCAGTAACTGCATTTTCCTCATTGTGAGGTCTCGTACTTTCTTAATTAGCGGCAGTTTGTTATTCTTGCAATTTTAATTAACAATGACTTTTTCATTTATCTTCTGTAGTAAAATAGAGGTTGCGTATCAGGAGGCTGTTGCTTTAAAGAGGCAAGAAGAGCTCATCCGTGAAGAGGAAGCTGCTTGGCTGGCAGAAACTGAGCAGAAAGCTAAACGAGCATCTGGAAAGGAAAAAAAGTCCAAGAAAAAGCAGGTATTGCATTTTATATGTTATGCAGGATAAGAAACAAGCTTTGATATTATCTATGATTTAGGGTCTTTGCTTTGAGGACAGATACATTTATCGTGCTTGCTTTGTATGTCAGGCTAAACAGAAGCGGAATAATCACAAAGTAAAGGATAAGGGTGTTGATGAAAAACCTGGATCCATGGAGCTATATAAGATTGATCAGGATGGACCTACTGGTGAAGGAAACGAGTACATAAATGAGGAGCGAGAAGCAGTACTTGGAAAACCAGATATACTGGAAGCTGTATCTGATGTTTCTGATTCAATCGATTGTGTCCCAGAGGTTATTAATCCTGACTCTGAAGACAGAGATGCAAGTCCTGTCAATTGGGATACTGACAGCTCAGAAGTTCATCCTTCCACGGAAACTAGCTGCAGTGGGTTAAGTGACCTTTCAGCTGTGCAAAATGGGTTAGCCGGAAGGAGAAGTCCTTCCGTCATGGATGATAGTTCATCGACGTGTTCCACAGATTCAATTCCTTCCGTGGTTTCGAATGGGCCTTGCAGATGGACTTCGTCTAACCGTAAAAATCAGAAATCACCTAACAGGCAACCTCCTTTATGTTTTTTTTTTTGGGGGGGGGGGGGGAGGGGGGTGCATAGTCTAAATATATTTGAAATGTTGGTTGTATTCTAAAATTGTGGTGCTTCAACTATTCAGAGGGAAGAACCAAAGAAACAAGTCAACCACTAATGCGGCTGATTGGGCTAGTGAAACAGTAATTCAGCCATTAGATGCTGTTTCAAACTTAGGGCAGCTAAGTGATAGAAGTTGCGGGGTGCCTGGATCTGAGTCGCATTCTACTGTGCTTTTGTCAAATGAGCAGCAAAATGTGAAGAAGGTTATTATCTTCCCTCTACTCACTCTTTTCCATCTAAAGAACCAGCTAGAATCGTCATAAAATACTTTTACCCAAGAGAGACCACCTAATGTTGATGAATTTTTTTTTTTTTGGGTTCTTTTCTCTCCCTTTATTATCCCTCATTACTTCACCACTTTGCCATCATAGAACCTCAAGTTTGTTACATGGTAAAAAAAACAAAATACAGGGAAAGAAAAAATCTCATGGAGACTGAGTTGTGTTCTTACTGTTCATGTAAGCAATTAGTATTCTCGAAAGGCCGGTAAATTGCTTCTGTTTGTTAAGATGCATATGCCTTTCCAATGAGTTTATAGGGAAATGTCTTTTTTTAGACGCTGTGATTCTGTTAGTAGTATGAAATTGGTTTTACTCTGAGCAGGAAGTAGTAGCTTTGCAGCAGAAGAAGGCCGAGACAGAGAGACCTTCAATGGAGAAGCCGAGTGTCAAGTCTTCTCCGAGAAGCCCTCCAAAAGATGCAGGCTCTGTTGTTCAGCAGAAGTCACAGACGAAGATCTCTGTCACAAGCGATCCTGCTTTGGTTAAAAGATCGTTTTCAGATGGTCCCAAGCTAGCTGATAAATCAGCTCTAGTGTCTAATTCATCTGAAACTGCTGTGGTATTGAAAGCTGATCCGCATAAAGCTGTAGAGCCAAGTGTCAAGGATAAGCCCTCAGTGCAGCCCAGTACGACTGGGGAGTCCTCGTCTCAACAAGTAACAATCTCTGCTACAACAGAAAATTTCAAATGGCAACAAGTGCCCGCCGTGTCCAGACCATTGTGTGATCCTTTAGTTCCTGGACCTAGGCCTGCTGCCCCTGTTGTTTCCATGGTTCAGACAGTACGATCACTGGCTCGTTCAGTGAGTGCAGCTGGCCGATTGGGTCCAGATCCTTCACCAGCAACACACAGCTATCTTGCTCAGTCCTACCGAAATGCAATTATGGGTGGTCCTGTTTCTGGAAGTCCGGCTAGTTTTAGTCAACCTCATTCTCCAATTTCGGCAGTTAACCTCTCACATTCGTACTCTCAACAACAACCTCCACTGGTTACTGGGGCATCGTTTTTACCACATGGTTTGGAAAGAACAGAACCTAGTTCTAGCAGACCAAACTTTTCGTATGGAATGGTGAATAATGGCAGCTTGCAGAATGGACTCCAATGGGAGTGTCCCCAAAGGGACAGCAGTAGGAGTGTATCTCAACATCATCCTTCTGCATCAAATGGAATCAGGAACTTTGATTTGTTCAAGGCTGTAAACAGCAGAACACATGATCAAATTCCTGATTCTCTGGCTTGCACGTCTGGACGCCAGTCCCAGAGTGTATCAGCTGATGAATTTCCTCATCTTGATATTATTAACGACTTACTGAACGATGATCATGGGATTGGAAGGGCTTCTATACCCAACCCGGGCTTTCAAAGTTTTAGCAGCGGGTCACAACATCTGAATCATGGGTTCACATTCCCAGGTGATATTGGCACGCCAGCTGATCTCGGTCTCTCATCTAGCTCTTGTAGGTTTGAACGAACACGAAGTTATCATGACGTGTTCCAGCATAACTATTCTGGAGGCCTTTTCGATAGTGCTAATGATATGATTCTGCAGCCCGATCCACGATTTATGAATGGACATCATATTGATGGGTTAGTTCCTAACCAGTGGCAAATGATGGGTTCTGATCCGTCATTTCTTGGGATGAGGAATGGGAATATTGATGGTAGTCACCCGTATCCCCTCCCCGACTATTCAAACATGGCGTGTGGTGTAAATGGGTACGGATTATTTAGGCCTTCGAATGGCCTTTGAAAGCTTCTATGATGGAGCCTAGCCTTGAATATTTAGGCTGTCTTCCTCTGTAATAACGTATTTGAGAAGAGCATTTTGGTTTTTAAAGGAAACATTTTGTAAAGGGTGATTCTGCTTTGTTTCAAATTTTAGCATTGGAAAAGCGTGGCTTTTGCTATCGCGCCAGATTGAGTATTTAATATTTTAGAAGTTTGGCCTTTTCTTACACCTCAAGTTTGATGTATGCTGTTATGTTATCCTTTGTTGTTTTGAGATAGTATCAGCAGATAAACCAATATATTACCACAAGAATATACTCTATCTCATAGCATAGTCTCAAGAGCTTTGGTTCAGTGGTGTAAAGTCGGGATGTGTAATGTGCAAGTTAGACGCAGGTTGTGGGTTTGAACTTTGTCGTAGACAAAGCAACAACAACATACTCAGTGTGATTTCACAAGTGGGATCTGAGAAGGATCACACTTCACAAGTGGGATCTGAGAAGGAGAGAGCGTAAGGTCTCATTTCCGATAGACTCTCGCTCAAGAAGCCAATAAATTAGGAGGAGGGAAATTGGTATTATGGTCAACTTCAACACCTTTAAAGGTACAACATGAAGCCAATAAATTAGGAGGAGGGAAATTGGTATTATGGTCAACTTCAACACCTTTAAAGGTACAACATGAAGGCAAGGTAGGTCTGCTTAATGATTTTTGAAGGCACTAAGGTCTGTTAGCGACCTACAACTACAAGGGATGTCAATGCTCCTTTGAATACCAAAAAGAAAGAAGAAAAAGGCCGAAGTTTTCATCAGACAGAATTATTGTCTTATAAATTTTATAAAGATACATGAAAATTACCTGAAATGTAATTTTAAACAACCCAGTATAATCTCACTAGTGAGGTCTGGGGAGGGTAGTGTGTACGCAGACCTTACCCCTACCCTGGGGTAGAGAGGCTGTTTCCGATAGACCCTCGGCTCTCTCCCTTCAAGAACTCCCATCTTGCTCTTGGGGTGACTGGAACTCATAACCTCTTGATTGGAAGTGAAGGGTGCTTAATACTAGAGCAACCCACTTTGAAATGTAATTTTAAAGTATAGTAATAATAGTTACTATAACATTTTTTTTCTAAAAGCATGAAACAAGACATTCAATTTTACGCATAAAGAATTGTTATTAGGTAGAGTTATAGGCGAAACCTTTGAAATTATGGTCACTTGATAAGCATAGGATATTTTTGTTACATTTTTGTGAAAAAAAAAAATGTATGCACGAAGCTTTATGTGTGTGTGTGTTAGAGGCAGTTCAATTTGAACAAAATGAATTGCCAAAAAGAAAAAAAATGAAGAATAAGATACATCAATCACCCTTTGACACTTTTAAATAAGTGGTTTTTGATTAATTTCAAGTATAGAATTGAATGCACGTCTTCTCTAACATATTTCTTTCAAATGGTTTCATCACCAGCCACCCTCCACCTTTATTTCTCTCTATTTTTATTTATTAATAAAACATTAAGCAATATTTTGTAATTTTAAGTTAAAAAACATATTTTTTTTGCTGAATCTCTACGTGTTTACTTACATTAAATAGAATAAACAAGAAATAATTAAAACTTTTTAACCCATTTATTTTGCTCGTAAAAATGTAATCCAAGATTTATATCAAATCTTTAGTTTCAGCTTAGTTAGTTCTTCTAATAACTAAGCTCGTGCTCCAGAACAGTTTATTATAGAATCTTTTATAGGTTAGATTATACATTTATTTTTCTTGATTATGTCTTTAATATGTCTTCTCACGTACGAGCATAATTCTTATTTATGAGTTGCTTATGTGTAATATTTTTAATAATGAGTGGCAACTAGACGAATCCAAATTTTCCTAATAATGTCTTCAACATGCCCATCATGTGTGTGCCTTATTCTTTTTCAATGGTTAAATACGTGGATGATAATGAGTGGATAATAAAAATCAAATTTAGGACCTTTGTCTGCTACAACAACAATATACCCAATGTATTCCTATAGTGTGAGGTTTGAGAAAAGTAATGTGTACGCATATCTTACCCCTACCTTGTGGAGATAGAAATTATGTTTCCACTAGACCCTCAGCTCAAGAAAATTATTCCTCAGCATGTTTGAACAAGAAAAACAGTAATGAAAAAGCAATATAGAAAATACTGAAGACAAGAATATTAACAGTAACGAAATAACAAAGCAGTAAGAAAACTGAAGCAAAGGGATATCATGTAGTAATGAAATTCGAAGAATAAGAAAGTACGAGAATGATAATAATAATATTGATATGGAAAATACGGAACTCATATTGTAATGTGTGATTATCTCCTGGGGAGTACACATACTTTTTTTCAAGTGGTGTCGATATTTATAGAAGAACTGAGAATAAATAACATTAATTATCATATTAGTTGACAAGAAATAGCCTTAGTTCATTGGTTTTGTTGAGTCTTAAGTTAGATGAGGTCTTGAGTTCAATCCTATCTAACCAAACCTCTAACCTGCTAGAGGAAAATCAAGAAATTTACCGGCATGCCAAGCTACAAATATGCATCAAGTGGTGTCATTTTCGTTTTCTTATTATATTCGTACAGCATTACTCCATATATTTTATAAAATTTTCTACGAAGCGGTTTCCAAATGAACGGGGTAGGGTATTAGTATATCTAATACATAATTTAGATGTGAAAAATTGTCCTCTAAAAAAGAAAATGTTGAATGAATTGATCGTAAATTATGAGATTTAAAAATCTTTTTGCCTTCGAAAGAAGATATTAATCGTAGAAAAAATGAAATTTCCACAATAAATGCAAATCCCTCTGATATCATTTGAGAATACAAACTCTTGTTGCACCCCAAAAATTTATTTTTATTAGAATCATTAGTAGAAATAAGAAAATGATTCTGTTGATACATTCGAGTAATTAAACGTTTTACAATTAGGAAACTTAATTTATTGTTATAACCTGGATTTTCCAACAAAATCGACCTATTTCTATTTAAACCATGATCACGAGCAAGTGCATAAATATACTCCTGAAAGATAAGTGGATATATGAAGTTGTGTTGTTGCGATCTATCTGGCTGTAAATATCTTTGGATTTCTTCCATTTGAAATTCGATTTGAACCAAAGATGGAAGATTTTGAGGGTTATCAAATGATACATAGTGCGATACAGTTAAAACAAAGTATTATAGTAAGAATAGATACCTTGGATACAGGTAAACTTCTCAACGGATTCTCTATCATCTTTTTTTTTTCGTTTCGTTTAATTGGTCTATGTTATCGTGTTATAGGATAATAAGATGGTTAGAAATCCTTTATTTTTTCAACCTAATCGCTCTTTTGACTTCGGAAAAAATTTTCTTTGTCAATATACTGTTTCTTCTACACACACATCTCCATAATAGAAAATAATAATAGTTAGGATTCATTAAAAAAATCAAGAATCCACTCATGGAACAAGAAACCCTTCCCGCAATAGGCACTAATAAATTTTTAACGTTTAATTAAATCGGGAATCATTCAAATTAAGAACAAAAGCTCGTTGCTTTTTCTTTCCCTATAATTTAATTGAAGTCGCAGCCCTATCCATTTATTCATTCGACCCAACTTTATTTTGTTCCGTTTCAAGAATTCTAACACGGTTTTATACCCATCTAGGAACAATGAAATATTCTCAGAACTTTCCGTTGATACAACATGCTATTTTTACCATTCATTCCCTTTCAGGATCAGTCGTGGTCTTCCAAACTTTACCGAGAGTATGGACGAATCCCTCACTTCATCCATATGTGTAAAAGAGACTAGCCGCACTTAAAAGCCGAGTACTCTACCGTTGAATTAGCAACCCGAAGAAAATATCGAAAAAATTATGTAGATATAATCCGAAGAAAAAAAAATAAAGAGTTTAGACAAGATAACCAAAAACCATTGAAGGAAGAAATCTCAAAAAATACATTCACATTTTAGAATTAATTTAAAACATAAAATAAAACTAAATAGATCCACTTCATTTATCACAATGAATAATATTTGTTCGATACACTGTTGTCAATATAAATATTAAAAAAAAAACAAAAGAAATTTCAATTGACAACAATAAAAAATATTAAAAAAAAAGACTTGTGTTGGGTTGGCACTACAAATTTAATCCAAATAAAATAGATATAAAAAAGTAAAGATGGGAGAATAAATTAAGTGAAAAATAAAACTATAATTTACTTAGATTTATTTAATCCATAATGGATTCAATCAAGTTAAGTGAGATAAGCAAACTTGATTTCTTTTTTAGTTTTAGTAGAGTTCCAATGAAAAACGAAAAATCACCCAATTGAAAGAAATGCCCGAATTTTATATTTCGAGTATCAATAAAATAAGATATTTTATTATTATAGAACACGAAATTCAATGGAAGCAATGATAAAAAAATACAAATAGAAAAGGAAAGGGAGGAAATACAAAAAAATAGAAGAGAAAAGACATACAAAGTTATATACAAATGACTACCCCCTTTTTTGTATTTCCTTAATTTATTTTCTTAATTGAATTTCGGTTGATTAGGACGAAGTTTCTTAAAAACCTCCGCCTTCTTTAAAATATCCTGAACAGTTCCTGTAGGTTGAGCCCCTTTTTCAAGGAAATATAAAATAGCAGGAACATTTAAATAAGTTTGATTCTTTATCGGATCATAAAAACCCACTTTCCGAAGATCTTTTCCTTCTCTTCGGGATCGAACATCAATTGCAACGATTCGATAGACGGCTCATTGGGATAGATGTAGATGAACAACACCCCCAGAAACGTATATGAAGCTTTCTCCTCGTACGACTCGAGAAAAATGATTGATTCGAGGTTTTGTCTCTGTATGGAATTCTATCTAAGAAATGACAACTGGGTCCATAAAATGATGATCAAATCAATTAAAGATGTAAGTCTTTTTTTTCTTCTTTCTTTCTGAAAATGAAAAATAAACCATTCGTACTCTCATAACTCAAGTTGGATAACTTTCAAACAGTTCAAAGGAAAATCTTTCGGCAATTTTATTTATTGAGCGGTCTTTCCTCCTTTTATGTTTGTCTCGTTTAAAATAGATTTAGATTCTTCAGTCTGATCCAGCTATTAATACAATAAAAAAGGTGTTTCCTTGTTCTGGGTTCCTTTATCATTGTTTTATTTTAAATCATTGGGTTTAGACATTACTTCAGTGCCTTTTAATCCTTTCAAAATGGCAACAACATACCCCTTTTGCGATTTCTATGAAACAATCCTACAGACGATGGATTCTCGCGTGAAACACTTTGGATCGAAAAAGTGTGGTCAATTCCAAGAAATTTTTGAATTGGAAACTTGCTCAAATTGGATTCTTTCGATTTCCATACTGAAAATATATTTACGAAGTTGTTCCAATTTTTTTATTGATTGGCATTAACCCTAGACCCTTGCCCAGAGAAATAAATTAATACTTTCTACTCGAGCTCCATCATGGACTATTTACATTCCAAGACAACAAAAAAAAGAGGGGTTCTAGTGAAACAGAACCAATGATGTCGAGCCAAGAGCACCTTCATTCCTACATAAAATGGTGGATGTACAAATCCACAACGGATCCTGTCCTTCAAGTCGCACGTTGCTTTCTACCACATCGTTTCAAACGAAGTTTTACCATAACATTCCTCTAAGAACCGGTATGGAATTGATTCAATTATGGAATCATGAATAGTCATTGGTTGGGCTGATGTATAAACACCATAATCTATACTTTGTTCTATATCTATATACTATAGATATAGGTTACTATAGAGATAGGTGGATAAATATTTTTCTTTAGTAAGACCCCATCGCTAATATTAATTTATCTAACATTAACATATTAATTAATATTTAATCTATAAATAATAATAAATAAGACGAATAAATGAGTTCTTTTTGATTCTGCATCTTCACGTGACTCCTGATTATCTCATCTAAAAGTTTAAGCTATTAGAGAGAACACACTCAATTTTACGGTGTGTTGCATGGTCATGTAACGTGTAACCGCATTTTAGTGTTTCCTCCTAAAGTCCTATCCAATGTTCAAAGATTCTTCTAATGAAATAAGCAAAATTTTGTAATTTTCTTCTCATGCGTGACGAAAACTATATAGAAAGTCATGCGATTTTAATGCCACTGACTGATCACGATTGTGTATATCTCTTCCTTCATTTAAATTTTTATATTTTAGATAATCACGTACATCTTTGACAAAAATACAATACTTTCGCTTTACATTTGAACTTAACTAACTTTTTAATTAGTATATATTTTAAGCATAGTTTTCACAGTTTTTCATGCCGGCTGGTACTGGAAAAATGGAAAAATTCATTTCAGATATAAATTAGGATCAATTGATGAAAAGTCATTATTCACAATGGAAAGGAGAAAAAAAAAAGAATGAATTAATCCACAGCCTAAAATAAAATTTTCTATATCTCTATTTACATCAATTACTTGGACTTACAAACAAACTAAGCACGCATGGACCTCCATGTAAGGAAAAAAAAATGCCTTAATTTACGGAAACAAAAGAAAATGAAATAAACCAAAGAATTAAAGAATGGTGAAGACATTACAATAGCAAAGAATTTACATAAACTATTTAATGGAAACTTTCTATATTTAGCTTCCTTAGGCACCACGGAAGCTCCTGTAAGATCCATGCCATGCATGCTTGCAATCTACGTAAACTCTACTACGATGATGATACTGCAGAGGAAACCTTTAGAAAAATAGCCCGACGCTAGGATGATGAAAAGCTTAAAAACCAATAATAATAACATCACGTGAAAGAACCTGAGCGTCCAACTTAAAACCTTAAATCATTGGGTCGTGTCTGAGGACATTGTTAACCATTTTGAAAACTCTCATATAACTGATGAGAGACAAGTGTATTCTCTGGCAGCAGCCAACATGGATGGCCAAGGTTTGACGGTTCAGGGGCATGAGCCGCCACCGCCTTGGCCGGGGATGTTGGTGCAAGGAGAAGCACCAGATGGTGGAACTGGACCCCTAGGCAAAGATGTTAGAAGTGTGGCTTCTTGTTTCAACCATTTCCCCATATCTAAGGGCCTTGCTCCTTTTGCTAATAATAAAGTATTTGGAGTGGAAAAAATGGAGAAAATGAATAATAATGTAATAAATCCTCTAAAAAGAATCATGATATTTTATGTAAAATTAGTATGAAAACCACTTTTTGAACTTTGGTTTTTTTGGTGAGGATGAAGAGAGTTTCGTAGGTAGGAGAAAGTTTATTAAGGTGGTTGAGATTATTGGGAATGAAAATACAAGGTAGGTGGTGGATATATTTATAGGCATATGGATATACTTTAATTAGGGTGTTCAAAGACTAAGAACTTATTAAAATGTTTATTTATTTAAGTTTGACTTGGAAAAATGTGTTTTTTAGATGTTGACTTGGCCATGGTAAGAACTAAGAATGTTGAATTGATATTTTTAACTTCAATTTGTGACATACCAAAAACGACACGGATTCTTGGGCACCAAACAAATGATAGAAGGTTGAGAAAAAACATAAATATCAATGTTGTTTATTGACTTCTTTACATACATGATACATGATACATGTAACTTGTTTGAATTGTATGCCATTGACGTGGCAAAATAAAAAGTAGTAAAAGAATTAAAAACAACAAAAAGAAGAAAGAAGAAAGAGAAAAAATCAGGTTAAACAAGGTATCTTCAGGATTGGTTGTTGAAACCACCCGAGCATCTTGAGTATAGTATAAAAATTTTAATTACTTTATCAGTATAATTGTTTTTTGGAATTTTATAAATAAGGCAAGTCATCTGTTATAACAGATAAAGATAACCTAATAATATGAAAATTCTTTATCCTAGGAAGGGGTCAAAGTCAGTACTACGTTGTTCCTCCTCCGTTAGTCTACTCCTCGTGAATACTATTTTATAGCTTGTAATTTCTTGGCAAGTTTTGGAGTTTAACATGATATTATATAGCAAACTGAATAGATATGTCAATGACGATGGATAATAAATCAAATGTGAAGAATGAAAATAGTATATTCACGTTTGGAGTATGTAAAGATGGATAGGAAATTAAAATATTGAAGCATAAGTCATAAATGTTGGTCTCATATTTAAAAGTCAAGCACACCAAGAGAGGGATACTAAGGAAAGGTTATGAATCGATTTACCAAGTCCAATTGTCACGGGCCCGAATCCTTACATTGGGTAGCGGCATCTGCTCGCCCGTGCAGCGCCTGCAGTTCCCCTCGCTGCAGGCCAGCCTTCTTCCTGTCTCAGAATTTCTCAAGCATGATCCTGTACCTGTCGGTGGGACTCGCCCGTAGGCTCGCCCCAACTTGTGCCGCCCGTAAGATACCTAGGCCCTTGGCCCTAGACATGTCGTGGCGCTCCATCTTAGGATCGCAATCCATGCGCGCCCGGGGGGATTGGCTTAGGACATGCCTTGTTCTTAGCCCAAGACTGAGCATCGCTCCCGCATGCACAACCCAATCCTCAAGCTTGACACTCGCCTAGTGCATCCGCGACTAGCTCGTGCATCGCCCAAGTAAGGCTAAGGCAACCTTTAGCCCTTGGCCATTGTCATGTGCCTCTTTCGTGCCATGCCCATACATAGCCCTCTTGCAGCACACTTCCATTCCGAAGTAGTGCAGTGTCGCCCATACCTGCACCTTTAGGCCAACGGACTCTTGCTTGCATGGTTGAACCAAAGCCATGCTCACAAGTCGACGCATGATGCCCCTATGACAGGTGCGTCAAGTATCCAATCAGCACGGAGGTCTCGTTCCAATATTCGGCAGCCCGCGGGGCTGGCCGTCCCACACTTCGAGCCTCCAGCGCCATTTTGATGCCCAACGCAGGCCCGAAGGCATTGCGCCATCCACACGAGTTCCCAAACTCATGTGGATGCCTTCGACACTCCTTTGAGACATCTAGGCAGGCCTTTGGGGTTCTCCCCCAAGGCAGCTCGTTCTATACGGCTCGGTGGCAGCACGTATGGGGGAGGCAGGTCGGAGCTTTCATCACCTATACCCCCTTATATATGCTTAAAATTAAAAAGCCCAAATTGCCCGAGTAGACTGCTCTACGTCAGACCATCAGAAGGCCTTTTCTCACCAGTTCTTGGCCGAAATTACAACCCCAAAATGCGGGTTGTAACATCCTCCCACACTCATAATGTCATCGTCCCCGATGACACATCATGGCTTAAGACATCCCGGAGTCTGCCCCCCAGGTATGCCCATTCAAGCTCCCTTTGTCCTGTGGGTTGGACTTCCTCGAAGTCCTTTCTCAAAAGGAGTCGTGCCCCATGCACTTCTCCCCCAAGTATCTTCCAAGCATGCCTCTGTACTTCACCTCCATTCGGTGTTCACTTGGAAAGTGCCTCCGCACTTGTACCCTCTGGTGTCTAACTTTGTGATTGACCCACACTAATCAAATCACACCATGACCCTCACGGTCTTCATGTCCGTCTGAAGCTTTCCTTCACAGGTTAGCACATCAATCTGCTCCGTAGCCTTTCGCTCCCGTAGCCTTAAGATGCCCTCTTTGGCATGGCTCACCGTAGCCTTTTGCTCCCGTAGCCTTAAGATGCCTTTGGCATGGCTCCTGTAGCCTTTCGCTCATGTAGCATTAAGACGCCCTCTTGGCATAGCTCACGTAGCATTCCGCTCCCGTAGCTTTCTTTGCCCACTACCTTGAAGATGTGTTCGCTTCCAGACCCACGACTTCGCCCTTATGCCTCTTGCATAGGCGGGATCCTCCCACACTCAATGTGGAGGATACATCTTAGCACCGTCGTCCCACTTGGCATTCGGCCAGCACTTGGGACGACCTTTGGTGAGTACTACATTCCCAAAGTCATAGCATCGCCGCCTTTCCGAACAAAGCTCTTTATTTTCCAGTTGTCACTTCCTCAGCAAGTAGCCAATGCTCCCGGTAGTAGTTCAATACTCGCCCTATAGACAGGTACTCTCTTGGTCCTGCTAGCACGGCTTCTCGGTTCGGTGTGCCTCGCACTTGGACACTCTCGGTCCCCGATCATTCGACATACCCCTTTCCAGAATGATGACACCTTCTAACTTGGAAACTCGCTCCATTTCGAAGCTTTGCTATACCCTCGAATCCATCTCCTCACCTTGGCAATGCCCTCAGGCAACCCAAAGTCTTCTCCCGAAGGAAAGACACTTAACATGATGCGTTGCACGCATCCTTGGCAAGATCTCCGCTATGATCATGCCTCAAATTTATAGTCCATGGTTCCCACTCTTTCGCAATATGGTTGCACGACCTGGCAAACATGGCATTCTCTTGGCCATCCGACTCATCGGCATATCACCTCATTCAGTAGCACCTTAGACTCACGAAAGATAATGGAATCACCCATTTCCTTCGTCGACCATCAGTATCTGGTTCTAGATCTTTGGTGGCATATGAACATCAATCTCTGCTTTGACGTGATCTCGGCACTGACATCCAAAATGCACTCGCCATATCCACCCTCTGCCTTGACGTTGTGCCATGGCATAGTATGGCCTTAATCAGCTCTGATACCAAGTATCACGGGCCCAAATCCTTATATTGGGTAGCGGCACCTGCTCGCCCGTGCGGCGTATGCAGTTCCCCTCGCTGCAGGCCAGCCTTCTTCCTGTCCCAGGATTTCTCAAGCACGACCCTGTGCCTGTCGGTGGGACTCGCCCGTAGGCTCGCCCCAACTTGTGCCGCCCGTAAGATGCCTAGGCCCTTGGCCCTAGACATGTCGTGGCGCTCCATCTTAGGATCGCAATCCATGCGCGCCCTAGGGGATTAGCTTAGGACATGCATTGTCCTTAGCCCAAGACTGAGCATCGCTCCCGCGTGCACAGCCCAATCCTCAAGCTTGACACTCGCCTAGTGCATCCGCGACTAGCTCGTGCATCGCCCGAGTAAGGCAACCTTTAGCCCTTGGCCATTGTCATGTGCCTCTTTCGTGCCATGCCCATACATAGCCCTCTTGCAGCACGCTTCCATTCCGAAGTAGTGCAGTGTCGCCCACACCTGTACCTTTAGGCCAACGGACCCTTGCTTGCATGGTTGAACCAAAGCGATGCTCACAAGTCGACACATGATGCCCCTATGACAGGTGCGTCAAGTATCCAATCGGCAGGAGGTCTCGTTCCAACATTCGGCAGCCCGCGGGGCTGGCCGTCCCACACTTCGAGCCTCCAGCGCTACTTTGATGCCCAACGCAGGCCCGAAGGCGTTGCGCCGTCCACACGAGTTTCCAAACTCATGTGGATGCCTTCGACACTCCTTTGAGACATCTAGGCAGGCCTTTGGGGTTCTCCCCCAAGGCAGCTCGTTCTATACGGCTCGGTGGCAGCACGTATGGGGGAGGCAGGTCGGAGCTTTCATCACCTATACCCCCTTATATATGCTTAAAATTAAAAAGCCCAAATTGCCCGAGTAGACTGCTCTACGTCAGACCATCAGAAGGCCTTTTCTCACCAGTTCTTGGCCGAAATTACAATCCCAAAATACGGGTTGTAACACCAATGCTATAATGTATTGATCTAGTGACAATACATCACAAACTCATGTATATATCATCTGTGGTAATATACGATCAATTATTATTTGAATAAAAAAAATAAACGGCATCATCTTATTTCGAGGACTCACAGATATAATCCAGCCAGTGTCACAATCCGTACAAGGGTTGCATGTTACGATGATTATGTTGGAAATACTCTATCTCACTACAATAGCTTTTCTATAGTTTTATTTATGAAAAGTTTAAATGAACATTTCAATAGAATGTTCAAACTTAGGAGGCAAGGATTGTAACTATGGTCTTGGTTGGGATACCTTTTTTTTCTTTTAATAATTGAGTTTTTAATTAACTCTATACCTAGAATGGACAAGAGTGAGTTGTTCTAGTGGTGAGCACCCTCCACTTCCAATAAAGAGGTTGTGAGTTCGAGTCACCTCAAGAGTAAGGTGAAGAGTTCTTGGAGGGAGGGAGCCGATGGTATATCGGAAACAGCCTCTCTACCCCAGGGTAGGGGTAAGGTATGCGTACACACTACCCTCTCCAGACTCCACTAGTGGGATTATACTGGGTTGTTGTTGTTGTGTACCTAAAATGGAGTGCCAATTTGAGTGGCATCTGCGTTTTTAACATATATATCAAATTCCAAATTGTTAAAAGCATTACCTTAATTTGCTTTTCCATTAATGAGAACTATATATTCCTTTAATTATCCCTCTTCGTATTGTTGTTTATACTTAGATCTTCCGCCTCTATTTCTTTCTTTATTTATTCTTTCTTTTTGGTTGTTATTATTATTTTGATAAAAACGAATTACTAGAGAAATGCACATTCCTTTCTCTTTTTTCAATCCATGGATACATTCATTTCTACTATCCCTTATGGTAAATATTGGAGTATAATGAAAACCATCAATTGAAGAATTTATAATGTTCACTCAAAACAAGAAAATACCAAGGAAATAACGTAGCTTTATGCGCAACCGTACCTAAAAAGTACTAAATATAATAATGTACGTGATCTACAAGAAAAGTTATTCGTAAAACGTATTTGTGTGTTAGCATGTGCATTTCATGGTATACGCATACTTTAGATTAATTAATTATCCCAAATTTAAGAATGATACAAACAACAACAACAACAACCCAGTATAATCTCACTAGTGGGGTATGTGGAGAGTAGTGTGTACGCAGACCTTACCCCTACCCTGGTATAGAGAGACTGTTTGCGATAGACTCTCGGCTCCCTCCCTCCAAGAGAACTCCCTACATTACTCTTGGGGTGACTCGAACTCACAATCAAAAAATGATAGAGAACGTAAAATCAGAAAAATAAGGTATATACAACGCCGGGCGAAGTCGAAGTTATCTTTCGGTCAATTGCCCACCCAATCAAGTGCAAAGAAACACAATAGAAATAGGCAACACACGTTGTTGATATGCTTCCTGCCCGCAACGAAAGAAAAAAGAGCGACAATATTCAGTTTAGATTTGATTGTTTGCAACATTGGAGCAGATTCCCCAAAAACTTTCTCGGAATAATGAAGATAGAGACACTGGGCATTATATTAGTAAAAATAAAATCACTTAATCATTCCATTGAAATCCATCTCACATGGACTACAAATTATATCAGCCCGACTTACCATTCGGCGGGTCGTGGGCTAGCCCATTGGCTGTTCTAGTTAGTTTCCAGTTTCAGAACTGCTCTTTAAAAGGGGTAAATAAGTTCATAATGTAGTAAAGATAGGAAAATGTTCCTTCTAATCTAATATAAGTTATAAAGGCATAGTAAATGTTACACATGTTTAACATTATAAGTTTTAATTTTTTTTGAAAATATTGTATTTAGTCAAATACAATTATATAAAAAGAAATTGAAGGAATATTACAGATACAAGATGTGTTGATATTGCAAAGACTAGAAATGTAACGACCCGACTTGTCGTTTTAAGAATTTATGCCCCATTCAGTGATTTAAGGTCTCGAACAGTTTCGTAATATGTATTATGACCCGCGGGTGTGGTCGAGTTTGATTTTCGGAAGATTCGGGATTAAATTGAAAGAACAATTCTCATTTTTGAAACTTAAATGAAAAGAGTTGACCAGAGTTGGACTTTTGAGTAAACAACCCCGGAATAGAGTTTTGATTATTCCAATAGTTTCGTATGGTAATTTTGGACTTAGGAGTGTGTCCGAAAAATTATTTGAAAGCCCGTAGTTAAATTAGGCTTGAAATGGCGAAAATATGAAGTTTAAGTTAGAAGTTTGACCGGGGAGTTGACTTTTTGATATCGGGGTCGGAATCCAGTTCTGAAAATTTTCATAGGTCCGTTATGTCATTTATGACTTGTGTGCAAAATTTGAGGTCAATCAAACTTGATTTGATAGGTTTCGACGTGGAATGTAGAAGTTGAAATTTTTTAGTTTCATTAAACTTGAATTGGGGTATGATTCGTGATTTTAGCGTTGTTTGATGTGATTTGAGGTTTCGACTAAGTTCGTAATATGTTTTGAGACTTGTTGGTATGTTCGAACGGGGTCCCAAGTGGCTCGGGTGAGTTTCGGGATGGTTTTAGACCATTTCTAGGCCAATTTTAGTTACTGATTTTTGGCCACAGAGGTATGCATCGCGATCGCGTTCACGAAGAGAAATTTTGCTATTTGGACACTGTGAATCGCGATCGCGGAAGCCTTTTCGCGATCGCGTAGAGGAAAATCCTGCTGCACTGACCCGACTTTGGAAGCTTATATCTCGCAATCTATAAGGAATTTGGAGATGATCCAAAAATAAAAGTTGTAACCCTTAGTGTCTAGATTTTAGAAAATTAAACTATTTGCAATTTTGAGTTTTGTACGAAATGTTATAATCATTATACTAGAGGTTATCTGGAAGAGTTGTGCAATTGTTCTTCGCGATCGCGAAAGGCAAATTTTGGGCGACGATTATCATTGATTAGGTCATTTTTGATGGGCCCGCAAAATTTTAAGAGATTCGGGGTCGATCGCCTAAATTCATGTAGATGGCGTGGACTACAATGCACGAAAATTTGGAAATCATCTCCAATTCTTGTTTTATGGACATAAAATGCCAAAAATGCGGAACGATCATAGCGAAACAATGACTATTATTTATTAGATTATTTTTTATGGGCCCGCAAAATTTTAGGAGATTCGAGACCGGTCGCCCCAATTCATGCAGATGGCATAGATTATAGCACATTAAAATCTGAGAATCGTCCTGAATTCCGATTTTATCGCCCAAACACACCAAAAAATGAGGAACAATTATGACGAAGCGATAACTATCATTCATTAGGTCGTTTTTGATGGCCCCGCAATATTTTACGAAATTTGCAGCTGTTTTCCCAAATTCATGCAGATGGCGGCACACGAAAATCTCGGAATCGTCCCGAATTCCTGTTTTATGGCCCTAAAACGCCAAAAGAACAGAACGGTCCTGGCAAAGTAATGACTATTGTTCATTAGGTAATTTTTTATGGGCCCACAAATTTTTAGGAGATACGGGGCTGGTCGCCCGTATTCATGCAGATGGCGCAGACTATAGCATACGAAAATTTGATAATCATCCCGAATTCCTGTTTTATGGCCCTAAAAAGCTAACAAATGAGGAACGGTCATGGCGAGGTGATGACTAATGTTGCTTAGTTCGTTTTAGATAATCCGACAAAATGTTAGGCGATTCGGGTCCGGTCGCTCGGATGCATGTAGATGGCGTGGGCTATGTACATAAAATCTGAGAATCAGACGAAATTCCAATTTATGACCCTAAAACGCCAAAAAATGAGAAACGATCATGGTGAGGCGATGACAATTGTTCCTTAGATCATTTTTGCTGGTCCAGAAATTTTTTAGGAGATTCAGGTCTGGTCGCCGAATGCATGCAGATGGCATGGGCTATAGCATACGAAAATCTAGGAATCGAGCAGAATTCTAATTTTATGGCTCTAAAATGCTAAAAAAATAAGGAACGGTCATGGAGAGGTAATGACTATTTCTCTTTAGGTCGTTTTTGATGGTCAGGAAAATTTTTAGGTGATTCGGGTTCGGTCGACCGAATGCATGTAAATAGCGCAAGTTATAACACACAAAAATCTGGGTATCGGGGGAAATTCCAGATTTATGGCCTTAGAACGCCAAAAAATAAGAACGGTGGTGGAAAGGCAATGATTATTGTTCCTTAAGTCGTTTTGGATGGTCCGCAAAAATTTTAGGCGATTCGGGTCCCATCGCCCCGATGCATGCAGATGGCATGAGCTATAGCACATGAACATCTGGGAATCGGGTGGTTTCCAATTTTATGGCCCTAAAATGCCAACAAACGAGGAACGATCATGGTGAGGCGATGTCTATTGTTTCTTAGGTCATTTTTTATAGTTCGGGTAACTTTTAGGCGATTCGGGTCCGGCGCCCAGATGCATGCAGATGGCATGGGCTATAACACATAAAATTCTAGGAATCAAGCAAAATTCCAATTTTATGGCTTTTAAACACCAACAAACGAGGAACGGTCATGACGAGGCGATGACTATTGTTCCTTAGGTCGTTTCTGATGGTCCGGAAAATTTTTACGCTATTCGGGTCTGGTCGCCCAGATGCATGCAAATAGCATGGGCTAGCACACAAAAATCTAACAATAGGATGAAATTCCAGTTTTATGGCCCTAAAATGCCAAAAATGAGGAACGGTCATGGTGAGGCGATGACTATTGTTCCTTAGGTCATTTTTGATGGTCCGGCAAAATTTTAGGCGATTCGGGTTTGGTCGTCCTGAAGCATGCACATGGCGTGTGCTAACACACAAAAATCTGGAAATTAGTCGAAATTTCAATTTTATGGAGCTAAAATGCTAAAACATGAGGAACGGTCATGGAGAGGAAATGACTATTATTCTTTAGGTCGTT
The DNA here is from genome assembly GCF_000715075.1 of Nicotiana tabacum. NCBI lineage: Eukaryota > Viridiplantae > Streptophyta > Magnoliopsida > Solanales > Solanaceae > Nicotiana > Nicotiana tabacum. The sequence goes on from NC_134093.1 coordinate 114,050,642, forward strand.
TTTGATGGTCGAGAAATTTTTTAGGCGATTTAGGTCCGGTCAACTGGATGCATGCAGATGGCGTGGGCTATAACACACGAAAATCTGGGAATCAGGCGAAATTCTTGTTTTATCATCCTAAAATGCCAAAAAATGAGGAACGTAATATTGTTCCATAGGGAATTTTTTATGGTACGACAAGATTTTAGTCGATTCGGGTCTGGTCGCCCGGATGCATGCAGATGGCGTTGGAAATTGCACACGAAAATCTGGGAATCAGGCGGAATTCTATTTTAATGGCTCTAAAATGCCAAATATCGAGAAACGGTCATAGCGAGGCGGTGACTATTATTTCTTAGGTCCTTTTTGATGGTTGGGCAAAATTTTAGGTGATTCGGGTCTGATCGCCCGGATGCATGCAGATGGCATGAGCTATAGTACACAAAAATCTAGGAATCAGGAAGAATTTCAGTTTTATGGTCCTTAAATACCAAAAAATGAGAAACAGTGAAGTCGAGGTGATGACTATTGTTCCTTAGGTCATTTTTGATGGTCCGACTAAATTTTAGGCGATTCGGGTCCGGTCGCCCGGATGCATGCAGATGGTATGGGCTATATCACACAAAAAACTTAGAATCGGGTAGAATTCCATATTTATGGCCCTTAAACACCAAAAAATGAGGAACGATGATGTAAAGGCAATGACTATTGTTCCTTACGTCATTTTTGATGATCTGGCCAAATTTTAGGCGATTCGGGTCCGGTTGTCCGGATGCATGTAGATGGCGTGGGCTATATGACACAAAAATTTGGGAATCAGGCGGAATTCTAATTTTATGGTTCTAAAATGCCAAAATATTAGGAACGGTCATGGTGAGGCAATGACTATTGTTCTTCAAGTCACTTTTGATGGTCGGGCAAAATTCTAGGCGATTCGGGTCCGGTCGTGCGGATGCATGTAGATGGCGCGGGCTATAACACATGAAAATCTGGGAGTCAGGTGGAATTCCAGTTTTGTTTCCCTAAACTATAAAAAATGAGGAACGGTTATGGCGAGGCGATGGCTATAGTTTTATAGGTCGTTTTGGATGGTCCGACAATATTTTAGGCGATTCGGTTCTAGTTGCCCGGAGGCATGCAGATGGCGTGGGTTATAGGACACGAATATTTGAGAATCGGGCAGAATTCTAGTTTTATGGATCTAAAACGCCAAAAAATGAGGATCGGTCACGGTGAGGCAATGATTATTGTTGCTTAGGACTTTTTGTTGGTCCGGCAAAATCTTAGACAATTCGGGTCCGGTCGCCTGGATGCATGCAGATGGCGTGTGCTATATCGCACACGAAAATCTGAGAATTAGGCGGAATTCTAATTTTATGGCCCTAAAATACCAAAACATTAGGAACGTTCATGGCGAGGCGGTCACTATTATTGCTTAGGTCGTGTTTGATGAGCCAACAAAATTTTAGACGATCCGGGTCCGGCCGCCCAGATGCATGCAAATGGCAGGGGCTATAGATCACGAAAATTTGGGAATCGGGCTGAGTTCCAGTTTTATGGCTCTTAAATACCAAAAAATGAGGAACGGTGAAGGCGGGGCGATGACTATTATTCCTTAGGTCATTTTTGATGGTTCGACAAAATTTTAGGTGATTCAGGTCCGGATGCATACAAATTGAGTGGGTAGCACACAAAAATCTGGGAATCAGGCGAAATTCTAGTTTTATGTCCCTAAAACCCAAAACAATGAGGAACGACCATGGTGAGGCTCTGAATATTGTTCCTTAGGTTGTTTTTGATGGTCCAACAAAATTTTAGGTAATTCGGGTCCTGTCGCCTGGATGCATTTGATGGTGTGGGCTATAGCACATGAAAGTCTAGGAATCAGGTGGAATTCCAGTTTTAGGGCCCTAACATGCCAAAAAAAGAGGAACGATCATGGCAACGCGATGACTATTGTTCCATAAGTCATTTTTTATTGTCTAGCAAAATTTTATGCGATTCAGGTCAGGTAGCCCGAATGTATGCATATGGCAGGGACTATAGCACACGAAAATCTGGGAATCGGGCGGAGTTCCAGTTTTATGGCCCTAATACGCCAAAAAGGAGGAACAATCATGGAGAAGCGATGACTATTGTTCTATAGGTCATTTTTGTTAGTCCGAAAAGTTTTTAGGCGATTCGGGTCTGGTTGAATGGATGCATGCAGAAGGCATAGGCTATTGCACATGAAAATCTTGGAATCAGGCGGAATTCCAGTTTTATGGCCCAAAAATACCAAAATACAAGGAACGATCATGGCGAGGTGGTAACTATTATTTCTTAGGTCGTTTTTGATGAGTCAGAATATTTTTAGGCGATCTAGGTCTGGTGGCCTAGGCCCATGCAGATGGCGTGGGCTATAACACATGAAAATCTGGGAGTCAGGCGAAATTCTAATTTTATGGTCCTAAAAGGCCAAAAAACGAGAATCGGTGAAGGCGAGACGATGACTATTGTTCCTTAGGTCATTTTTTATGCTCCGACAAAATTTTAGGCGATCGTGTCCGGTCCCTCAGATGCATGCAGATGGCATTGGCTATATCACACAAAAATCCAGGAATCCAGCGGAATTCCAGATTTATGGCCCTTAAACACCAAAAAATAAGGAATAGTGATGGCGAGGTGATGACTATTGTTCCTTAGGTCATTTTTCACAGGTCAGAAAATTTTTAGGCGATCCGGGTCCGATGGACAGTGCCCATGCAAATTGCGTGGGCTATAGCACATGAAAACTAGGAATCAAGCGGAATTTTAATTTTATGGCCCTAAAACGCCAAAAGAATGCGGAGCGATCATAGGGAGACAATGATTATTGTTTCTTAGTTTGTTTTTAATGGGACAGCAAAAGTTTTGGCGATCCAGGTGTCACGACCCGAAATTCCCACCTTCAGGATCGTGATGGCGCCTAACATTCCACTTGCTAGGCAAGCCAACGCTAAAATAATCTTAACTATTTTAAAGCAAATTTCATTAAATAGAAGTCAATTACTGAAATAAAGTGCGGAAGACCATAAATACCGAATTAGAAAAATACATCCCCGAATCTGGTGTCACAAGTGCACGAGCTACTTGAATAATACAAATAAAGGTCGAAATAAAATTCAAGCCATTTGAAAGATAATACACAATTGAGATAAGATAGAAGGGGACTTTAGAACTGCGAACACTGTGCAGTTATAGCTCAAGTCTCCTCCGAGTAGCTGAATCCGAGCACGTCTATGGTACGCTACTGGGACCAACTCCAAAATCTGCACAAGAAGTGCAGAGTGTAGTATGAGTACAACCGACCCCATGTACTCCATAAGTGTCGAGCCTAACCTCGACGAAGTAGTGACGAGGCTATGACAAGACACGTACGTAAACAACCTGTACAAGTATAAACAAATACGAAGCAACAATAATACAATAAATAACAATTTATAAATTGGGAGGGAACATGCAAAGGTGGTTGATATAATAATTTAAGCAGGAGAATTATCACTTAGCAGCCAAATAATTCCTCAACAATATATTGAGCAACTAATGATATGAAAATGGCACGGTACCACCCTTCGTGCTTTTACTCTCATTTGGCACGACATCACCCTTCATGCTTTTATACTCTCATTGGCACGACATCACCCTTCATGCTTTTATACTCTCTGAAAATGACACGACATCACCCTTCGTGCTTTTACACTCACAAATGGCACGACAACACCCTTCGTGCTTTTACACCCTTCCTTACCACGACAATGATATTATAAATAATAAAAATGGCACGGCATCATTCTTCATGCTTTTACACTCTTCCTTACCATGAAAATAATAATATAAATTCGGAAGAGTATTTAAATGCGGGGATATACACTTATCAATCAATTCAATACCAGAATGCCGACTTCACCTTCCAAAATATTCAACAATAATTAAATGAATAATAATTTCACGAATAATGATCAAATAATCAATAATAAACTTAAGCAGGAATATCTTAATTAGATAGGTAATTATTCACAATAAACAAATTTTACCCGCATGCTTTGACTCAACCACAACGCATAAGTACTCGTCACCTCACATATACATTGTACCCGCACATTAAATCATATAGCAAATAGACAAATAAGTCCTACTCCCTCAAGTCAAGGTTAACCACGACACTTACCTCGCTTTGCAACCAAATTCAAGAATCCAATAAACATTTGCCTCACGAATTCGTGTCCAAAATCCTCAAATCTAGTCATAAACAATACACTCAATAAAAATCGTAGGAATTAATTCCATATGAATTTACTAATTTTCCGGATTAAAATACGAAATTCATCTAAAAAATCAACAATGAGGCCCACATCTCGAATCTCAAAAAAACTTACGAAATACGAACACCCGTTCCAAGATGAGTCCAACAATACAAAAGTTATCAATTTTCGATGTCAAATGGACCTTCAAATCTTAAATTTTCGTTTTTGGAAAGTTTTTAAAAAATTTCAATTTCTTCCATCTAAATCCGAAATAAATGATGAATATAGACATGGATTTATGATATATAATCCCTTTCAGATATAGAAAACTTACCCAAGTCGAAATCGTGAAAAAAACCCCTTTGGAATCGCCAAAATCCGAGACTCAAAACTCAAAAATGAGTAAAAATGGCTACTTCCGATTTTTATGGTTTCTGCCCAGCCCTTCTCGCTTCTTCGGACAAGAGTCCGCTTTTGCAGTCGCGCTTCTACGATAGCCTATCCTCTTCTGCGGACTGTCTACTTATGCGAGTCATGGCTCGCTTCTGCAAGCTCGCTTCTGCGGCCAAGGCTTCGCAGAAGCGAAGGCACCAGAAGCAGCAAACTTCCAGATTTTGCATAAGTCCAATTTTTGTTCCGATTTCGATTTGAATCACACTCGGGGTACTCGGGATCCCGTCCGAATATACCAACAAGTCCCATAATATAATACGGACTTATTCGGGGTCTCATATCACGTCAAACATCGCTGAAATTACAATTCACACCTCGATTCAAACTTTTGAGTTTCAAACTTTTCAATTTACAAAACTTGTGCCGAAACATATTAAATGAATCCGGAATGAATTCAAATTTGGCACACAAGTCATAAATGACATTACAGAGCTATTCCAATTTCCAGAATCAGATTTCGGCCCCGATATCAAAAAGTCAACTCCGTGGTCAAACTTGAAAATCTTTAGCCTTTAAATTTCTAGTTTTCGTTAAATGGCCATAACTTGAGCTAGGGACCTCCAAATTAAATTCTGGGCATACGCCCAAGTCCCAAATCACGATACGGACCTACCGGAACTGTCAAAACACTGATCCGGGTCCATTTTATCAAACTGTTGACCAAAGTCAACTCAATTGAGTTTTTAAGCTCTATTTCCGAAAAATTCTACG